>NC_134315.1:53638857-53944794 GCF_964195595.1 Calonectris borealis
TCTCTTCCTCTTCTCCATTTTTTCCTTAGCATCTGGGATTTGGACTAGACATTTGGCTTGTTCTGAAGTTCCTCTAAAAGCTTCCTTTCTTGCCCCTCCGTTTCATGCAGTAGTTTCATAGTTACCTCATTCCAACTATCTGTTTATGTCCTCAGATCTCATCTTAAATTTTCATGTGTTTCCTGATACCTTTCTCAGAAATGTTCAGGCTCTCTTTATCTGCCATATACCTATGCCATCTTTTATTGACCCATTTCCTTCACCTGTGACTACAGGATGCTTTCTACCTTCTTTCTGTTCTTTTCCTCTCAACAGAACCCCATCCTATTCTCTTCACACTTTTTTTTTGTATTTCATAGCATTTGCCATCTGAAAACTGCAAGTCCTGTTATGCACTTGGATGAAGTAAGCCTAAGTATCGTGCTGGATTATGTTTGGAATTAACATCTCTTTTTTAGATATGGAGAACCCAGTTCAGAGCTGCTTGTCTACACTCTGTGATACAGTCAGGAATGATCCAACACCTCCTGACTCACAGTTACCACTAGAAGCTAGTCTCCAAAAGCAGAAATGATCAGAAGTTAGATGTTGCCTCCTAGTGAGACACGAGCAATGGTATTTTGGCTGGGATAGTTGTGTTGCCAGGCTTAGTCCTGAGACTGGGGGTATCCAGAGCTTAGTCCCAGGTGCTCACATCCCACTGGCCACTCTTCATGTCTTCATCCCTCTTGCCCTGGAAACTTTTTCAAATGCATCTCTGTTTAATTCCTAACTTTAAACAATTAAACTTGTCAGGATTTTCTAATTAAATAACGTTGTGGAAAAAAGAAGTGTTGCTTTGTAGTGTGTTTTGCAAACCATTCTGCAGAAAACCTCTCAGTTTCAAGTAACATTTCTTGAGATGTAGGTAGGTTTTGCGGGCTGCCAGGAACCTGCAGCTCTGTCAAAGTTACTGGGCCTTGAAGGTCTTCTGCCTTTCAGAAGTCAGCTGTGATTGAAGAGAGACTCAGACTTTCCAATGTGCATGGCTCTGGGAGAAGCCCCCAATGTCAGGACCATCATTAACCTAGGGCAGCGAAAGGCCTTGAAATCCCATAGGGGATGGTTTGGGGTCTTGGATTATCTTGAGGGAGCCTGAAAGAAAAGCGATCTGAAGCAGTGGCATGTCTGGACCTAGCACGACCTGCCCAGAGCCTGGGACTCTGCAGGGCAGCTGCTGTCAGAAACTTCCAATTTTCTCATTGCACAGGCATCATGCAAAATAGATTTCACGTCAGAAACTCTGAGGTGGCATGTTGAAAATCATGTCTCTTTCTGAATTTCCAGTGAATGGGCACTGGAACAAAATCAAGTCTCAAAGCATTGATCTTCCAGCCAGCTTGACTAATTTCCTTCTCTTGAAAGGCAGAGGATTTACCACCAGCTCATTGTGTTGGTGAAAGTGCCACTAATACACAGGAATCTGATTCTGCCCTCTGCTAAGGGCATCACAGAGGTTCAGGCCCCAAATGAATTGTAAGTGAGAGAACCTTCTTTTTTTATTATTTGTTAGCGGGTATGAATTTGGCTTTCCCATGAAAAGTGTAAACTCTAAATTACCAGTTTTTACAATTTACATGCATTTAATAATTCCTAGCTTCACTTTTTGCATTTCACTTGTTTGTTTTATCACCCTGTTCTCTTTGTCAGTAAGATTACAGTATGTGATGCATTTAATTTTATATATATATATATATAAAAAAAATTTGAACAGAATTTATAGTTGTTTACATGATATGTATCAGTGGGAGAACTGCAAAGGTGTGCCGTCTTAACTTTTTGAACCATCAACAAAACCAAGAACACATGCTTTACTGTTTTGGTTCATAAAATCCCAACTGAATGGGTATTATGTGAACGATACAAAGTTCATCAGCACTACTTTGTATGCAAAAGCCCACTTAAATTAGGCTGGCGTGCATTCATTGCTAGTATGGTATCTGAACACTCCTGGTTACAGCAGTGGCCAAAGTTTGGGTGCCTCTTTGATGCCAAAACAAACGTATGCAACTTTACCTTGAAAAAGAAAAATGGATGCCCAACATTTGAATTTCATGGCATGCTTAGTCCGGATCACATGTACTCTTTTTTTCATTGTTCACCTGCAGTTTGGGCAGCTTCAGCTTCCTTGTGCAGGTGTTGAGGAACACACCTGGGGCAAACTGAGAGCCAGCACCTGGGCTCCAATGCCCAAACAAAACTGCTGCTAGTGCAAAGTAATGGAAGCAAGAAGAGGGCCAGGTCTTAGTTTAGATGCTGAGCTGGAAAATTAAAATAAAAATGAGTCTTCAGAAGTCAGGGCCATCACAGGAAAGTCAAAATGGGCATCCCCTGACCCAGCTTTTGTTGCCGTGCAGGGAAGTGGAAGCTCGTCCCTGCGCGGCGGGCTGTGCGGGCCCATGAGACGGCTCTGCTTCATAGACTTTTGTAAGCTGTCACTTGCTGGTTGGGGCAGAGATAATTTTTTGATGTTTGTGCATTGACTGACAAAATATGGTAATACAAGTGGTAAGTGGACACCAGTGTTTTACTGAGCCATGAGGGGTAGAGAATTCAAGTGGCACTTGTGGATGCTGGGAAGATGCCCTGAGGGACAGGGATGACATAGGCTAGTGCTGGAAAACAGGAGAAAGGTTTTAGAAACTGGTCAAGGCATTTGTAGTGTTCTTCTTGCTGCTCTAGATGTTCTTTGCGGGTTTTGTATTACTTTATAAAGATAAGGCTAGACATATTTAATTTTGCTATGTAACAAATGCTGCAAAAATGACCTACAAGTAGATAAGTACTATAGCTCATGTTAACGTGAACTTTCACCTTGTTACGCTTTTATTTGCTCCCATTTCTTTCTTTCAAACATGTAAGTGATATCAAGGCCTGTAAACCAAGCTGCTGGAATAAACTAGAAAATGGCATAGACCAGGCAGGAGAAATAGGGTGGGAGGGATTTGGCTGCAGGTTATCAGCCATTAATTATTCATTTTGTAAACAATGAGGGAGTGTAAAATCAGCCAGGGCAGGCAACCAGGATTAGGTTGTAAGATAATAGAGATAGGGGAAAATAAGGAAAAAACCCTTAGCAAACAAAACTGAATGTTATTCCTAACTGTCACAAGCTTTCCTATACTGTAAAAGAAAACACCAGTGAATTATTAATCATTTTCATTAAGGTAATTGCACCAGTGTTTGACGACAGAGTATGACGGGTATGACTTCAAAAGCCAGAGTTTCACAAAACATCAGTAGAAAAGACGTAATTTAGGGAAAGAGTTGCAAGCATTTTCTACTTCGAGTAAAACCATGTCACAAATCTCAGAGTTGGTTAGGACAAAAAATGCTTAGGATTTTACTTATGTACTTTTTTTTTTTCCCTCTTTTTAAATTCTGAGTTTGGCAAGAGGAGGAAGTAGTGAGTAGAAAGACAGATGTGGTCATATGATTTTTTTCAGTCTTTCTGGTTTTCTCTCCAGTGTATCTGAGACTACTTACTTGCTCTCAGTAGCTTATGTACATATCAGTCTTATGTGGCGTCCTATCAGTGAGTATTCATGCAGAAATGATTACATTTTCTCAGCAAAAAGGAATCAGAAAAGCAAGAAATATGTAGAAATAACATATCAGCTGCACAAGCTACTATTTAGCCTGAAACATCTTACCTAAACTCTCCAAGCAAGCATGTAATTCTGGCAGGTAATTACGCCTTAGTCCAAATGCTGTTTAGTAAAGGCAAAGGTCTGGTTTTCCATGAGAAAGTAATTGCTGTAACTGACATGGATCGACACTTGTTGTTGCCTGTATGTACAAGAAGTAAGTGAGATGCCTTCCAGGAATCTGTTTTCTCATGCACAATTTAACTATCAGGGAGATTATATTTGGGGTGCCTATTAGGGCTGCTGTTGTAGGTGGGGTCCTGGCTTGGCCGAGGCAAGCTGGCGGGGCGAAGGGCTGCCCAGCCTGGCAGTGCTGCTGCCTGCCCGGGAGGTCGGGGAGCTCTGCGGCATGACCTGCCGCCCTCTGCAACAGCTATTACCAGAGCACCTGGCTCCTGCAAGAACTGGAATTGGTTTGAGTTGTCCAGCTGGTCGGGGAGCACTGTGTGCCCTTCTGACCCATGCACCCATGTTTTCTTCCAGGGAAAAGGGGTTGGGGCAAGAGAGGTGGATGCTGCTTATCCTGCTGTGGAGTTGGGGTACGCTGCACTCGGCATGCATGGGTCCCATGTTTTATACAGAACTACTGAAATCCACGGGCTGCTGTGTGTCCACCCACTCCTGTGACCTCTCCTCACTGAACTCCTCCTTGCCCAGGCAGCAGAAGCTGCTGCAACCCTGGTCCCTCCCCTCTGCTGTGCTGCAAGGAATTAATGGGGATGGAGTAGGAGAAGGGTCCCCTCCAGCCTGGCTCCCACCATCCCACATACCCCAGAGAAGGTTCAAGATCTGCACTCCCCCAGCAGGTGTGAGGCTTTGGCACAGCAGGGGACAGCACATAAAATATCTTGAAGACTTGCTCTATTCTCCCAGGAGGGTTTGGCTTTTTTTACTTTTAAACAGCAAATAAAATATAAAACAGGAATTTTAGGATCCACCAATAGCCCCAGAGTTTAAGGTAGCATGCATTACCATGTAAGTGCTATAAAAGGTATGTTAGGTGACTTCGTGACACTCTTGTCTCCATTAAATTGGTCTGTAGGTAATAATACTTTCACCTGACGAGCAGCAAAGCATAAAACATCTTAGTAGAGGGGGATGTGAGAAGTGAAGATGATTTCAATAGCGCTTTAATGAGGAGAGGGCTTTAAGAGTTGAAGCATGCTCCTGAACTTCACTGTGCACCTTCTGCCCCCAGAGGACTCCGTTGTGGGAGCTGATTTATAAGGTGATGTTTAGACTTGGAGTTCAGGTTATCATCTCAAACATTTAATTGTCTCCTGGTATTTTTAACAACACTAAGGTCTTGCTATATTGCAGCTATGTTTCCTTTTTTTTTTTTTTTTTTTTTTTTTTAACCTATTTGATTACCCATGCCATTTCAGATCAATACGATATCCGTAAGTCATGACCCAAGCTGCTGCGCAAGGCTGCAGCGCAGCACTGGCAATTGCTGTTTCACCTCAGAGACAGCTGCCCTTCTGTGGCAAACAGCAAGAACCCTGCATAGACCTTTTATTTTTTTCTTTTTTTTTTTCAATTTGTTCTATCAATAGACCCTCTGAGATCCATTAAAGTTGTTGCATGAATACTTATCCTGAATCCCTGTATTTATTTCTCTGGTTAGGGAAGACTTTTGATGTTTACTGAATGTTTAGAAATACAATTTATATGCACAGCACATTTAAACATATCGAGGATTTTTTATTTTTGATGGTTTGCTGAGCCCACCAGAAATAATTTTATTGTTAAATTTTATCATTATAAAAAGGTTATTTCATAACTCTACTCCTCAGAGCTGAAACTGTTGAGGTAAATGCACTTTTTGGCATTTTTAAATGCCAAAAGAAAAAAAGAACAACACTTACCTGCGTGTAGTAGTGAGTTGTGTAGGTTGCGGATGAAGCACAGGTCTCCCTTTAATTGGGAAGAGAGTACTGGTGCTGTAGGAAGTTGCAGTGTTTGTGTGTTGATGCTAGGTTTTCCCTGTATCTTTCTCACACTTGGGTCAAGCCCTGCCCGGCATTAAAGCTCCACTGAGATTATTCTTTCTACTGTAATAATGCGATTTGTGTTTAAATGACCAGTTGTTACTAATGCTACTTTCTGAGAATCAGTTTTCAAATTATGTAGTTGCTGTAAGGTTTTTGTTTTGCCTATAATCTCGGTAGCTTGATAATACTTCTGAAACAGCTGAACAGAATCCATGATCACTTCAAAGGCTCTGAGATGTGCCCCATGAATAGCTGTGCGTGACCCAAAATGAACCATGCATGTTGGCACCAGGGCTGAAAGAAGCACTGATTTCAGTCAAGTGGTGAGACCATGGAGATCTCTCTGCCCACACTTCATTTGCATGGGATTTTCACATATGAAGGACAAACTGCATCTTCGAGGAACTGTGATTCCTTCAGCGGACCAGAGAAGCTGCTGCTTCTCCCCCGGCGAGCTGGGTGCGTGCCTGTCGTGGGGCTCTCCTGGCAGGCAGAGTCAGAGGCAGCATGTGGGGCACCCATTGCATTTGGCTTTCTTCTCCACTGCATGATGGGACACTTAGAGACACGCTTGACTCCATTGTAATTCAGGAAAAAATATCGAGTGACAAATGGATATGGGACAAAGTCTTGGAAGTCAGAGCCTTAATAAGGAAAGAAGCAATGAACTATGCAGTCCTTGTTTATCCCAACCAAGGTGTATCCCTATGCAGCCTCTCTACGGCTTATCCACCTCTCTTATTTATGTTTTTTTCCTACAAATACTCAAATACAGAGTATGTAGGCAAGAAGCAAACTCCCTGGGGGGTGACATGGCAGGCAGTCGGCTGAAAGGGGAACGCTGCTCCCCACCCCCCTGAGCCTGCAGTCCCTAATGAACAGAGCCACGTGCTGTGTTTATGTTACTTCCATAGCCCATCTCAAGTATTTCACATGTCAGACGCCAGGAACGAGCTCGCACGTTTGCCCGCAGTAAGGGCTGGGAGTGCGTGTCCCCTTGCACTTGCAGGACGAAAGCACGAATGGGAAGGTTGGGCCAAATTGCAAAGCCAGTTTCTACTCAGGCCATTCTGCTTTCCACTGTTTTGCTTGATCTCTTCCTCTTGCAGCAAATCACACCTTTAAAAGGCACTGAATTTAGCATCTGAAATAAATTTTTGAAACTAAGTGGTATGTTACCACTCTTAAATGACATCTAATGCATGACAACTATAAAGACTTAGCTACTGAGAAAGGCACAAAATACTTCCACATCCCAATCTTTTCAGCAGCTTAGCAGTTTTCAGTATCCCCTTCCCCTATGTGCCTCTATAAATCAATTTTCTGTTCTTTTATTGTTCCTTAGTTTTTACACTGTATTAATTTTACTGCTAAAATAAAAAGGTGAAAACAGGAATGAGTTTAATGCTTATTTTTGCATCTATATCCCTGTACAAGTTTGTTACAGGCATGTTTTCTACTTCTCAGCGATGGTAGTTCAGCGCTAGCAAAAAGGGAGTGTGGATAATGTGACACGCATTTTACTTTCAGCAAGCTTGTTATACCAGCTCTGAATTTTTCATGAAGGCTTCAGTAACCTGTAGCCGAAGCTCGGGGGGTTTCTACCACAAAGAGGTGGATCAGCTTAGCTCTCACTTCCCATCTGGCACAGGGTGACAGGGACAGTCGGGGGCTGAAGGAAACCTGAAGAAGAAAAAAGTTCATGTGGGACATCCATTGTGATGCATGAAAAGCTGAACATGTGCCTCTTGTAGGGACGTAGCTTTGAAACACTTACTTATCTCTGGCTTCAGATTATATTTAGTCAGGGTGTTTTACTTCAGTCACCGGCACAGCTGTCCTGTCTGTAAATAATACTAGAGATAGACTCCCTCAAACCTTTATTTTGCCAAGGCTGCACTTTCAGCATCTCTCGACAGCTTGTACCACAAATTCTGTGCCTGCTGCCTGGCTAAAGTGAGGTTTAAATCAGAGTCTGTATCACAAAAGAATTGCTTGTCAATTTATTGATTTTTATTTCTAAATAATAAAAAATAAAGCTTAGGTGAATGGAAGCGATCTGATTTTTTTTTTCATTCAATTAGTTAAAAGCAACCCAAAAGGGGTCTCTTTAGAAATAAATTGATGTCTAAAAACACTTTGAAAACAAAACCGTGTGTTCTGCAGTCTTCTAGCAGTTGGTTCCCAGAAGCAATATAACCCCTTGCGTATGGGAGCTGAGCTGACGCATCCCTCTGAAGTGCGTTCTGCACACTCGGTTTTGTACAAAAAGCAACCACCTATGAAGTATTTTATAAATAATGTAAAAGTTGGAAAGGCAAAGATTTCAGAAGTTACAGGGTGCCAGACTAATTTTTGTCATGAAAATTCACTTTCTAAGGCTGGTGTTAGTGTCTTTAAAAGCTCATGAGATTTTTTTTTTTAATTACATGATCCCAGAGTATTATTCTTCTGCACAAGATGCCAATATTGGTTAATTAGTTAATTTGTTGAGTAACTGCTGTTGTGAGAGTATGTACTGACCTACTGAGTATGTGGTTCAGTTGGCCCCTTACCTTACTTACTGTATGCAGTTTATATCCTACTCTGTACACAAAGCAGCTATTGTATTTGTGATTTTTTTTTTTTCTGCGGGGCAGGGGGTTCAGTATCTTGAGTGCTTCACAGATACCAGTTTAGCTCCAAGAGTACTCTTTGGGATAAGGCAGTAGGGTGGGGAGCTTGGGGTTTTTGGGGGGAGGCAGAGGCAGGAAGAGAAATAATGAGACTATGCCTAAAGTCTGGACCAACTTGGGGTGGTCAGTCCAAGATGCTTATGGTTCCGTACCAGGCATCACGGCTATCGCTGCTTCAGCTCCAGCTGTTGCTACTCAGCTTTTTAGAAACAGGGTTTTCCAAGAGGGATAGAAATTACATCCCACCTGTGAAGAATTTGGCTATGTTCCTTGCCCACCAGTGTTAAGCACATCTGTAGCAGAGGACGTGCCTACAGCCTAGGATGGGTTCTCTCTGGTGCTTGCTCTAAAGTGCAAGGCCACTCTGCCACCCCTTGACTGCTTTCTAGACCACTTGCGATTTCTGCAACCCTTGAGACAGGCAACAGCCTTTCTTGGTACACAATCCTGATTCGTTCCCCAAATGCATTAAATGAAGCAATTATCCTACAGAAAAAAGAAAATGGTCTGTGTTAACAGAACTAAAGCAGGTATTGCAGTATGTTTGTAATAGCAACTTCAATTCTAGTATTTCCTGAATTTTTAGGCTGTGATGTTGCACCCTCAAATGCCTTTATTGTGATTTCTATGTTTAATTTTTCTCAGTTTTTAGAAAAGTAAACTAGAGTTTCTGTTGTGTGTCTTCATATTAATGTTTATGTTGGCCATTATGTTGGCAGGACTAGATCCTTCTGTGACTTGAGCTAACGGGTTACAGATAACAGCAGTTAGGTCTCAATCTGGAAGGAAACTGTTGTTACTGATGGCTGAAAGTCCATTCTTCTCTCAGGGTTCAGAAGTCACTGCTGCCCCCAGCGAAGTGTTGAGGCTCACGGGTCCAAAGCTGTCTTCCAGGACTTCACACGTCCACCGCTCGCCCTGGCAGCAGCCCGGCTCCTCCCGTGCTTGACCTGCTCCCCCCCTCCCGTTGCCTTGTTGTCCCAGCTGTCTTCATTGCCATCCTCCCCGCTTTTCGAGGGGCAGCAGTGTGAGCAAGCGTGGTCTCCTTGCCCTCAGCTCCTCTGCCCAGGGCTGCAGCTGCAGGGGAACCTCTTCAGGGTTATTTAGTCCCCAAAGGCGTGGGATGCAGCATCCTTTCAGTAGCTCACAGGGCTGTTGACAATTTGAACTTTTGCAAGCAGAGTTTTTCAGGGGCTTACAATTTGGTCAAGTCAGGTGGATTTTTGCATGGATGGCAAGAGATGTTACAACTGAAGGTGCATTTCTCAAGCTGTTGCCAGATAGCCCACTTGGGATTGTGGTTTTTCCAAAGATAAATTGGAAAAGTGAACAAAATTAAGCAATGCATAATACTAAAAGAGACCCTAGGTGAAATCTTTGTAACTTTTTCTTTTATAAAATGGGGAGAAAATCTCCCCAAAGTATTACGCTGCTTGGTTTTTATTAGCTTCAGACCGTGGAATTTATTTAACAGCTCCTGGCACTTGCCTGTCATTACAGCTACTTTGCTTTCTTAGTGAAATTAGTTTTCTTGATGATGGCTTTAATTTCTATGTATTTATTTTTGAAAGAGGAATAGCAAGGATATTCACCAGCCCTTCCAGCTGTCAGGATTATGTGGTGATGTGCAGAAACCCGCGGGCAGAAATGTGCATAAGACCTTAGTCGGTGCGGCACGAAACGGCCTCAGTCGCGGGAGACACCGGGCAGCCGGGCCCTTCCTAGGAAGCATCCATCCTTCCCTTCTAGTGGGACTGTTTGAATTTGGTTAAACAAAGAGAGCTGCTTTCCCGCAGTTCGGTTTCTTGCTCCTCCCCGTGGGCGAGCATCTTCCCGGGGAGCCTTGCAGCGCCGGGCGAGCAGGGGCAGCCCCAGGCAGGGGCCGAGCTCAGGGCTGCTGGGACCTGCGCCGAGGGGCCGGGGAAGGGCAGAGCCGTCCGGGCAAAGTCGTTGTGCCTCTGTCAGCGCCGCAATATTTCTGCAAGGGAAAGGCGCCCCGTGCCTGAAAACAACCGTGTTTTCGGCACAGGTGCGGTGTGTGTGTGCACGTACGCACCGACACGGTGTTACTGAATGTCAGGGGTAAACAACCCCCTGCCAGATAACAGACTTTATTAAAATTATCAGTCAATCTTGAGATGTTGAGGCACAGTCTTCCCAAGAAGCCTTTTCTGACAGATAAATGTGTTTGTACTTGGAGTGCAAGCTGCTTGTCACCATTTAGGTAGCAGGGTTAGGACAGGCACTTAACGCTGAAACCCAAATCTGCTAGTGGCGATGGACCTTTTACCCTCAAATACCTTTTCTACCTGCCTCATGTTGCCTGCTTTTTCTTTTCAACCTGCCAAAGTGTGCTCTTGAAGCCACCGTAAGCAGTCATATTCTTCTCATGTGACTGGGTGCTTTTTTGAACTGCTTTACGTCTGTGATAAAGAAAGTGCCTTTTTTTTTTTTCTTTTCAGTAAGATGCTTATGTCTATATTTGATCATGGAAAGTAACATGGCAGACACCACAAAAAAAACCCTGCAATTTGAAAGTCCAACCCAAACCCAGAAGACTTACAAATGCCCAGAGTCAAATATTTTTTTGTTCTGAGCTGCATTTGTCAGTAAGATATTAAATAATCAATGTCAGGTTCGGCTTTTGTCTCTGGGGGTCAGTGGATGTAACCTGTTCCCCGTAAATTCACAGTTTATGAGGCAGTGGTGATCTCTGCACAAGCGGGAGATGACTTTTGAACTCACGCAGCCTCAGACGGCAGGAACATTACACTTTATGAGCATGTTTAGAGGCTGTTAAGGCGGTTTAGAAGCTGAAAAGTCTTCCCTCGTAAATCATGTAAGTGGCTTAAGAAAGACAATTCTGCTTATCTTTAGACAAGCAAACCCGCCTTGCAAACACATCCCCTCTATCTATTCCTACTGGAGAAAAATAACAAGCGCCGTCATACATGTTATTTTCTTTGCCCTTTTCCTTAGGGAATGCATGCAGCTAAGTTTATTATCGGCAAAGAAATCCATAGCAATCTATACTCATGTTTTTCTTCTCCATGTTGCCACGTAGTCCTAATGAGAAATAACCTATGAAGGGGAAAGAAAATGCAAAGTTTATGGGTTCAGAGAGTTTGCAGCTCACCAGTGTGACTATGTGGATTTCTCCTCCCTACAAGAGTTGGGAGTTTGTCTCTCCCCATGGGCTGTGAGGAGTCCGTATGCACAGAGGATGCCCTGCGCTAAACTGCTGCTCCTGACCCATTTCCAATCGCGCACCGGCCCAGGCAGCCCAAGACATCTCTTGCAAAAAAGCAAAGGATGGGGGTCTCGTTGTCTAGAAGAGAAGACAGCTCGGGTCAGTAAAACCAGTGTTATTTTCCCCCTGCAGGAGCAGCTCAGCTGGCTTGTCTGCTCTGTTTTTCACCTGTATTTCATCTTCTGTTCAAGACCCTCAGAGCCTGGGGAAGTTTATATCAGGTTAGAGGAAGCCAGGAAAAGGAGACACACAGCTCCTCTGTCCTTCCAAATGCAGATAGGAGAGGGAGAGTGAAGCTTCTGCATTTATTTTGCACTATCTCAGGGGAGGGGGAAGGTTGCAATATGTCCATTGGCGTTTTCTATGTAAGGGCAACTTCTGCGGGAAAAGAGAATCGAAAATGTGAGTCTGATTCTGACAGTGACTTTAGCATCCTCCCCTTGCAAGTGCTTCAGTCTGTGCCTGAGCCTGGCTGTCAGGAGCGGGGTGTGAGGGAACAAGTGTAACACATTCAAACCCACACGTGTGCTACGAGCTACCTGTCTGAACATCTATTAATTTGCGCTTTTAACATTTTTTCCCTAATTATTTACAGACAGCCATGTTCATTCTTACAGGTGTTTTGGACTATTTCTGTTAAAGCAAGCAGAGCTTTGAATCCTGTTGTGTGCATTTGTTAATTAGTAAATGAAATAAAGTGACACAAAAAAATAAGCTGAGTTCTCCCCCTCAACTCAAACCCAGCAGTTAAGTACAGGGTAAATGAGATCAGACGGGACGACTACTACTACCAAAGCCGGTTGAATGGACAGCCTTACATAACCGTAGTTAGGTTATGCTTTCTCTACACAGTTGTTAGCAGTCAGATACATATTTAATGGGGTTTCATTATATCCTATAAACGCTGGCACTCGAATACTTTCCCCAGGGCACCCTCTGAATAAAAGAAAGGAGAAAATGATGAACGCACTTAGCACATGCACCCACAACTTCATGATAAAAGCCAGCAGTTCCCCATACAACACCTGTTGTTGTAGCTGGGTTAATTACTTTTCATTGTAATCAACTGCCTGAAATATTTATCATGGTGCCTGTAATTTCCCAAATCTGAAAGTGACACCCATAAAAACAACAACACTATGACTCTAATATTTCAGATACGGCATTCTGTGGGTTCAACTTTTTTCGTTTTGGATTCCTTGTGGGGTAGAGTTCTTAATTCTCGTCAGAAACTTTTCCATTAATTCAAAACTTTTTTTTAGTAAAAGTGAATCTTTTCTGATGTGACACTGAAACACTGCTGCTTACACTAGTGCTTCTATAGCATTATGGTTACTAAATGTAGAATAACATAATGCTTCCTTCTTTCTTAATTCCATTTTCAATCCCCTCTCTCTTGCCTTCTCCTAAATTACAGGATCTGTAAATCATACAGACCTGTGGTGTGGCCCTGAGGAATAATGCAGACTCTATTTTCTTTGAGATATGAGACATGATTACTTTTTTTTCTTTTTTTTTTTTTTGAGAAGAGGTTTGCAGAAAGGAAAGAGGTGTGAATGGAGGAGCCCTGCGGCTAGGCATCTGGGGTAGGTTTGTGGAAATCTGTCCTGCAAGCCACCTGGCTGTACCCGAGTCTGCTCCTGTTGTAGGTGATGGAACATGGTTTTTGTTGCCTTGCTCAGAAGCAGGGACGGATCTGGTAATGTCAAAGAGCACCCAGCACTTTTCAACTTTTAGTACTTTATACAACAAAAACTGCACTAATATAACAATGACTGTCCCCAAATCCAGTTTCTTAGCAGTTCCACAAAGTCATCACAAAGTGAGTGTCGAGTGAAAACTTGAGCAACTTGATAGAATCCCCAGTCATTGCACTCCGTATTTTGACCAAGGGTGGTACTCAGCAATGACTAAGTTCCTGCAGTGCAGGGAGATGGTTAGCTTCACAGTCTTCCCCAAAACCCAAATCCTTTATACTTTGGAGAGCCCAAGAACATTCATTCTTCCCATGTAAAGCTACGAAGTGTTGTCTTTCCCCTACACCTAAAGAAGCCTCATTAGGACAGAAAAAATTGGTTACCTTTACAAAGCTGGTGGAAGTGAGAGAAAAGCAAATCAGCAAGCCATGTTCTCTTTTCTAAAGCTTTCCCTTCCTATAGCTTTGAAGTATGGACTACAGCTAGAGCTAAGAGAGTATATGTGAGAAAGACAATGCAAAAAGAGAAGGGAAAGCTACACTGTGGACTCTTGGGAAATAATCCACTTCCTAATCCCAGTGCACCCTAAGGAAATCCTCAGGGCTCCAGAGGAAGCTGTGAGGTTAAATGGTCTTGGCACATGTAAATGATATTGGTGTGAGTGTCTGATAGGGTGCTTGATAAATGTGGTGCTTCTGCATCACTCAGCATCCTACACGTTAGGGGTCAGGCGTTGAAGGACAGGATCTTTTCCATCACGCTGTGTCTTTTGAGAATTATTCTCCTTGGCGGAGTCCTGTTGGCCAGGACTTGACTAAAACTGAATGGGTTCTGCTGCACGGACCCCTGTGGGTCTGCACTCCTACGTGGCTGCGCTTCGCTGGAGCTTTTAAAGTAAGATACTAAGCCTGAATGACTGCTGGCACGTTAACTGAAGCCTTGCTAGTTATAAGAAGGGTATAGCAGGAAACAGATAAGCCTTTTTGATGCCCTTCTGGCAGCAGAACGAGCAAAATGGCACAAAACGCAGTCAGATATCTATTTGGAAGCTATAATGATCAGCCTAAACAAGCGTATTCTTTCTAATTTACCCTGATGAATGAATGCTTTTTTCCCCCCTCTCTATCACAGTAATTTTTGGTGTCCTTATTTGACAAAAGATAGGAGAGGCAGAGTCCTTTGGAAGTCATGCTCCCTGGAAGTACTCTAGTAATGAGATAATTTTCAACCAAAATGAATGGGTTTTCAAGACCTGACTGCATAAAGCCCCAGGTAACCTGGTCTGATCTCCTAGCCGACCCTGATCTGAGCAGGAGGTTGGACTAGACACCTTCTGCTGTCCCTTCCAACCCAAATTACCCTGTGACCTGAAGACAAGGCACCTGCCTGTAACTACACGCTAAGTTGTTGAGTGGTAAATACATGTTAACCAATGGTGCTAGCTCCTTTCTTTATCACAAAGGTAGGAGTAAGTGTGAGGTCTCGTAGAGAGTGACTGCATCAAGCTGATGGAAGTTGTAGTTAGAGTAGATTACTCTAATTTTTGTCACTGACTCTCTTGGTTTAGAAATCAGCTATTTTTAATTTAAATTTTACTATTTGTTTCACCTTTTTTTTTTCCTAAACCAGTAGTCACTAAAAGTAACGTGCTGAAAATCTCCCAGTTTAAACCTCAACTCCCTTAGGAAGGGAAAAAAAAAAGCTCTACCAAACCTTCAGCTGTTTTCTTGCACTTTTTCTCTGCTTCCCCTACTTTTCAAGTGTAGCCCCGGATGCTTACGACTCTCCAGCTTACTTGTTTGCTTTTGGAAACTTACAGTCTGTATAACTATGAATTGTATTTTTTCAAGTACAGTTTTCAGGTTACAGGAGAGTGTGGTTAGTTGGCTGTTCAAGGCTTTAAACTCTGGGCAATTTAAAAAGAGTCATTGCAGATGAGCTGTCCATCAACAAGATTGTTATTCGTAGGTCTAATGTCATATCAATGTATAAGAAGATTTTGATTGACAGGAAAGTTTGTTTTAGAAGGAGCAAAGGTCAACGTTTCACTGACAGCTTAACAATGGAAATATTGCATCATCAGTATATTTTATGGAGAGATACATACATCTACATAAATGTAACATATGATGGTGAAACACTGGCACAAGATGAAGCTCTGAGCTAGGATGAAGTTTTGGAATACTTGGAAATAAAAAGTTATCTGTGCTTTATCCACCTTTTTAAGGAATAGACTTAAAATATCTGTGGGTATAGCTTGTGCAATGAATTTGACCCACATCACGTAGAAGCGCCTTCTCTGCAGGGCACTGTGGTTGAGTGGACAAGACGTTAATTGACTTTGTCAGTGACTTCCTTGGGGGACCTTGAACAAATGACTGCACCTGTGCATCACTTTCCCCTCCATTTAAAAGGGAGAAAGCATTTTGTCTGCCTTGAGTTTTAGGGATGAAAAACTCCCTAAGTACTTTTGGCTGTAAAAGAATTAGTTTAAAAAAAATTGGAAGATACATAAAAGATATCAACAACTGAAAAGCCAGATGTTCAGAGTATCGGTCTTTCTGGCAGACCTCTCTCGTTCCCTCTCTGCTGGGGTTTTTCCCTCTTTCATTTCTTTTTTGAACCTTTCTGCTGTACTTTGCCAGGTGAGCTCATTTCCCCTCGTCCTAGCCTACTTCTCAAAGAATTGGCATTTCTTGACTTTACCTATGCAAATTATTTTTGCATTTAACGTACATTAAACTAAAGCAGAGACTGAGTTATTTATTGCTATAACAAAATTGAGCTATCATGGTTGAGATTTGAGCTACTTTTTGCTGCATTTTCCTGTCCTATAGCACTTGACACTCCCTTTCCCAGCCTCCGCTCTGAAGAAATTATTTTTTCGTGTTCTCTTTTTGCACTGCAGCCTGTCAGTTTTGATCTTCACAAGTACCCATGCTATAAACCCAAAGAGACTGAACTGAATAAATGGGCGAAATAAAAATTCAGAGGACAAGGCTCTCCAAACATCCTCCTTGCACTCAGCCTAAGTGTTTAGTTAACATTTGAATTAGATGCTGAAGGTCAACAAATTCAGGCCCTGCCAGAGCAAGTGGGTCACTGGAAGCTGTAGCTAAGAGCTCTCCCTGCTGCCCTTTGTTTGCACATGAGGATATCACAAAAGGCATCACCTCCTCCGCATCAGGTTTCTTTTCCCCACTTTTCCACCACAGTTATCCCATGCCCTTCAACCACTAATATGTGGACTCTTTTCCTGGCATTCAGGGTCCCTTTCCATGCTAGGTGATAATTCCTGACTTCTCCCATATCTGGAAAACTCTAGACCCCAAGCTACCCAATGCTGCCTCGTTTTCAGAGGATCTCATACCATAAAAGAGCAAGAGAAGACATGATTACAAAATAGAAACAATGATAATGCAATGAAGTAGCTTCCAAGGAGTGTTACTCATCAAGTAATTAATTACTTGAATAATGGATGAATTTTTATCTTTAAAATCTAAAACTCAGTACTAATCCTTTTTTTTTTATTTAAAAAAAAATCACCTAATCTGGTTGAAATAAAAATTGATAGCAGGCATGACAATTTTTACACTAAGTAATTCAACTTTGTAAGCTATTAATTTTTTACTAACATTTCTTTATTTCTTACTGTACTTGCAAGTACTAATGCTCCTGTTTTGTACAAGCAGAAAAAGGCAGAACAAAAAAGCAGAAAAGTTGTGCTATTCATGCCTGCTAGATACTGATGCAACCAAAGCTGGGCAGAAGCTGTGTTATTCCCTTTCTCTTGACAAGAAAAGGCAATTTTTTTTTTTTAACAGATTTCATATTTTCATTAACACCTTCTGTGATGATTTTTGACATTTTGGCAAATTAAAACCTAAATCCACAATGTTTGTCCCCAAGCCAAAATATCCTGCCCCACCATACTGACTAGGGTATTTCAGTTTGGGTTCCTATTTCAAATTTCAGTTGTGGTGTAGCCACCTCATCCCAAGCATGCTGACCCAAGTGACCTTCAAACACTGCCCAGTGAGAGAAAAAGGTTGCTCTGAACTTTGGTGAGAGTAACTCCCTCTATGCAGAAATGCATTTGAGGAAGGGGAAGCACCACAAACTCTTGTTAAGAACCAGTGTGCATCCTGAAAAGCTTAGCAAGTGCTCCTCCTGGGAGGCTTTAGTTGCCTCGGTAAGGCTTCCTTCAGCACTTTGAACTACGTTTACCTGCAGCATCTGTCAAGTGTACCTTCTTGGTGAGGAGGAATGATACAGTGCCTTGTTAGTTCTGGTTTTAATACCATTAACACCACTTCCATCTCTAAATGACAACTTACCTATGGATTTTGTAAACCACGTGAATAAGTAGTGTCTGGCAGCTTAGCTAAAGGTAACTTTTTATGGGTGAACAAGGGATGAACGATGCCAGTAAGGTTCCTTGCCTCCTGATTCACCCAAACTGGCCCCTGAGATGACTGAGTTTACCTACTATAATTAAATGTTCTCACCTGCCTGGCGTGAGAGCAGATGACGTGACTTCGTAATGCAGCAACGCTACCTGGTCGAGGGAGATTTTGACCTTTGTACGCTGCAGTTCAGGATACCGTTGAGGATACGGCGGGGTTTTAGCGGTCGGCTCTTTCCAAAGCCCCCTCCGTCGCAGGGCTGTCGCAGGCACGCTGCGTGCCTGTAGCAGTACCGGGCAGCGATGCCGCGTGCCGGGAGGCTGCCAGCCTCCTGCGCGGCCCCCAGCGCGGCACGCCTGCTCTCCCTGAAGGATGGGGTTTGCCCATTAGGACAACAGGCCAGCAACAGGTTGCCTTTCCAGCAGTTGTCTAGCTTTTAGGCAGTGTTGGTTGATTAATGCGTATAGCTGTGGCTCTCCATACAAGAAGGTGCATATTGGGCGAGTCTATTTTGAAAGCAGGGATCTAGCAGCTTTCACGTGTGACAATGGCCAGCAGAGGAATTGCCTTGCAGCTTCTTTCAGGTGGCTCAGAGCAGGCTGGACCACAAATGCTTCCCTTTGCAGCTTGCTTTTTTCCAGTCCTGGCTCTCCAGTTATCTGACCAAGGGTCAGCATTCAGTGAACCCCGAGCTGCTGACGCAGGCTGGCGAGCAGGCGGCGCGTGATGTTGGGTGCAGACAGCATTAACAAGTTTTTGAGCCAACATAACCATTGCTTTTAAAGGTGTTTTTTTTAAAACCTTGTTGAATTCATTTGTATTTATTTTACTCTGCTTTACTCCAGCGTGGTTGCACCGGTTCGGTCCTTTGTATGCATGCTGATATACCGCTATAAACATGCTTTATCCCTCTTCCAGTGTAACAGCACAAAAAGCTGGGGGAGCACCCAGCCAGTCCCGTTGTTAGGCTACCCAGCTGCACCAGGGCAAGGGTAGCCCCACATCTGTCGTGTGCCAGGGGGATGCACTGCCAGAAACCGGAGCTTATTTCTCTGCCAAGAGGAGCAGGAGCAGGGCCAGCGCACTGTGAGCCCAGGCTATTCTGTGAGCTCGCACAGGCAGAGAAAGCTGACAGGCAGCTCTAATCCACTCTGCTGGTACCCGTAGATGACAGAGCATGAGCGTAGGAAGGAAAAAAAAAACCACAACTGAAAAATTGAAGTTGCACAACAAGCGGCAGGGTTGGTTCTTGAGAAAACCATAAGGAAGGGCTCTGTCAGGACCAACTGAGCACGTGCCTGTTAGCTTAGTGGTAGCAAATGTTGCCTCTATTTATATTTATGTTACCTCCTCTTTGCAGAGGGAGGTAATATGTCCTGAAATAGTATATGTTGCAGATACAATGTAGGAAGACACAGACTCCACACCAGTGGTGTAATAGAAACATGTTTGGTGTGGGTTTTCTTTAATTTTACCACATAGGAGCAGGCATGAGCCTCAGGTCTATATTTCTAAATGGTTTGCACGGGATTCACTTTCAGGAACTTCCAGTTTTCATCCTAAGATTAAATTTATAAGGCAATATCACATTGACATTACACTAATGTCATTGCGGATGTTTTTTGGTGACAAGTTAGGGGATGCAACGGAAGGAATATAAAGGTCAAATGTAAGTGCTTTGGCTAAGCGATTGCCACTTACTATATGTTTGCACTATCGCAGGCACTACGGGCCCTGACCCAGCTGACTTCAGCTATTAGACCATAATGTTAATAATAATCATCGTAATCTGTGGTTTGCTGTTGTGATGCCCACTGCCTACTGGCACAAGCTTTCGAGGAGCAAAAGGGAAGGCTTTCTATCCAATGCACTCGCGCCCAAGTTCAAATTTACCATTTTTATCTTCAAAGCCCAACCCAAAGTAGGGAAGGGACTGCCTCACGCCTGGGAGATCATGACCTCCCATGACAGCTACATGCTTCCAAAACAATGGATCTGTCAGCCACAACAGAGAGACTTGGAAGTGTGGGAGACAAAGATCTCTAGGCAACTTGGCCCACGATTATGGAATGCCTGGAGGAGATCAAAACCACCACAAAACTCACCACCTTCAAATCAAATTTAAAGACCATGGCTTTTTATTTGTGCTTCCCCCCAGTACACCATCCCCTCAGAGGAAAGAAGAAAGTCGGTGTAAAAACACGTGCTTGTACGGGTGTGGAGGCAGGAGGTGAGACGGAAATGTGGATCTGTTAGCTGTTTACTTGCACGGGAGGCGCTCGGGGTCCGCGAGGAAGACTCTGGTATAAATGTTCAGCCACCTGAGCATAGTTGGAAATATCGGTGGAACTTATTACAGTGACATTTATAGAGATGTCTGTCTCATAATTTTCTTTACAAAGTGCTATATCCAGATCCTTATGAAACTACCTTAGAAGATCAATATTAAGTGTAAGTTGAGCAATAAAAATGAAGGCAGTTCTGAAATAAACGCCTGGAAAAAGGTGAGGATCAAGAGAATACCCCTACTCAGTTTCAAGTCTCTGCTTCTAAGGATGTATGTGATTACATAGGAACAGGCATGGGCCTTACATCTACATTTCTGAATGCTTCCCAGGAGGTCCACTCTCATGGACTCTTGACATTCCTCCTACATAAATTAAATTGAAGTGATGTCTATGTAATTTAGGATTAGAGAATTAGAGGCACCTCCCAGGGCCTCTCAAGAAAACTGCTGGCATTTTGTTGATATTAGCAAATATTTCTAATATGAAATACGTCCTTTGGTGGGAAGAACAACATTGTGTATATGAGGAATAACACTGTATGCATAGACATTCTAGGAAATGAATTGATGTTTTTGTTTGTAGTTAGAAGAAAAGTAAGCAGAGAACCGCGGTGTTCCTTAGCTAGTGAATATCTTACGAGTACTTTCCAGTCTTCAATTCCCTATACAATCTTTTAATGCTTAAAATACGCATCCTTCTTCAGTATGTTCTGAGTGACTTATCTACACGTCATAAGCCTCATTTATTTGACTTGCTTTGTCATTATTTAGAGACTTTATTTTGCTTGAATATTTTAAAATATAGTCTAAAAATAGATTATGACAGCCATTAGAATTATTTCACATTGTAACACCAATTCTTTCTGTTTATACTTTTTGACTAAACATTGCATTCATTTAACAGTAAGCAAGGGTTCAGAGACAGCTTATTGTTTCATTATGAACTATCTATTTACACTTGAAGCATGAATTAGTCACGTATATAATAGCTGATAGTAATACCAGTACTTCACATTTTATCCCAAGCGTCGACAGCTATCATGTGCCCTTTCCCATGGATGCAGGAGTAGAAAGCCCTGTGGTCCTGACTCTTCTCTTAACAGTATGTCTGGTCCTTTCCTCCTAGGCCCAATCCCTTCTATAACCCTTTTCCCCAAAACTTGGCAGATGCCTGAAAGTGACTGGGGGAAGCACTGGAGACTGAGAATCAAGAGAGCATTTTGTAGGGGTGTAAATGCAAATATAGTCACCTCTTTGAGCAAAAGGTGTTAACTGAAGATGAGTGCCCCATACATAAGAGGAGGAGGAGGATGTTGCAGGAGCAGTGCAGGTTAGTGTTGGCAGGTGGGGAGAGAAAGGAAAAGAAACCGCCTCGTCTACAGACCCCTGTGACCCCGGGGGCCCTCCCCTAGAGCACCCACATCCACCTCCCAACTCTGCTCCAGAAGACTTGCTCTGGCCTGTTCTCCAGAGCTGCTGAGATGCCTTGATCCATCCAGCTTGACCTGTAGTATCAGCTGCTCGCTTCCCCAATTGAAAGTGAGTCTCTTATTTCTATGCAACTGTTTGTTTGCTCATAGGAAATAAAAGTTGCTCAAGGTCAACTGCTCAAGACAGAATATTAAGGTTTTATCCAACTAAACTAGTATCTGCAGATGTATCAAGGGAACAGCTCCATTTACCTACAGATTTACACATTCTTGCAGTTCTTATAACAAACTACCAGTAAGCAGTAATTTTGCCTGATTAAACTCTTCTCCAGGACTATGCCCTCTGGTGACATCCTAAACAATTTCTTCTAGTGCAAACTGCAGTAATACCATTGATTACGATTTAATTTCAGAGGACTTGGTAGTAAATTTTTCTGATATGTGAAGAAAAAAATCCCATTCTGTTGATGAGAAGTAGCATTGCCAATCAGCAAAAATGGGAAGAGCTAGCTACTCTGCATTGCAATAAATAGGTGGTATACACTGAATATCTTTTATATTAATCAATTTTTTCTTTTTGATGAACCTGGCTGTAACTGAGCTCATTTGTTAAGATGTTTTAAAATTTCAGGTAGATTATCCCAGACAGGTGAAACAATTTTCACCAAAAAGCAACAGTAAAGTAAAGGTGTTTGGTTATTTTTTTCTTGGTGCTGTTGCTTTAAAGGTGGGGACTAAGGACCAGAGTTGGGAAAAAAAATATTTTCTTTATATTTTGGTTATTTTTGAATATTGTTTCCCCAGCAGGCAGGGATGGCAGTAGGCATTTTCTACCCAGTAACTTTACTTATGTATCAGTTTGTTAGATGGTAACACAAGTAGGAAGAGAAAGAAATGGCTTCAGTTCTTTTTTTTTTGTTCTTGTTGCATCTCAGCGCGCAATACAATGCGGGTCTTGATGTTTTGGTTTGGGTTTTTCTTATTATTGTTTTTTTTAAGACAAGTCACTTGTAAAGTGTCATCAGCAGCTTCCCTGCCTTCCCGCCATAAGACTCAGCTAAGGTGTGTGAATTACTGTGGAGGTTTTATCCCTCCAAGGTCTAAGCATGTTACTGAGGTATTTGCAGGAGTAGCGTTTGTCACAATTGTGGGGCTTGAATTTCAAACGAGGCAATCATCCTTGAAGACATGGGAGGCAGAGGTGACTTGCTACCCTTTGCTTCACCGCTGGGCTTTAATTGGCCTCAATACAGCAAACCTGTGCTCAGGAGAGCACTACGGGACAGGTAGTGTCCAATCCCTCATCCTGGGGTTTTGCTGAAAAGAATTTGAAAATTGCAAAAGGCGTTGGATATGATGGTTTCTTTGGGAAACATTTTGATTTTAACTTCTATTTCTGGGGAATAAAAATGAAGTCTTTTCTTGCTATGATACCTGGTTTCAAATAAACATGCCACATTCAGAGCTGTGCTGAGGCTGTACAGGAAGAATAAGTGCACCATCATTTAAAACTTGACTGGATAAACCAAGTAGAACATTTTTTGAGAGCAAGCTGGCATTGCCAAATGAGATGCATTTTACAATTCAACGTCCTCTTTCACACTAATTTTTTTGTGTATTTCTCTTCTTACCCTTTGTCTGGAAAGATAGCTTCTTAGGAAAGTGTGTGCGTGTTTATGTCAGTGTGTGTGTTAAAATTTGCTACTGATGCATTCTTTCAAAAATATTTTTGTGCTTTTATAAGCCCATTTTTGATAGGGGAAATTCCTGAGGAGCATAACACAATTTTTGTTGGATTTATAAAAGCTGGATAGAATGCATGGATAACTGTCTTCAGTGGGATCTATGGAGATCTCCCTTTCTAGCTTTCTGATGTTTTTTTGTCTTAGACTGCAGCTAAATTAATATCTTCCTCAAAAAGAAGAATACTTAGGTATTAATAAAGTGGATTTTTTTTAATTGCTGTGAGTAGAAAATAATAGTGAATGTCTGTCACACAGGTAAGCTGTTTGGAGTTTTCGTCAGCCACCACATTATATTTACATCTCTCTTACCAGAAGTCTGCAATGTGCTTTGCTGAACTACAGACAAATCTGAGAGTCTTCACCCATGCAGAATGTGCTAAATTGCAAAAATCAGTTTGCAGTCAGAGTTTTACCTGATAGACCTCTTTAATTAAAGGTTTAACTGAATGCAGACTTTAAGCCTGTGAAACATTTGCCTACAGAAAGGCACCAGATTTTCCCAACCTGTCCCCTGATCTTTGTATTCCCGTGGGTTATTCTGGATGGAGTCCACCAGCTGGGCTTTAAATGCTCTTTATTTGACTGAAGGCATTTCTCCGTATGGGGGTGGCGGAAGCAGGTCTCCCTGTCCACACCAACAGCAATCCTTCCCTGTTAATCCTCTCTGTGTGGCTAATCCCGCTCCAGGTGTAGGTGGTGGCCGGGCACCAGAGCTGGTGGACCACTGGCAGACGCTTTTTGCTGTTTTTGCCACATGGTGTTTTCTTTTCCCAGAGGAAGATAAATTCCTGTCGGTTCCAAAATGCCTACTTTGTACGATGACAGCCCTCTTTCCTTTTTATCTCCGAAGAGACCCAGAGCGAGGGAATTGTTTGGATGCACAAAGCATTTCTTTTACAGAAGAGAAATGCTTTGCTTGTAGGCTGTGATGCAGTTCAGCTTTCTGCAGTATTAGCTTCCACTCCTTTTGTTTTTCACTGTCAGCAAGTGTTACCGTGTATACTACACCGCATTTTCCTGTCTGAGACTAAGGATTTCTGTGTTGGCCGAGGATGGAAATAATACCAAAAAAAGGTCTTGGTGGCCGTGGGCCTTGTTCTTTTCAAAAAGCCCACTCCCATGGCAACAAGGCCTATTAGAAGGCAGCAGTCTTGTCACCACAACTTTAAGTCCTAATAATTCAACCAAAAAGATAAAACGAAATGTGGCAACTTTATCTTGCTCAATCTTTTACATAAAGTCATTTCTCAGAAACTTGATCAGTGGTAAAGACAACAAGCATTTAAAGGGGAGAGGCTTTGAGAGGAGAAAAATCCATTCACATCTGAGTTTTGAAAGATGAGTGAAAGATGGAAGAAAACATGATATTACAGCAATCTTTTTACTTTTCCTCCACAGCGAACAATTGACCCAAAGTTTAGGATTTTTAGATTTTTATGATTAATAGGCCGGCTGGAGGTTTGAAAATTGCCTCCTATCTGAAATAACATTTGCTTTATGAAATAATTATTGATTGCAAACACTTCTGCCAAAAAAACAAAGAAGCAAAATGAAAAAAAAAAAAAAGTTGACATACTCTTGATCAAAGCAGTTATATTTCGTTCAAAGACCATTTTAAAAAGTGGCCTATATTTAAAAGGTTTCCTACAGGCCGGTAATGTTGTTTCACGTTTCTGTTACCTGTCCCAGCTTCAGTGTAATTGCATAAATGTAACTGACAGTGCGGGCTGGCTTTAGATGTTGAGGAATCACTAATCTGTGTAGTTATCGTAAGTGGCTGTTGCCTATATATTTCTATGTAGTAAAGAAATGCCACTTTCTGCCCGTGTCGCAATGACAGGTCAAGGTGTTAGCGTAGTATGAGAAGGTTTGAGCTGAGCATAAGGGGTAATAGGGGTGCTACTTCGATGCAAGACAAACTGGAATTTAATTTTTGGCGTGAAATGCATCACGGGCCACCAATAAGGTTGTTGGGAGTAACATGTGCAGGGTTGAACCCGGGGTGTTTCAAGAATGAGCATGGGACTCACTTGTCCTAGGAAAGGTGGGGAAGAAACTGCCCACAAGGCAAGCAGGGGCTCATCTATGTGAGGTGAGCACATCCATTGCTTTAACAGAGCTGCCTGGTATCCAACTTAAGTTGCTATCGTTGGAAGACCTCAGGTCTGATAGGTTGCTCAACGTACTGCAGTCACCTTCCAAAGTACAAACCAGGTTTGTGGAGCAAGCAGCTGAGAAACCAGGCAACATAAGCCAACAGAAGAATGAAATGGCAACCGCAGAAGCAAAGGCGTTTCACGGGGGCTCTGCACTTCCCTTCCAAAGGCAGGTTTTGATGAGGCACTGCTCCTCGCACTCTCCAGCCCATGCAGTCTCTCTTTTTTGGCATTTGGTTGATAAACACCTGAGCGATAGTCCCGCAGGAGGGCTGTGCCTTATCTTTCAAAATGGCTGAGAGACACACGCAAAGCGAGCTGAGGTTTATTTGTCACTGTCTTAAAAAGGGAGAGAAACCGTGACCAGTTAAGTAAATGAATCCTAACACGTGAGTGCCTGGTATGGAAAAGGATGTACCTGGTAATAAAAATAATCACAAAGCCAAATGGTTTGCTTTTCACTTCGGAGCTCTCCTTTTTGGTACTGGGCACGTCCTCGCGTGAGGCCAAGTTACTCTGAGACTGGATCCCCTTTCAGAGATAAGGGCAGAGTAATTTGTTTCCCTTTGACGGGAACATGGGATAAAACATTCTTTGCCAGTACTTAGATCTTTCTTTGTTCTTTTGTTGGTATAATCAGAAAAAGGACTAAAAGACCTTTTAGCCAATAATAAAAAAAAAAAGCCAGCTTCTGAAGTTCAGTTTCTCTTCCCTTGTGAGGGTAATATCGTTACAGTATTTTGTGATCTAACACACACAAATTTCAGTGCCCTCACTAAATGTGAGCCTATGTTAAGTGCTTTTATAAATGAACAGGTAGCTTCAATCTTGGTTATTTCAGTGATGTTGATATTCCTGTGGATAAAGTTCTATTTTCACCAGCTATTTCTGATCAATTATTCTTGATATTAATTACTGTATATTAAACTTCCACAAACCTGTTAAATTTTGATTTTCAGTAATTTTGGGTTTAGTACCTGATTTGATGTCCCCATCAGCTTGTTCTAGTGACTCAAGTGAAAACCTCATAATAGCCTTTGTGGGAAAAATCAGATTAAGCTTTGCGCTTGGGGGAATGGATTTCTTTGTCCCTAAGCAATGTTGATGCTAGCATGATTTTAGACATTGTGTTCCTGAGTCAAGCTGATGTGTGTGCATGCAGAGCAACCTAAAAATGTCTAATACTTTTCGATATGTGGCATTAGGGTTTTTCTTTTACTTTCCTTCTACTTCGTTTTGCTGCTGCCTCTGGGTAATGAACGGCTCCTTTGGGTTGAACATCTTATGTGAAATGTTTAAAAATGTCTTTGCTACTGTAAAAAAAGCAGAAAGAGAAATAAAGGGCACGCAACTCCTGTTTGCAGTGGATACTCTTTGAGCTGGATTGGTAAAAGATGAGCTAACACATTCAGGCTCCACTTCAAAAAAGCACCTAGTTTGAGTAGCTATGTGCACCGCAGTGAACAGAAAAATAAACTAGTTAGTTTAGTTGCAAAAGTAGTTTAGAAAAATATTTGAAATAATGAAATTGAATGTGTTGTTAAAGGTATGGAGGTTTTTTTAGAGACAGAGTTGAGAGAATGATGGAAAGATTCAGATTCCTTGTAGTTTCCAAGCAATTGCTAGCATCAAAAATGCTTCATTCCGGGACTACTGTTTCCCAGTCTTTTGTCGTTTTTTCCCCAGAGAGTTTACAATGCTCATGTACTGAGCATGTTATTTATTGGAGCCGGGCAGTGAAAGAGTTACCTAGTGTGTGAAGAGGGAAGTGAGTCTAGAAAATGTAAGGTTTTTGTTGTCTTCTTGCTTGTGTCTACTAAAGTAACATGCAAGATTCAGCTCCTGTTGCTTACAATGTGCACCCCTAATGGCCTCCCCATAACTTTGGAACTGCAGAGTGGGGATGTAAAAAAACCAGATCAACAAATACTGAGAACTGTGCTCCTTATTACAGTACGGTAGGGCTGGCACCTGGTGGAATAATACGGGTGGAGAAGAGGATTTTGGCCACCTGCCTGACCTTCTGACTGTCCCGCAGTCCCAGGGGTAGTGCTGCTGTGTGTGCCGACCTCGAGCGCACAGCGTCCCACAGCACGATCTGTGCGGCTTGGGTTGCGGCACCCTGCGGATATCACATGAGATATACGTGCACTTATGTCTGCTTGGGAAATCTCAGACAGAAAGGGACAAACTCTCAGGACAGTAAAGAAAATGGAGTTATTCTTTGGAGTAATGAGTGCTGTTCCTGGCTAGGGCACTTTTGTAAAATGGCAAAGAAATCTGCATGTGAATTTTTGTGTAGTGGTTAGTAGTGATGGGGGAACATGCCAACTTGCTAAAGGCTGTGCTATTTATAAGCCAGTGAGGAATTGGGGATTTAAAAGGCTTGTTTTCTGCCATGCATAGACGTACAAACTGAGGTATAGTATTTTAGCACAGATCATTAAGTCACTTGGACGTGCAGCGGACATGCACAAGACTCCTCCATCAAAGCGCTGCATTTCATTTTCCACTGAGTCCTCTGGTATTTCCTTATACATTATTCTTTTGTAGGTTTTGGTTTTGTTTTCTAAACTCAACAGGAAATCACATAAATACAAACGCCCATGCACAAGGTATGACTTGAGTTACCGTCGCACCCTGGAGAGTAATACCGCTTGCTGGTTTTACATGTCTCTCGTGTATGAGGATTTTCACGTGATGCTGCTCAAACAGAGCGACCGGGAGGCAGGAACAATGTCCCTCTATACGCCGCCGGGCCCGCATTGTTCTGTGCACAGCCCACTGGTGAACGTGAGATGGCAAAGTCATCGTCATTAGGCGGAATTCAATAGCGAATCAAAGTTCAAGGGGAGAATAGGCTGATCTCAGCTTTAGCTTCCCCTGGGTCCTGCTGAAAGATTAGAGGGAAAGAGCAGGGCCTTGTTAAGTTGAATGTATCAGATTGTTTTTCAGGAGTAGTTATGCCTCTTGTAAACCCCTGAGAACCACCCAGTTTAACTCTTTGGAAAAACAGATCCCACAAAGGCTGGGGAAGAGGGGGAAAGGACCCGTAAGGGAGGGAAAGGTGATGCTTGATTTTATTTCTCTGCTACCCATTTCACAATTCAGAAATTCCATTTTGTGTAAATTAAGCTACGATTTTCCTTAGGAAACAAAATCACTAAGCTTTATGGTGCATATGTGACCCAAAGGAGGCAGGCTCCAGGAAGACTGAAATTATAATCTTTCTTGTTTTCAGTGTACTTCTGCCATCCCAGATCCTTCATCGTTGGAAGATTTTTGTAAATTTTTTGTCCATTTTCCACGTAACTTCTCAAAATGCTGTACATGGGGTGCGTGACAGCTGTCGCCATGGGGCAGCGAAGGAGTTAATGCAGAGTGTGAAGAGGGGGAGTGACCCTAGGAAAACTCACCTACCAGCACCTGTAGTTCAGGATCAGACAAAGCTAACAATAAGAAAGCAAAATGCGTTAGGTGATCTTCCTCTTCTGGTCCCTGCAGTGTCACTGGGCACTGGCTTCTCGCCTCTTATTTCCAGCTTCCTTTCAGCCAAGGCACTCGGTGAAAAGACAGATGATGGCAGCTCGGCGTATCGGAGCCTGGTGATCAGCTGGGTTGTCCCAGCAGCTTTATTCTTTTGTTAATGCATTGGGATGTGTTATGTAGCAGCGATAAAATCGCTACAAAGAAAGCTAAACGTCAGCCAGAGAGATCTCCACATAGATATGGAAGTAAAAAACCAACAAAATAGGCAACACTGGCCTTGGGGCCCCTTTTTCTGCCTGCCCCTCCAGGAGCCTGACTCCACTGGGCTGTGCTGGGGCTTGTCTCCAATAGCATCTTGCACTTTTACCATGTTCTTTGCAGTAATCTGGGCAGCTTCTTATAATCCAATAAACCTCCCCCTGAAGTCTTTCCAGGTTGTTTCTGTGGTTTCTCCAGTCACGTCAGCGGGAACATGGGAATATGCCTTTTCTTTCTTTGCTTTCTTAGGGGAAGCAGAAGCTCTTGAGGATGCAAGGATGTTTGGGGTTTTTTTGGTGAGTCTGTTGCTTTATGTTCAGGAAATAGATAGGTAGGATTGGAACACATTTGGGGTTTTGTGGATGCTTATCTTAGTTGGGTCTGTTTAGGTACTAGCTGCCAACACTTTGCAGTGCTGATCCATGCAACAGGAACAGCCTCACAGTGTTGATATTTTTTCAATTTGATACCAGGCGTTTCTGTCAACTCACATTATTGCAGAACCCAGAATTCTGAAAGTAGCATTGAAACTTTTTCTTCTTTTTTCCATTTGTTTTGCCAAGCCTCTGCTCCAAAATTCATGTGAATGCCCAGCAATCTCTGCTCTAGACCTTCTCATCCTCCCTCCCAAGATAGCTTCGGCTTTGTGCCCAGAGGAAAGCTACCAAATAAGAAATTGTACCCTCAAGAGACTTTTGTTTTTAAATCCCTTGTTCTTGTTGGAATGGAGTCCCAGTATGGGGACTGAAATGGACTGAATCTAGCCAAGTTACTGGTCTGGGTGAGGACATTATCCCCTTTGTAACATCTGTGGCCCAATACCAAACACAGACACTCTCGCTGCATCCAACCTGGGACTTTGATGAGTGTCAATCTCCACTCTTCTACAAGCGTTCCCAACAAGTCCAAAGTTTCAGTTTTTCAGCTGGGCATGTTAAAAAAAAATAGTTTTTTGTTGTGTTCTAAATGTTTTAAGGGTCGCTATAAAAATTCAGCCTAGTTCACCCCAAGGTCTTTGGTACACTGCAGGTACGTCTGTTGGCCCGGCCAGCACTGCCGGTACTGCATGGGGTGTCTGCCTGAATGTCAGAGCGGGTTTTAGCCCAAAATGTCTTATAAAATGTTCGCAGATTGTGTTCTCTGAGTCAAAAGCTACATCTCACAAAGGACCTTTAACTTACAGAAACTCAAAGCACACTCACCTGGGAAAAGGGTTTGAGCCAAACATTTTAGAATAAGAGACCCAGGATACAAAGGGCACCAGGAATAATTGCAACATTAGTAGGCAGAAAACTGTAGCTAACCATCCTGTCCAGAGAGGCATGACTTTGAATGCTGATCAAGGCTATTTTGTCTTGCTGACTGCTTATAGTTTTGAGAGATAGACTCATGGGAGTCTTACTAAACCACTAACTCACCATGACTGACCTCAGTGTATCTGCCTTTCACACTACATGACTCTGCGCCAGCAAGCTTGAGTTTACTGATGTGTTTCAGACTAATTAAGGTTGGTTTTCTTTAGCATTTCTAATGAAATCCTACCTCCCCAGAAGTATGTGTGCACACACACAAAAAAAAGAGACCCCACTGAAAACCGAAATGAAACAAGAAGAGCTCCACAATAGTGACAAACTATTTTCTTTCTTTGCTTTATTAACCTGCATAAATGTTGAGTCTCTCTTCTAAATAGCCTTAAGCAGTACAGATATTTTTTGCTAATACAAAGATGAGAAAAAAAGAATGCTCCTTTTTTCCTTAGAAGAAACACTGCCTCTGCAGTCTGTGTTAAATTAAACCTGAACATTAAAAGGGGTCAAAGCATCTAAGGAAACACAAAGACTTTGGGGACAGTTGACATTTAAAGAGATCCCTCCATAAGCTGAGAGTCTTCTTTAGTTTATTTTTCTGTCTAGTAAACTGCTTGGCAAAATGCAAAATGAAAATATCCTCATACAAAAATTCACTAGTTCCCTGACAAAATTTTAAAACCCCATCCTACATTCACTGTCATTACCAAATATTCTAAAAAGAGGGGAGAGGGAATTTAATATGTGGATTGCCTCATTTAAGAAATGTGATCTGCCTCTAAAATTTTGCTTATTTTTATTATTTAAACCTCTTTTAGGAAATTGGGCAGGAGGGGAGCCTTTCGGACATAAGGTGTGTGATGAACAAGAGCAAGGGGTGGTGCTGTTGAGATGGCACTGTCATGCGCGCTTGTTGAAATGCAATTGCAAAAGCCTACTTCAAAATCGGGCTTAGGGCTACCCTCCATGACCCAGACGGTTCTTGGCAATCTGAGACAGGGGCTGGGGAGCCAAGCGGCTGCTCTCGCTGGCTCTGTGCATGCAACCTAGGAAGAAACTCAAGACCTGTGCCAGAGTCCTGTGCACTCAAAGGCTCCGAATGCTTTCAGGACATTTTGGGCCCATAACATCAAAAAGGAAAGGTTTCCTGACCTGTAGATGTCAGTATTGTGTGCTTGCACCTGACACCACTCGTCCATCTAGGAAGGGTTCTCAAGAAAACCATTTGGGCAGACATAAAAATAGGCAAATTTTCCACTCTATGTGTGTTTATGTATGCATTTGCATTTATAGATACAGTATAGAAAAAGCATAGCTATATATTGTACAGTATATTGATTGCCATTTGGTCGTTACCTACGTCAGCAAGTCTTTTGCAGTATGTAGCTAGTTGCCACACCTATAGTACCAATATAAGGAATTAGGCTGGTAATATTATATGAAAATGTATATGCTACATATTTCTAAAGCAAGAATTGCCATGATATACTTGATATCAGAACTGGAAGCTTTTTGGTTTTCTACAGTATTAGGAGTACTACTATAGGACGCCAGGACATGCATGTGCTTTCTCTCTCCTTCTCTCTCCCTATATTTATTGCAAATCAGTGGTTGGGGGAAAGGGAACAACAGTGGTCCCACCATGGCATTTGAGTTCTCAGTTCATGAAGAGTGCACTACACATTGCCTGTAAATACAGTCCCTTAGAGTTTCAGAACAGAGAATAAAAATCTAAAAGAGTAAAAATGAAAATTTGTCCCGCTTGTTGCAGTGAACGCAGAGAGTTATAAAGGACCTCTGAACAATATTGAGTTTGGGGTAGCACAATCACATCACAAAAGATTTACCTTCACTCTGCAAACTCAATATAGGGCAATAACAATCTATTACAAGCAGAGCAATACAACGTCAAAGGAATATTTAAAAGAACTAGACAGAACCTTTAAATCACCAAAATTGAGTTAGGTTCTCCCAAAGGAAATACCCTGGGGACAATTCCTAGCAGGATTTTCAAGAGGTGTTGTTCATTTACCAAAAGTTACATTTAATGTCTATCTTACGTATAACCAATAATCTGACTTCTTCTAAAAACCTAGAGGGCCGCAAGCAAAAGGCACCAGACCTCAAGGAATGATTAGGGTGGCAAAATGATAACAATTGCTGTGTACAAGCATGTCTATGTGTCCCCTAGGTCAACATAAGTGATTCTGTTGTAAAGCCTCTGTCTCTGCATCAGTTGTGGAAGTAAGACACACAATATCTATCATATATACACCGTCCCCTAAGTGGGCAAGTCAGCCTGCAGAAGAAGGAGATGGGATATGTGCCATGTGTCTCTGATTGTCTAATTATAGAAGTGACAAAACCAGCAGGTATAGTGAAGGATGGGGACTCTAGCAACATACCAGCTCTCCAGGCACAATTCTGGTTGATGGTCCTTTTCCAGTTGCTATTTATTCTTGCCACAAGTAAGGATTTATAAAACAGCTGTAATTTGGTAAACTGTCGAAAGTAACCGGCACGGGTGTTGCATCAAATATCCTTCTTTTCTGAAACATAACTTCTTAAAATGTCCCCTTGCTGCCTATTCTGCACAATGCAATAGTTTGTGGCTAGAAGTAAGGAGGCATTGCTGGAGAGCAATGGAGTACTCTGACTTGCCAGAGAAGCTGATCCTGGCTGTAGGGGCAGAGCTGATCCCACGGACGCTGTAGGGCACTGCAGGAGTCCTGTCAGTGCAGCCGCAGTTGCCCGTGCCTTCTGTGGGCTAACTCAGTGACAGCATGGAGCAGCCCAGCGTGGGATGATGAGCCTGGCTCACAGGGACACTGGAGCAGTAATCCTTTTGGAAAAATCTCCCAGAGCTCCCTGCCTGAGTCTAAAATCCAGCTGATTACTTAGCTGCTGCCTAAGCCATTTTGTACAATTTGCTATAAAGACAGTCTTCCTCTATTACCTGCTCAGTTCCCTTGTGGCATGAATACAAAATCCTATTGCAGCCCTTGACTAGGAACATATATAAGGTCCGCAAACAAGCAGAGCGCCTGTCTAGTGAGCAGGACCACCACTCTGCACACAGGTTGGATACGAACTTTGCAATCAGTAAGGAGGAGAAATGAGACAGAGCTTATGCCTATTACCCTGCTTTTCCAGATGCTGAAAGATGGACAAAAGTGATCGTAGTATAGGTAATACAGAAACCAGTGATGAATAAACTGTTTCTCTTAATGATGAGAAAGCGCTTTTACCCAAGGAGGCACTAACATCTGTATAGACAACTGCCAGGATAACTAGATGCTGATACTTCGAAAACGTTCAGCAAAGAAAACCAGATTCAAGAAGGTGATCACAACAAAACAACCTTCACCTGTGTCTCACCAGCACCTTCGCTCTAAGGTGTAACAGAATACGTACAGAGCCATTAATGAGGCAAAACAGGAATTATTGTACACCCACATTTCAGGAGAATTTGATTCCAATTAATGAAGGGGCAGTTTGGTAGTTAACTAAACTGCCTTCAAATCAAAGACAATTCAGAGCAGGTCACAGGATTGGGTTAACTGCAAAAAGCCTCTTGCTTAAATCCCCAGGTGATACCTGACACACCCAAGCATTACCTTTTTAGATGGGTGTACAGAAGATAACAGAGTCACACAGTGGTCTCTTTGCATTTGGCCCATGAACCAAGCTTAAAAACACAAACAGGCTGTCCTGCACAGAGGGTGAAATACTTAAATGTCAGAATAGTATTGTTAAGGCTCTATCTGTATGCATAGCAACTATCATGTGTACAGCAGAGAATAGAGCTCGCTTCGTGAAGGCAAGCAGGAATAAAAGCCCCATATCCTGTTTAACCATTCCCAGGTGGCTTTGAAAAAAAATTCTTTAGCAATTAAAATGTTATTGACCTCAGCGACATGTGTATCATGTCTCTCAAAACCAACAGTAAATATACAAAATGTTTATGTAAATATATATATGTTTCGTGCAAGTACTAGTCAACAGAAGAAACATTTCCTTAACAGTTGATGAAAAACTTTCTGCCTTTTCAAGAGGGTATTGAGAGAGATTTATTAACTTCTACTTTTTTCCATGTTCTTCAAAGCGACTATTGTAGGACATTGGGCCACATAATCCCATGTCTTTACACTGCGATGCATGGGAGAGGGGTGGGGAGTGCGAGAAGCCAGGTTGTTCCCAGATGTCTGTGGGAGACCTGGGTACCACTGTAATACATATGTTTAGGTAATACAAATGTTTTCCGTCCTGAAAATGGCCTAGGCACACCAGGCTATGATGCATACTCATCTCTTCTGACCTAGGCACTCTCGAAAAACCGAGACACCTCTCCACTTCCATGGGTGGGGGCGTCTCTGCCTGCCCCCTGTTTCATGACACTGTTGGGAGAGCACTGGTAGTGGCTGCAAGGGTTTTTTGTATATAATAGCATGGGAAGTACTGGGCACGTTGCTGCAAAATTAACATGTAATTACCTCACTGAGCTGAGTAGTCCCATGCACAGTGACAGGGTTAGTGCAGTCATACACCTGTTCTGCCTGAAGTAGAAGTAGTCTGGGTACCCTGCAGCCAAATTTACCATTGCAGCGAAGCAGTATGTTTCCCTCTGTGAGCTGGCTCTTGGAGCATGTTTCTCCCTAGACGGTTGCTTGCATTTGTGGGAACACATGAAGGTAATAGGAATTCCAGGAACTGGCACTGAGAAAGCTCGGCGTATTTAAGGGAAGGTATTTTAAGTATTTAAAGGAACATTAAGTGGAAAGGGACACAGCATTGATTGTTGCATTCATTTTGCTGCTATGTACAGAAGTTTTCTGAGAAGGAGCTGGGGGTAAAAAAGGAGTTATTCAGAAGAGTAGTTCCCTTAAATCCCTTTAAGGGAATGAGGTTGGTCTTTATCATCTGTTTATGGGAATGCATCTGTGGTGAGACAGGGAAGAGAAACGAAGAGAACCATTCCAGCAGCAGGAAGGGAGCATGGGCGTAGTCATGAAGAAGTGCTGTTAGGCAGTCTGGAGCAGGTCTGGTAGTACTCCCTCTCTTAGGGGTCTGGAGCCTCCTGGAAAGTAACTCAGGAAAGAAATGTGGCAGGAGATGTGACAGGAAAGGGGATCTCCTCGTCAGTCAGAAAGAAAAGTCAACTGTGGTCAGAGCTAGGAAGAAAACTTCGGAGAGAAACGGCTTTAGGGGAACGAGGTCTGCTCCTGTCCTGCTGTTCCTTTATACCACCAACCTTGATTTCTGCAGTGTTTAGCAGAGACAACGATATTTTCATATCTCCCAGGGAAGGAGTTAAAAATGAAGTGTTTTGCAGCTGACTTTCTATGTGTATGATTAGTATGTGCGAAATATTTGTTGGACTTTCCCTGATTATATGATTTTGATTTGCCTATTTTTTCATGTGGTGGCTACATAACTTAAAATATATCTTGCGTTTTTTTAAAAGAAGACAAAAGTTTCATTGTTCCCATTTTTCTCTGCTTTGTTTCATCAAAACCTATGTAACTGTATTTGCTCTGCAGGATTTCAGCATCTAGATGCACTTGCTTGCCGGATAGAGATATATTTTGCCATCAGTCTGTAAGGTCCAAATATAAGCTGCTGCAAGATAAATGTCACTCCAGTGTAACATTTTCTGCAGCCTTCATTTCAGACAGGATGAATGTCAGTTATGTAAGTAATATCTCTGGAATTAACTTGAACCTGAGAGTTTTCAAAGTTTGAAGTTGCGTGTGAGCTATTTCAGAGACAAGTTTTAATTGTTCTCTGCAAAACTTCAGCATCGTCCAGACCACCATTCTGACTCTGCTAATGATGTTCAAATTGTATGAGGCTTAGTCCATGGAAAGCTTTGCTAAATATGTGGGAAATTGTTGCAAAGGAAGGTATTCCTAACCGTGAGGGAGTCTGGCAGAATCTGGGCCAATGATAGCATGTGTTTGTGCAGTAGATATATTCAGACTTGCATCTTTTCATTAACAAGTTATCAGGTGTGATTGTAGGAGCATGACAGCAAATCTGGATCCGTGTAAAACTGAAAACAGAATAAATCAATCTCTTTGTTTTCTAAGAATGAAGTTTGTAAGTTATGCTGTAAAAACATTATGCAATCCACCTGTCTTTTATCCTTGGAGTACTGTCTCTGTGGACTCAGCTGCAATAGGTCAACCCAGTATAACCAAGACTGAGAAAAAGGAAAAATAAAAAGCTTTGCACTTTCTCCTGAATTGAGGATAACGATGGATACGGGGTAATGATGAGGACGTACCAGTCCCACAAAAGGAGCGGGCACCAAGTGAATTGACATAGGACGGTCCCAGGCTGCCGGGAGAGAAGGGAGAGGGGTACAACTTCAGTGGCCAGACATGAAGTATTGATCAGAAAAGAAGCATCTCTCCTTCTACTTGCTTACCCAAATCTCTGTCTGTAGCTCCTATCATCAGTAATTTTGAAGCTCAATCTTTTTGTCCCCTAGAAATAGGCTCCTTTTGAAATTCTATAAAATCGGAGATACAACTGCAAGTAGACTATTGAAGGATAAAGTGTTTCTCCACCAACATTAAACAAGTCCCTGCTGATCGGGACTGTTGCAGGAACTGCTTTCCCCTGGAAAATAAAAGGTATGTTAACAAAACCCCTCCAGACTTTAGAGAGCAGTAGGTGGGTAGGTCTTCCCCATCTATAAAGTCTCATAGGGCTTTCGTTTTCACTTCTGTGATGCTAATAGTTTCCCTCTCTAATTTCTCAGCTAATTAGCTTATCTCTTCCATGCAGGTTGGGGGAATGAAAACATAGCTCCTGCTGGAGCTCTCTGATGTTCAGGCAGACATCTTGAGAACACAGATCGAACTGATAGTAGGCTATTTTATAGGGCCTTAAAAGCCACTAAGAAACTAGCAAGGCCCATTAGACTTTCTGTCATGCATATGACGAGAAAAATATACCAGCATAAAATCCACTTTATTGTCTACCATGACAGCAGCAGCTATTGTGCCGGGAAGCTTTTTGGATGGTAGTTTCACCGTAGTGTTTCTGCTCTGCTGGCTGGTGGGGTTTCGGGGACAGTATCCAAACAGAGGGGGCTTTGTGATAGGCTATCAGTGACCCACAAGGACTACAACACACAGCCCACTGGTTTGACAAGAAGGAAAAGCTCAATAAAAGCAGAGTGACCTCCTTCTGTTTCCCATTTCAAGCCTTAACATTTACTTCCTTGCACAAAGATTGGTTTGAAGAGCTGGTACCACGTTATATTCCAGGTTCTTTTCCATCGTGAGCAGAGTTTAGGTCGCTTTTCTTAGGGGCATTTCTCCTTTGCACTTTCCTCTCTGTTATCTTTAAACAGACAGGAGAAAATACTGCACTTTAACAGGGGTTCACATTCACTTTGTACCGCAAATATTTTCCATCTACTGAGCTAGAAATTAATGGCAAATGATACTTTTTGCCTAAAGTTCTATTTTATAGTCTAAGTAATCTGTAAAGAAAACAAGCAATTACTTGTTCCTTTGTCTTCAACTCATTGCTAAATACTTATTTGTCCTTTAACAATAACCATTCTGGAGTTATACTGCAATTTATGTGCTAGAGAACCTGGAAGAGCTCATAGGGTTTCACAAACTGTGCCTGCAAGACTGATTCAGACAGATCTTTCCCAGAACTCCCTGTGAAAGGGACTGTGGTCTCTTGTAGTCATCGGGGTCTGTCCAGCTGACACTACGTGGAGAAATTCAGTAGTCAGCATGGAGTTACCTGCGCCAAGTTTCACCAGAGGACCAAGTTAGCCCTTTCCCTACTCCTCAAATGGAGGGTATGTTCATGGAGCACAAATGCTCAGACTTACCACTCTTGGAATTTTTCTGGTAACTTTCTTAAAAATTCACTTTAGTTTGGGCTTGTGTTAGGAAATGCCTGGAAAGTGGCCAGGTTGGTGGATCTGGGTTGATTTTTGACCTAGTCAGCCTCTTTTTTGGAAGAACTTTTTCCTCTTAGCCCTTCCCTTCTCAAGACGATCTGTGCCAATAAGTGTTTTAGTTTCTCTCCAGGGATGCATCACGTTTAAGTGAATTCACGTGTTATAACCTCTGAGCATGGCCATTGTGAGACAGTATTTCTATTTCTGTTCATTCAGGATGGACCCTGTCTTCTTCTGGGAGTCCTAGTTGAATTTCTGTCCCTAAAAGACTCTAGCCAAGCAAAACGCTTGGGGATATTAGACCTGATGTGTACAGCCCTAATGGCGTGCTCAAAAAGGGCTTGATGGCATGGCCAGTGACTGACAGCTGCTGCTTATTCTTAATTGCTTATTTTCCAGATGGGTTTCCAGACTGTTGCGCTTCTTCTACCACCTCTCTTGTGCTTAACTGTTGTGGCAGAGGAGACTTGCATGAAGCCCCCTTGCAGAGCTATTTTGTTTTATTCCAGGTGCTGGCCGAAGATGATAGTTGATAGGTAACGTGCTTTTTTCCTTAACAAACTCAAGACATTATCTTGGCACTGTTGACAGATCTTACCAGCCTGCTAACGCTGGGACTCAATTTGGCTTTCTGAATGTGTCAATACAATCTACTGCTGATAGATGCTTCCAGTATGTCTCTGAAATATGTTTTAATGTGGTTTTTTATTCAGTGGTGCTGAGTGTCTCCCTATTAAGACTGTGTTCCATACTTAGTAGAGATGTTCACTGCTTGCTTACATATGAGGAAAGTGAGACATGTCTTTTGGAAGTTATTTTTCAATCAGCTTTCCAAGAATTTCTGTTACAATCCAAATACTTGTGGTTTTGCTCCATGACAGACCATTGTTTTTTCTGATTGAACTTTGTAATAGAATAAGTGCATATTTCTAATTTACCCTGACCTTAAAATTTACGGAAATTTGTGCAATTATGTTTGGAGAACTCTCCTTAAAGAAGAATCGATCCTATGTTTAATATACTTCACTAGTCATCAAAGGCCAATTCATAATAATATTCTTCAAGGGCATCTCTGAAAGATATTATTCTTTCAAATGACTGCCAGGTCCCTTTTGTCTCAGACCAAAGCAGAGACAACGACCAGCCCCTACTTATAGTTTTTATCTAGGAATGCTAGATCTGCATTGGTATTTTTCCCCCCAAAACAAACCCAGCAAAATAAGAACAAAGGAACAGTGCTCAGATTTCTCGATTCAAGGCTGGATTTATAAAGCTGGCTGCTCTTCGGTCAGCAAGTGTGTCTGTGGTACAAATGTGGCAGCGTGTATCTTTTGTAGGCTCTGCTCCACCAGCCTGCTCCACCGGCGAGAGCAGGCAGAGTAATGCGAAATTCAGAGAATCCAAGTCCTTCTGTCCAAAAGCTGCCGTTGCCTTTACATTCGCTGCCTGTTTTCTTTCCAGAGTGTGTATGGGGAGGTTAGACTGTTAACTGTGAACAGGCATTTTTCTCACTTAAGCACAGATGAATTCTGTAAGTGATAAAGCCAGCTTATAGTGGAAGCAAAACTGCTCTCTGACTCGGGTAATCAATCACAACTGCTGAAATTAATCCACGCGTAAACGCTGAGCTTCAGCTTTTAACTATCCACTGATTATGATCTCTGATTTTAATTTTCATTTCTTAGTTCTAAAAATAGAAAACTTATATTTGAAAATGTTCAAGTTATTTCTTAAACTGTTCCGAAGGTTTTAAAAGGCTTACTTGGTTACTTTCACACACACGGTGTTTCTGGTTTCTACAACACGCTGCTTTACTTTATTACTCCAAATTCTTAACAGTCCCCAACAAGAGTTTCAAACAAATCAATAAAACACATAAACAGTCAAGGCAGAAGTTGATCTTGTCATCAAAAAATACTGGTTTTTGTGTGAGTAGTTTGAGGTAAACAGTCTTTGTTTTGATCAGAAATGTATATTACTCTTAGTCCATTTTAAATTTTGCTTTATTGTAATTTACATTATTTATGATGACCTACTTTTTTGGGGGGGGGTTTTGTTGGGTTTTTTTGGGGGGTTGGTTTTTTTTTTTAACACCCTGAAACTTTCCTTATGATTTAAAAGCAAACTTTTCTTTTTGATTCGGGCTGCTGGTAGAAGGCTCTGTCTGAGGGTGAGAATTAATGCCGACCGTCCTGTCCCCCGCCAGGCTGTGCTGACTCCCTCCGCCGTCCCCGCAACCTCTCCCATGCTGCTAAGGTCCATGTCAGACAGAGCCCCCTGTCATGTTCCCCTTTCACTCGCTGCTTTCTTCTGAGAGCTGTCACCACCCCCTGGAAGCACATCTTCAGTGTAGACACAAGGCTCCTACCAGCCCCGGCGGCAGGCTGGAGATGTGAAAGTAAAATTTATGTCTAGTGGGACTCGGTTTGCATCGGGCATGTTCGAATTTCGGGTTATTGCAAGACAGGCTGTGCTTGCGCCGAGTATGGGAAACGAGCCTGCCTGAGGGCAAGCACAGAAACTGCTCGTGGGGAGTCCTTCCTCCGCCCACTGAGACCGCACTTCACCGGGAGATGTTTAAAAAGTCTTTGGGAGAAGTCTCCTTGAATGCGGAGAGGCAGGATTGTCACCTGAAGTATAATTTGTAATTGCTCTGCCTCGGTCGGTTGCCAATGGCAAACGTGTTAACATATCCCTTTTAATGTATTAAGAGGAATTTAAAGTGCAAGCAGTCAAGCATGGGAAAAGCAGGAGGTGCTGTAGGGAGATCACATGCGTATCTGGGTTTCTGTCTCTTGGCATATGCTCACTTTCGCTCTCTTTAACTGTTGGGTTTTGGTTTGTTTTTTTTTTTCAAAGGCCAAATTATGGCCTTATCACTAACATTTCATGAGGAATACTATCGGGTGCAGGAGCCCAGCGCTGGCAGCAGGGGCTGCAGGGGTGGCCTCTGTGGGGAGAGGCCGGGGCTGGCTCTGGATGCAGGCGGGGCCAGCTGGCCCCAAGGGACCTAGTGCAGGGCACGGCTGTGCTTCTGGGAAGTGTGTGTAAGAAAGGGCAAAAGGCTGCCTAGCAGTGAGGAGTGAGGAAAAACTGTGAGAAACAGCCCTGCAGGTATCGAGGTGAAAGAAGGAGGAGGAGGAGAAGGTGCTCCAGACACTGGAACAGAGATCCCCCTGCAGCCCACAGAGAGCCCACTCTGGAGCAGGTTCATCCTGCAGGACTGCAGCCCGTGGGAAGGAACCAAGCTGGAGCAGGAGAAAAGTGTGAGGAGGAATGAGCAGCAGAGGGGGGCTGTTATCAACTGACCACAATCCCCCAAATCCATCCCCCTGTGCTGCTCAGGGATGAGGGCCGAGGAGGGAGAGGAGTGGGGAATGAAGAAGTGAAGTTGAGCTGGGAAAAATGGGGAGGAGAGAAGGTGTTCTTTTAATTTCATCTTTGTTTCTGACCATTCAAGTCTATTTTAACTGGCAGTAAATTAAATTAATTTTTCCCAAGTTGACTCTGTTTTGTCTATGATGGTAGCTGTTAAGCAATCTCTCTGTCTTTATCTCGACCCATGAAATTTTCCATCTTATTTTCAGCCCCTGTCCTGTTGGGGAGGGGAAATTACAGAGCAGCTGGGTGGGCAGCTGGCAGCCATCCAAGGTCAACCCACCACAGTAATATACAGATTTGGAAGGCAGGGGCAAAATTTTATTCATTTAATCTATTCGCTAGGTATTAGTCAAGAGCACTTGCAAGTTACAGCAGTACTGCAAAAAACCCAAAGTCCAACAAAGTCTCCACAGAAGCAAAGATAGTGAAGAAAATTCTCCACGTTGAGAAACTGTGTCATATATTTCTATTAGATCTTCTTCTTCACCTTGACCAGCTGCACAGCTTTCTCATCCTTGTTTTTTTCCCCTGAACTTTCCTCCAGACAGAGAATGTAATGGCTTTATTTTTGTTTTGTTTTAAGATTGAACAACCTCTTCGAACAGCTGTCATTAGAAGCTATTTAAATGCAGGCCTCACTATGGGCTGTCAATTTAGGACTGCTGCCGATAAACTTGGAAGAACTTGTATGAATTGAATGTTTCTCAACTTTATTAGAGTAATTCACATTTGGACCCTTTCCCTGCCCACACACCTCTCTGCCAAGTCATGTAAGCCTCTGATCTTTTTTCCCAACTAAATTTCCGGACTCCAAATAGAAAGCAACATAAAAGTTGTACTGTTAGCCTGCATCACCCTTCTCGCCCCGTCATGTCCCAGCTGAGTTCAGCCAAGTTATAGACTCAAGGCAGAAGCCTCTTGCTTTCCAGAGCAAGGGACCTTGTGGCATGCTTGTTTCCCTGAAGTGTCCTCTTTGTTAACGTTCACTTTTCTCACAGTGCCTTCAAGTGTCAACCTTCTGGGCATGATTCAAATCAGTTCTTTCAAACATTTGCATATGAGGTGAGCTTTGAGATTCGGATTGCTGTGCAGGCTGGAGGTAACTTCATTAGTATGTTGGTGCATTTCTATTCTTGAACAAGATGTGCAGCTGTTGTAGTTTCTCAAGGGGCCAATACGACAGGATGTGCAGCATGTGCGATGGATTCATACTTGTCCACTGCAGTTTAAGGAAAATTGTCTTGTATGACAGGTTAATTCCAATTTTAATCAAATATATCAAGAAATCCTACAGATAAAAATGGATTAATTCTAGGAACATCTTATTTATCTCTTTTCCCAATTTCAGCTTGGATCCTATGAGTTTACACACTTAGGGGTGCTTATGAAATGCAGATGGCAATGTTTTTCCTAAGCATGCACTTCCCAGGTTAATTAACTAACAATAGGATCTGTTCTAACAGGCAAAAGAATTTACAAGTTTCAGTGAGTTCAGTTAAACACTGCTGAAAAATGTTCTTGCTGACTTTCGTGAAAATCACTGTGCTTTTGTAGCTGTGCACAGCAAATCCTACTGAATTTTCTTTCCTCTTTCTTGAGAAGATAAAGCTTTAATCTCCACCTGGTCCTAGTCTCACTTTGGTCTATACATCTAAGTTAGATCTCTAGAAAACTGTCCTACGAGTCAGTGAGTGTATTTATACTCTCCTCCAATCTGTGTAGCTTGGCTTTAAAAGCTAAGGATTTTCTACAATTAATGTGAAGACCATTTCCCTCTGCCCCTAGACAGTGATGGCAGTAGTCATACAGATATCCCAAAACATCTTGACCAATGCAAATTACACCTAAATCAGCCGATGTCCATTAATAACAGGGAGCCTTATTCAATCTTACTAGCATCAAGCTAAAAGGATAAACGGGAAAAGGTCCATGTTCCTTCTGTCTCAAATACTGGATTTTGGCTAGCCAAAATCTAGAATTAAATTTCACATAGTTTAAAAAAGAAGAAAAGGAAAAAAAAGGCAGGCAGTAAATGTTCTCTGTGAAAGCAGTGACATGTCCTCCAACTAGATGGTGAATATCTACTGCTTAAAAGTCCTTCCACGCTAACAGTTAAGGTAATAGTCATAAACTGTGGTTGTATTTAATGGGTATTGCACAAAACTGATTTTGAAGCACACTTTTTATAAGTTGGTAATTCTGATGGTTCGATTTTCTATGTGAAAATGGATCATTTTAATATAGCATGGAACAAATTTGCTCGTGTTTGAAGTTACCAATTGTACAGAGGTTTAAAGACTTCAGTTGCTTTCGTCACCTGGCTGTTAAATATGACTAAGTGAAATACTGAAAATAGGACAGCAATTTTAAGATTGCAGCCTAAGGAATAGCTATTGAACACTGTTCAGTGATAAAGGAGAATTTTTGCAATCCAGAATGAGAAACTGTCTGACATTTGCAGCTCATAGCGATTTTTTTTTTTTTTTTTGTCATTACAGGCAGGATTTGGATACATGCATTTAAAAAAAAGGCATCTTTAGGCAGGAAACAATCTTTTGGCCAGTGGAAATCCACACTTAACATTGGAGGAGGATGTCCTTAACTGAGAAAACAACTTAGCACAGGGCTGTGCTGCATAATAAAATCATCACAAGCAATGTATTTATTTGAAGAATGAAGACTCTCTTTTGACAGAAAGGAAAGGGTGAAGGGGGGGGAAGAGCGTGTGAAATGTTGCCATTCAAGCAGTGGGTTTCTCTATGAAGCAGTGTCCCAGGAGGTACCAGCTCTGTGGTTAAGAGCTCACTCTTATTTAGCCTTACGTTTTGCTGAAATTTTAACAGAGTTGACACACAGCCAGGGTAGTATCAGATATCATGGCACAGCCAGCCTGCCATCTACTTCAGGTTTCTGCAACTATTTCTCTATCTTGTGGTGCCTAATGCAGTTGTGGAGGGTATGTCTCACTGTGGTTTCAAAAGTAGTTACAGAAATGTGGCCAAAGAGTTTAAATGTTGAACTCGTTCTTGGTTTTCATGGCACGTACTTGGTTTAATATCTAGAAGTTCTTTCTCCTGTTAGATCAGAAGCTGTTAGACACAAAACAGTCTAAAAGTGGCCACACCAGGAGGCGATACGAGTGGGAGCTCATTCCCTATCAAACGCGCTGTTATTTCAAGGCAGCTAAGAGCCAGTATCCCATCCTGGTCCAGTTAAGAGGCTGCTGTGGAGAGAGCCAGATTTTGCGATATGGAGCAGATTCTTATCTCTGTTACTCCCAAGAAAATCCTGTCATTGTGTTAGTTTTAGTAGCTTTGTCCGAACACACACTGTAGTACAGATCAGCACGGAAATGAGCAAGTCCTGTCTTGGACTTGCACGTTCCACATTGCGGTTTTTCATAAAGATTTGTAGAAAGCAACTCTCATCAGGTTATTCTAAACAGCTTGAGGAGGAAAGTTTTTTCCCCCATGGTGACAAAGCATATCAACTGTTTTGGAGAATACGAGGTTTTTCCACCTCCCACCCCACCATACACACAGCCCGGGTAAGTGCCAGCGTGGATACTAGGTACTGTTCTCTTAGCATTGTTTGGTTTTACTAATCGCCCAGGCTTGTGATGCTACACTCTCAATGCAGTTTTAGATCTATCCTTTTCTTCCCCAAGGATCTCAGCAAAGGCATGCTTAAGAAATACCTGCCAGTCGTTATTTTTCAGGCTGTTAGGAAAACAGTACTTTTTTTCCTCCCAGGTTCCCAATGAAATAATTTGCTTTATGTTCATTTCTTGAATTGTAGTTAATTACACCAAATCAGACACTTCTAACAGTTTCACTTTTCTTGGGATAATAGCCTTCTAAAAAGTTACTTTTTCTAGCTTGGAACAGGAAACTGAGTTGAAATAGAGAAAATTGGGTGGCTTTTGAGATAACACTGAATCCTCTTTCACATTAGAGTTTCTGCCTAGAGCGTTTCTTAGTCTTCTTACCCTTCCTCCCTAGTCCTCTTTTAAGACCATATCACAACATTTCAAAAATTTTCCTCAGCCTTTTTGCTTATGTTTAAAAGTAATCTTTAACACTAGCACCTTTTTACAATTTACAGATCCACATGACGTGCTAGTTTCGACATTTGTCCTAATGTGGCTTAGGGGAGACTTACATTTGGTTGATTCATCTAGATCATCCAGTCTCGAAGACTCGAAGTCTTCTGTTCAGCAGGATTTCAGCATCATTTTCTTGTGCTTCAAACATGATCCATCAGGATTTTGGAACCAGATATTGGTACTATGTTTACCGATAGTAAATGCCGTGGGCTGTACCTTGGGTGGTAGGTATTGCCAGTGTTAAGAACTATTAAGAGCACTGGCTCCCTGTGTTTCAGGTGATGTGAGCTTCAGTTTACTCTGGACTACTATGGCCGAAAGCCTGGGACCTGTTGGAGTAGTCTGAGCCAGTTTAATGCACTGATCCTGCAAGGTCCTCACACAAACGTTCCAGCTTTGAGTACCTCTTATGTGATACACATGCCCCCATTTCTGCAGTGTTTCTTAGTTTTTAAGAGGCAGTAAGTGGGCTTATTAATTGTCCGTCCTTTGTATTTTAATGTAAATCTAAGGTCTGATCAGGACAAATGGATTCTTTCTGTAAGCTAGTGACAAAAGTCTTCAACCACAGCAGCACAAGTCTTGGAACAAAGACAGTGCAAAGCATCGAGTATGCAGGGAAAAAGCACCACTGCAGTAATAAGTGCACAAATATTGACCAACCTGGTAGCTTTATTTGTTGCAAGGAGTAAGAAGAGGGATTATTCACTGATAAAGCTGACATTTTTGGCTGCTCTGGATAAGCACTTTTCTTGCACTCTGCTCACAAGGAGAGCTGGATTAGTAGGTGGTCATCACATAACAAATCTTATAATATATCTGGATAATTGGGAGTAGAATCCAAAAAGTAAGAAAGATACAGGAGGGTGAGGAAATCCTGTTCTTAAAATATTAGGTGTCCAAGGAGTGGCTTCTGCATGAGGAATGACTGAGCAGGCTTGGACTCTTCAGCTTGCAACAGAGGGGACTTAGTGGGAGGATAGTAGGGCTCAACAGAATAAGGAGCAGCATGGAGAGAATGGACATGGATGTGCTGTTTGTTGTTTAATCTAATACAAAATCTAGGGCTGTCAGATGATGTGAGGAAGAACCAGGGTCAAAATGAATGCAAGGAGATGGTTTCTTCTCCCCAACATGAAGTAGCTGCATGGAATTCCTTCCCAAAGCATGTCACGGATTTAAAAAGTTTACACTGGTTCAAGGGGAGAACAGAGAAATGTTTGAAAGACAGATTCACGGAGGATTTGTAAATAAGACAAACCACGTCACTCTCGAGAAATCTTCTGAGCTGAAAGCAGTCTGAGGCTGAGATAGTAGCTGGGGAAAGTGTCATACACTTTGTCCTTTTCTCAGTCAGGCACCTAGTTCTGGTCACCGTCAGAGATGCTGGCCTAGAGGGGCCCTTGGGCTGAATCAGCACGGCCCTTCCTGTGGCAACCGAACTTGACATCGCTCATTGTGAGACTCCACTAAATCAAGATCATATTCATATTTTGCTTTAACCCTGATAGGGGACTTCTTCCTCTCTTTAGAATGTGCCTGAAGCAAGCTTTCTATCCCACCCATTAAGTCCCAGTGAAGGACACAGGCCATTTTGCATCCCCTTCAGGGACGCAAGCTCCAGGGAAGAAGTTTGCTATTTTCATCACATAGACGTACCTAACATAGCACATACATTAGCATACCCAAAATGTTTTAGTACAGATTACTGTAACGTAACCTATCATCAAATATTTTACTCATGTGAAATGCCCTAAAAGAGGGAATGATTTTATTTGCCACCCAGATCAATTTCCAAGAGACATGTAATGTAGAGTCTCAAAAATTGCCTTCTTCATAAAAGGCAAAGCTGACAGATGCAGGTTTTGTAGCTTTAAATTAAAAAACCTTGTAAAGATATATATATAAATAAAAGAGAATGCAATGCTCTAAAACAAAAGCAAATAAAAATTCAATGGGCCTTCATATACTGGTGTTTGTACTCAGAAAGCAAGGTTTAATAAAATTCTTTAATTTTATGGCAGAAGACATGTCAAGTGCAGTTTACATTTCTCAGCCAATAATCATATTTTCTTGCAAGTGGCTGATACATTTATTTTTTAGAGACAGACACAACAAATAATAAGGGTTTTTATTTGAGAGGAGAAACAAGCATTTTTATCAAGATGAAAGGGGTATAATAAATTTATGAGACCTCACATACAGCTATAATATAATAAATTAGGAGGATTAATGGAATTGTGGGCTACAGTAACCCTCACTAGTAGAATGCCTATTTTATGGAGCTTGATAATATAGTTTATCATTGACTCCATGGGAATTCCCACAATATATTAGCTGTGGTGTAACAATAAAGCACACACAGTAAGAGGCATGTCTCTTTTGACACACATTCTCTTCCCACACTTATTTTACCAGGGAAACAACTCCGGTGCAGTTTAATTAAACTGCACCGCAATGAATTAGTCCAGGTCTTAGCCCCCTGACAGTGAGGAGCCTGGCATTACCACAGGGGGCTGTCCCCCCGTGACACCAGAGACTGCAGAAAACCTGGGAAAAAAAGTGTAGGGTCTCTCAAGTGACACTGTCACTGTGCAAGGCTTCAGCTGTCAATCACAGGATCTGAAAAAAGCTCAGACCCCTTTGCATTCAACTTTATCTGCCTACATTTGTTCACTTTGATCTGACCTTTAGGAGGAGATCAGAAAGTGATGTGGAGGGGCATTTAGAAGACCTCCCCATTTATGAAGAAGGTGGACTTCGGTGGCAGATAAAAACCCACGTCAGCAGATGTTCAGCTGATGAGACACTTATTTATCCGCATGATTTTTTAAGTTTTCAGGAATAGGAACTAATCAAAATGGGTATTCTGGAGAAAAGCACTTTTTTGTAAGGGAAGGTGGCACAGGCGAGGTTCGAAATCTGAATCCAAGTGGGAACGTTTAGGATACACGAGCAGACATGAATCACAGCGCCGCAGCCTGCGAGGTTCCTTGGTGTTACGCAGGCCATTGGACCGCCCGACTTTGTTCCTGTTTCTTCGAAACAGAACATACCTTTCTAGAGAAAAAATTAAAATTCCCTCTGCATTTAGACATCACCAGGAACAGAAAGGTCATGACAGTCTTTGGGAACCGTGTGACTGCTTAACTACCATCCCATTTTAAAAAGGGACATCTAATTTTGTGGATGAGTTTACACAAGCTACACTTGTTATACGACACCATTGGATGGTGTACTGGCTTGAGTTAAATCAAGTGAAGAGCAATCTGTTACCAAGTTTCTGTTCACCCGGAGGTACTCAAAGAGTGTGATCAAGCCACCTTAACTGGCATACATGGAGGTCTTCAGTCTCCCAGTAAATTATATTGCCCACTCCTTTAATCAATGCTTTATATCTTGTACCTGTCACTAGTACATTGAAACAATCATAAGGTGATACACTCTTTAAAGAAAAGAAATTGATAATGATTTTTAAAACAAAAAATTGAATTGTATAATTCTCATGATCTTGGAGGGGCATTTAATACAGACAACAGTATTTCCCTAGAGCCAAATGTTGGAACGTATAGAAAGGTAATTCCCAATAAAACAGCAAAACGGTCATCCATTATTTATAGATATGCCTGTATGGAACCTTTTATTAATTCATGAGACTATTTAGGAGTAGAAAACCAGATTTTAATCTTTTAAAAATGCGTTTTTAGTGAGAGTACCTTGCCAGACTCAGGTTAACACTTTTTTGAATGTACACGCCACGCCACAGAGGAATTCATTAGACAATGGCAATTAGATCTCTAATCATTTGGCACTGCTGGAATTACTGCACTCTATTTAAATGCCAGACATGGTACCTTAGTGATTGGTTCATCCTGTCGCCACATTTCCATCGGCTACCAAGCCTGAGAAATGACAGTCACATTAGATGTCATGTAAAGCATCTGACCTTGCTCTCCCAGCACTTGATCTTTGCACTTCAAGCGGACATTTATCATTGTCCTGCAGAGACAGAACTCAGGTGGTTCAGATTCACCACTGGTTTTCATGTTATAAAGGCATTATAATACTCCCTTAACTTTATCCTTCTATCGCAGGAGGGATGGAAATACAATTTTGCTGCCAGGCCAGGCCAGGTGGATTTACTTAGTGGAGGGAGAGAGGAGCAGGTTCCTGTGGGTCAAAAGACTAGAAATAAGAGGTGTTTAGTCTCAGAGGACATACTCTTCAACTCATACAAATTCCCGATGCTCGTAACTGCTTTGCCGGTAGAGTTGAAGACTTTTATTAATCAATTTTCACTGCTTTGTTCTTTTTATGACACAGGGAATGCAGAGGTCAGACATTTTCAACTGGAATAAACATAGCAGATAACAGCAGCCATCGCTGCAAAACAATGGTCCCTCAGCTTCAAAAGAAACAGAAAATTCCATCTGTAACTAGTAAACTTTCCACTACGTTTCTTTGAATATTGAAAATAACTGCTGTGACTGCAGTTATCTTCTCAGATATGCACGTGGGGTTTCAGGAGGACTTAAGTTCGGTCCCTCTGAAGACTTTGGCACGGTGTGCTATTCCCCAAAGGGATCCAGTAGAAAGCTCCTTTTTTATGCTGAAGTCTCATGAGGAAGCTGGTTAGGACTTTCTCAGATATTGCTGTTTCAATTTGCAGGTTTCTCTCTGTAGCGGGGATGGGCTAATGCAAACCGTGGGTCTGAAAGTCATGGTTAATCCTCATCTCCGTGGATAAGCTGACTGGCTATCTAAACTGGTGGGGAAAGTTTGCACCCAATTTCAGAATGCAAGTTTGGGGCATATCTCTTCTTTTAACACTTGAAGGGATAAATCCAACAACTGAAATAACTTTTAAAAATAAGGTCTGCAAAATTGGCTTGATTTCACTTTAGGCATGGTATTTTTTTCAGGGACTTCACCTAGGATTCTCCCTCATCAGTGCTATTCACAAGAGATTTTTTTGGAGGCAGACAAGGAAAATGGCATTTATAGGCATCATCTTGTCTGATTACCCACTCTTAATGTTTTCATGATCACAATTTTTATCCCATCCATTAACCTCATTTTGCCTCAGTAGTTAAACAAATTTTGCTGTAATTACAGAAAAATACAGAGAGAGGTAAAAGAATACAGAGTGGCTGGGAATTTACTGTAAAACTCAAACTATTCAGAGTTTTGTTTCTAACACCTGTTTCACCTGTCTTTTAATTCTTTAAAATACTTATGTATTAATTGATAACTGTTCAGGAACAGGGTAGAGTTTACTGGGAAATCCTAAATTGTTATTGTTGATTGTTACTTAACTTTTCAGGGAGTGATATGAGACTTTTTCCACTGAATTCCCTCCCTCCACCCCCCGAGCTAGTGACAGTTGTCACCCAAAGGTGACATCTTTTAGGTCAAGGCTGGGATCTTTTCTGGTTTTGTTCAAAACCGACTCTGTAAGGTTACCTATGAACCAACCCTCAGCGTGACTAAGAAACTCAGAATTTCCATGAAGTCTTAAAAACTGCTTTGCTGAGATCCGTATCTCATTTTATTTTAGATAACTTGCAAATTCTACCTGAACAATTAAAGATGCGTTGAATAATAAACTACTATAATGTGGTGGGTTTGATTTAAGGGATTATATGGTAGTAAATTAATTAATTATTAGAATTTCCATTCTGACGATAGTTTTTGACTGTTTTCTATAATCCCAGTGCAGTTAGAACTGTAAACCACAAATTAGTGAATAAACTCACACTCCGCTATGTCGCCTTACTGTGGGAATAGATGTACATTTTGACTTCTGCAAGAGGCAGGGCAGACTCCATCCAAGTATGCAAGAACAAAGGGAATGCTATTTTGTCTCGCGATTCACCACCATAGTTGTCAGCTAAAACCTAGCTGCAGGTTCTTTATTACTGCTGCCAAGTCAAAAGAAATATGAAACTTTCTTCTGATGCCAAGCTGCAAAAACGAAGGGGAAAAAAACCCAAACCTTGTAGCTACAAAACGTACAAATCTGATCCAGGAGTTGTTAAGAGAGCTTATGTGATGCTAGACTTTTCTTACCGCAACATTTCTTGCCACTGTGGGCATGCCTATGGGATAATTGGTTCTAGCATGAGTTATGCACCCAGTGCCAAAGGTGAGAGTGAGAGTCAAGGTCAATGATCTGACAGTGGTGTCCACGGCAAAGAGGATTTTTGTGACTCACAACTCTCATCGAGGGAAGGAGCACTATGTTCTGTTGGAAACCCTTTACTTTCTTATTTCACCTCTGACTAGATCTAGTTTCTTCCTTAAAAAATTTACTAATCACTTCTGTAATTTGAAATTGTAGAATAAATACATCGGCATGTCTGATCATGTAGCTTTCGTTAATACAAATTATTTTAGCAACACAATGGTAGAGTAAGCCTAGAATTCTACATGAAAGGGTCAAACCATCTATCTCTTATGATATAGCTTTCACAATAATGCAACTTTAACTGGAAATGCAACCCATAAATTTCAGTGCAATGAAACAATATTTGGGAGTCTCCCATTGCGTTTTGTGTGGACGAAGTCTTGCTGTGTCTGAATGCACTGAGCAATAGCTGAAATTCACAGCTGTGGGGTTTTTTTCTTAATCACTGCTGTCCTGGATAGCAGGTGTTTTAAGAGGATGTAGAAATAAATGTATTCGAAGCAAGTTTATCAGCTGTGCTAACATAATTCTTAATGTCTGAGGACTTTGCATAGCTACAATTGAATTTGAAGGCCACGTTGATTCTCTGTACCTGAGCTTGAGACTAAACGTAGTTGCTGTTCACTAGCTGGGCCTCCTGCAGAGGATCTTGACATCAAAGAGACAAACTAGCTAAGTCATAATTAGCCCCAAGCTTGTTTGGTGTAAATTGTAAACAATATATCAAGTTGACTAATTGTAATGAGTCTAACTACCAGACACTGAACCTTAGGGATTGGCGCGCCTTGTCGCCACATTAGCTCTTGATACAGCATCTGAGAGAAGAGCGGTGCACGGTCTGTGCGCCAGGAATCCCAGCCCTTGAACCCGGCGCTGCTCGGGGACATCCATCAATGTCTGCAGCGGGCAGGAGTCAGGTGCCCCTGCTTCTCCGGGGTTTGCGCAAACAGAGCAACTCAGCTGCAGGATTTCTCACATTAATCTGCGCAATTTGGGAGACTCTTTCAGAGGTAAGGAGGTTGAAAGCCACCAGAAGAATCATCCAGAAAGTTACAGGCTCTGTGTTGCCATTTTCAGTGATCCAAGCTGCCTTCTGAAATACATAATTCTATTAAGGGAACAACTGAGCCCCTTCTTTCCTATTCCATTTCAAAATGTTCAAGCATCCAGAAGCTGACATATCTAATCTATGGGAGGCTCACTAAATATTTATTATTTACTGGGAAGAATTTCCCTGACATCACACAAAAGCAAACAGCACTAAGCTGGGTCGGAGAGAATCAGTGCATTTTAACAAACAACAAAAACCCTTGGACTAGTAATTTTGCCTGACTGACGCAGATTCACTGTACTCCCACATCGCCTCATGCCACTCTTTTTCAAAGTTGCAGGTTCAAAGGCTGTAATAGGCACAACATGAGAAATGGCACACTGTCTGTCTATGGGTGTCTGCTCTATCACGGTATCAACACGATACAGGAATAGATCAAAGATTCCTAATGGGAATTAGGAATTCCAAATTTTGATTAGCTCATATTCATTCTGAATATAGGAAATACACACATACATATATTTTAGGTAATGTGTAGTGATATAAAGGAGGAAAGATGAATATACTTGCAAAGCACCAAGCTATTAAAAGATAAGAAAAAAATATGCTTATATTGTTTGGTGAGCCCTTGGTGAGTTTTTAGCAGCCTACCTCTCTTAGCAAGCTATTTTTCTCTATTTATCCTTACTAAGATAATTTTTCCCTGTTCCTCAACTAAATTTGCTCTTGTAAGTATATTAGGTATGAAAAAAAAGGGAAAATATTTTAGGAGCAAAGAGTGTACCTAACATTTGATACGGAACTATGGTGCAAGGAAGCAAATTATGAAAGCTGCAAAAATCTTTCAGAATTCAACTGACGTACACACTGAGGCACAAAATGTCTGTTTGCAAGAATTAAAAGAGGGTTCTTTCATTACTCAGACACAGCTCTGCCCTCATACTTCATTGGAAAGTGAAAATGTTTATCAGGTTATTTCTGGCTTCTAAGAGCAGCGGGCACAGCTTTTTCTGCCACCCATGCAGACACAGGTCCTGATCAAGCTGCAATTCTGAGCAGACTTTCTTCCAAAGTCTGAGAGAAGCACCCATGAAATACTTTCTCAGTCTCAAAGCGAACAAAAGAAATGCTGTCTTCAGTCTCACAAGAACCCATGGTGAAAAGGGAAGATCTTTTTCTCCTTCCCTTTAAAATACATTTAGTGCAAGGTTGAGGAAGTTGGAGATTGCAGCCAGCTGCCCACCAGCACCGTGCAGAATCCACTCCTCCCGTCAGAGCTGCCTTAGTCCTGCAGGGTCACGGGGAGGAGTGAGCAGTGCAAATGTATTCCAGCCATTAGTCATCTAGTCAGTTGTTATGCTAAGCCCAGAAGAGAAGTTATGAGTTTTACTTCCTGGCTTTTAGCATAGAATCACACGGCGAAAAACTATGTGTGAGAGTCTGAATTTGCCAGTGTCCTCTTTCCAAAGGACCTTACTCTTGCGGTTACTCTCCTGAAGGACACTGGTGTTCGTATTTGACAGGATGGGTTTTGTAGATTATTTGTTGTGCTTGTGGCCCCTGTGCAAACTGTATAAACCAGCGTTTCAACTGTATCAAATTATCCTTAGCCTGTAATACCACTTCTAATCACTATATATTGTAGTTACCTCTGCCCTTTGACTCTTGATTAATCTGATGGTGTTAATTGTTCATGAATTATTCAGGTGCTCCTGGATTTCTTACGGATTCTCTTAATTTAAACACTGCAGCTAAAAATTCCTTGCCATCAGAATGGCAAGCTTGGGGCTTTGATACTGTATGAGGCTGAGGAAGCTATGCATCCCACAAGCTCTGGGGTGACCGGCTTCTGAAGCAAGCAGAGTTTACAGGCCAGTTCACAAACACCAGAAAAACAAAACAGAATCAATGTGTCCCCAACAGATATTGTCCGTGTCGGTCAGTCTGTGAAATAAAAACCAGTTTCTCCCAAGTGAGATTCACTGTCCCCTGGAATCTGAAACCCAACTGTGCCAACTTAGCTGGTTTATTTTACTGCAATGGGAAGAACAGTAAGTCTTTGTCATAATGACAAAGGTATAATATTTGCTTGTCACCAAATCCTACCCAAAAAGAGGGCACGAAAGATGTCACACCGTACGTTTCAGTTTGTGACAACAATAGTATCCCTGTGGTCCCCAGCATCCCAGGAAAGCTATTCCCCATTTTGGAGGGATTCAAGATATTAAACAGGGACACATCTAGCACCAGGTCAGAAATTTTGTTAGCTCAGATGGCTGTTCAGAGCTGCAGATGTGTAGCTCATGCCCCAGGCTTAACCTGGTCCCAATACTCAATCTTATACTGATTTGCAGGAATGTGTTTTGGAATTAGCTACAACTAACCTTGCTGTGCCACAGGACGATAAATAACCTTATCACCCCTGCGCTGAGCCGATAAAGGGTCAACCGGGCTCCGCTGGGCACACGCAAGTTGGTGCACTTTGGAATCGCCATTTAATACCTGTATTACAGAACCTGCTGTTTGCCAACAGGGTGTGCTCCCCTGAGGCGAGTCCACGGAAGAGATGCATAAAGCAATTAAGATTGTTGTCCTAAAGGGCCGTATCAGCTTACCCTTTTTATTACAGTGCTCCCCCCTGGAGAGCTATCACAGGGATCCAGGGAATCGAGCAATAAAAAACCACACCTTCATTAAGCCTGCATAGCCTCAGTTTGTAGCAGCATCATATTTGGTTAGTATTTTTATACCTCAGAAAGCGAGTCAGGTGGTTTCCCCATGGTTAATATAGAAAGTCGAAGGAAAAGTGTTTAATTTTGGCCAACCACTATTTTAATCATACTCAGATAAGATTGTGTGATTGACTGAGTTTGCATGAAAAAGGGAATACACCTAAAATACAAAAAGATAGCTGGGGTATGCGTGCTTTTTACAACAGGGCTGGAGGAGCAAGCAGTTGAAGGCAAAAATGTTAATTTGTGGCCCATTAACCACATAATCTGAAATCTGTATTATACATAACACAAGATTATCCTGTGCCTCAGCTACTGTGGGATGGTGGGGATCCAGCCCCTCATTTCTGCTGGACTCTACATCTTCTCTGACCATTTGGTCAAGATGAAATCCCTTGACTCTTGTCAGCTGCCTTGATTCCTGTTTGGTTTTTTATCCATTGGTAATGTTATTTTAGTAACACAGCTCTTCTACCAAATCTTGAGACGATCAGACTTCCCTCTGGTTTAAATGGCTTTATTGATGATATGACTATTTTAAAGACTGTTACTATGCTTTGGAAGTGGTCGCTGTGGGTACATCTCATTGGCTTCTACCTCTTCGGGGATTACATTTGCCAGGTTTAGCACTTTGCATATTTTATCTAAAACATTTTGTGCCTCTCTTGTGGAAATGCAAGGAGTGAAGCTGATATATTGGGATTGAATACTTATGCAGACATGTACAGATCCTAGAGTGTAAATATATGTACACTGATGTTCATTTCAGTCTTGGGCCCACATTAGGACGTCGAAGTTAAATATGATGATAATGAAACAGTCGGTCAAGTAATTTTAAGAGTCAAATGAGGATAAGTGAACCATGTGCATTATTCTTTGTAGTCACTGGAAATAGAACATGCATCAAACATAAGTTTAGGTATCATGCTATAGCAGAATGAATCCAGTATCCATACTTTTAAAATGATGATTTAAACATTTTCACAGCTGTATTCTTGTAAAAGTAGTATGCAGTTACTTGGAAAAATACATTTTTAAACAGCCTTGCACTAAGATCTGACTGTGTAACCGGAAAGAAATGATGGCAACATCATTGTTTCCCTACATGCACAAAAGAAGTTTAACTCTGAAGTCATTTCTGTATTAATGCTAAAATCCTGACTTGACTTTTAAGAGGAGAGGGAAGAAAAAGTCCCTGACATTTCTCTCTTGGCCCACTACTAATTTTTAGAAAAAACTGATAACGGTAACTTATGCTTTCTTGTAGCCATTGCTGTAGGAACCTCTGATAAAATTCAGACTGATATCCCAATATTTGAATTTATGTCTCTCTGTATCGAGCACAACATTTTGTCACAACCTGCTTTTCTACTCTCTTTTACAGTAAATTTGTTCTTTTTGTAGTTTGCTGTTTTCTTGATCTTGGTGGTATATCCTTCAATTTCAAACGAGAACTAAGCCTATCAGCATGTATTATATCATCAGTATACATTATTGCAGGAAAAAAACACAGCTAAAAAGTCTTTATGACAAATTCATTGTAAGATGTATAGTTGTGTCAACTAGGTACCCATTAGTGATCATCAAGTAATTAGGAGTGGTGTTCTGGCCGTCAGTGATGTGATCTGTCCAGGGAAGAGAGAATAGTGTTTTTCTAATGATATATTGTCATGATTATGCTAATTCCCCTTAGCATTTCTGTGGTTCAGGTGTGATGCTCACAGCTTGCCGGCTGTGAGTGAACCCTCCTGTTGTCACCACTTCTTTGGAAGACTCTTGTTCCTCTCAATCTCTGTGATATCTGCTCCCAAACCAGTTTATACAATTTCTGTGGGGAAACACCTTTTTATCATTTGAGTTCACGTAAGAACATACTGGCTAGCAGGAGTTATCATATCTAAGTGTCCCAGATTATAGATTTGCTACATGGCTGGGTAAGAAATGCCTTGTTAATAGTCATTTACTTTGAACTCGCCCTTTACTTATTCCAGGGGGAAATGCTAATAAAAATACTTGTTTAAAGCACCATGACTAGCTAATACACTTCCAAATATTCATAAAAGATACAGATGAAGGAAAACACACCATCTACTTGCATCAAGACTAAATCTGAAATGGGAATTTTTCCCCCTGCCATCCGTTTTAGGTCTCAGTCGTATCAGCAAACTGAGCTGACTCACCTTACACCTCCGAGCTCCCAGGGAAACCCTGGTGCCAGCAGAGAGGTAGGAAGCGTGTGGCCAGTTTTGGGGGCACAGTAATTTTTAAGCAACTGGCCCAGCCCTTTATTTGCTTCTGATCTGTTCAACTTGCTACTACTACTCAGCTATTTGCTACTGCTCTGTTTAAGAGAAAGATCTGGCACTCCTTTAAATAGATTAAATTTGGGTGTCACTTTTTTGGAGACGCAAAAGTTGTTTTGCCAAAGCAGATGTCACCTCTTGCACTTGCCTGGCCCGTTAACAACTCTGACTCGGCAAGAGGTAAAACTCTCCTTCAGTTTTCCTGACTTGCTTCATATTGCTCCGTATCTTAACATGTAGCTCATTATTAGGTCTTAATTAGACCAGACATCACTTTGTGGTGTCAACAGGTTTGTGGTGATTATTCCCCTAAGCCTTTTTTCTGGCATTATCATATCAGTGATGCAATCTGCAAAGCAAAGCTTTTGAAGTGGCAGTAAGAGGGGTAGGTTGGTTTTGGTGAGGGGGGGTTGAAGGAAAATTATAAGTAAAACATATGTTAAAATAAAACTGGATTACTAGTCCTACAGATGTTAAAAAAACATAAATTTCTCAAGTCCTGTTCAAAATCTGAATTGGTGTCCATACAACAGGACCAAACACAGGATTAAAATGTAGATGGATCTCAAACCAAAATCTGTGTTACATGCAGCAGGGCTGGGCAATCATCACCAAGAACATCTGGGTAACAAGCAAGGAGGAACAGAGGAGCAGGCTGAATTCACTCCTCTCTTCATCCTTAAAGGTAACCAGAGGTCTTGAGCAGATTTGCCATTTTTATCTGGCATCTCCTGGATAGAAGCATGTGCTATGCAGCACACATCCATGGGGAGCCCGAGACATCCGACCTTCATGTGTGTGTTAAATTGAGGAAGAACTGTAACTAGTGCACGCATGCTGTGTCATCAGTCTGTGCATGTGTAAAAGCCACTGGTGTGAAATTTGCATTCAAAACAAGAGGCTCACGCTAAGTGGGGCAGCCTGTAAAAATCTAGACAAAAGGCCAAAGTCTTTGCATCCCACCTGGAGAAAATCTCCATGTGGAGAAAGCAAGCATGTCTGGGAAATACGGACAGTCCTACTCTTGCTACTGTTTGGGCAAGCATTTCTGTGACCCCTAGGGATAGACTGTGCCTAAAAAGATGCTATTATTTTCAATTAAACTTAAACGTCTACTTCTACCGTTAGATTACACCTAGTGTGCTGCAGCTTCGGGGACCGAAGCTGATGAGACTGATGTCCCTGATCATACCATGGAGCTTTGTTTCCTAGCTAGGATGCAAACTGCAGTGGCTCAAACAAGCTTTTTGGAAATTGTTTTCCCTAGAGAATGGATTTTACGATGTAAAAATAAAAGGAAGAGCATGTAGTCTTTGCTACATGATCAATATATATCTAACTTTCCAATGTTAAATTACCTAAACAAAATAAAATAAAGCTGGGTCCTTGATCTGTTCTGAATGGAGGAAAGAAAGGGCAAGAGAAAGAAACTTTTTTTTCACATGAACACATCATAGCTGTGAGGAGCATTCAGGCAGCAAGATCACGAGTAGCATATACGAGCATATAATAACCTAGAAAAATAAATAAACGTGGATAACATCCTGTTTCATTTATGATGTACTGTATTGTAGAAGAGAGTGGCATTTTCTTTAGTTTGCGTTCCAATAGGACAAATAGGCATCTATTTGCACATCATTTAATACGATACAGATTGTAAGAATGTGGCATACAGAGGTAGTCACCTTCTCAAATGCTTTGGTTTGTATGTGGAAATAGCGGCAGGTGCTTATGTGTTCTCTTACTTACTAGAACTCCTTTGTGAGTATGTGTGTGAGAGAAGATACACTTTACTAGGGACACTTTCCAAATCGTGGCTTTGATTCTCTGACAAAGTATTAAGAACAGGCTGGCGCTTACTATGCCAAACAAACAGAGATAAGCATCATTAAGCTACCAAAAAGTCAGAGAAAGAATATAAAAATCATCACAGATCCGATCATTTTCTAATCACGAACGGCGGGAACAATTTTCTGTTAAATGTGCTTAAGTGTAAGAGTTACAGGCACCAGCTTTTCACTGTGGCATGTTTACCTGCTGTGAAACTTTCACCTCCAAATCCATGGCAAAAAATATCCTTTCTTTTTTCCTTTCCCACTTAAAAATAAACAAAACAAATGGTTTTTAAGGACTATGTTTTTAAATGTCTACTTCAAATAAATGCTCACAAATATTTATAGTCAGTCTCAACCTTTTCAATACTGACTTTTACTGCAGATTAAGGAAATCCAAATGAAAGTTCCCGCACTAGTAACTATTAATGAAAGTCACATTTTCACTGCTCTGTAAACAAAACACAAAAAGTACTTATGAACTTTACCAAATGAAAATTCAAATAATTTGTGCGTTTAACTACTCTAGTTTGATTCTAAGCTCTCTTTCCTAAATACATATTAGGTCGTGTTTCCCAAATGTATTCAGCCATGTGATATGTAGTACCAGCTCATTCATATCAGATGAAGTGTGACTGGAAATAAAGCTGGATCTTTTTAAGAAGACACAGTCCTTTGCTCCATATTTCCAAACCAAAATAGCCAACTTCATTGTATTTTTGCCTACATTTCATTACTGCTCTTCTTCCTTCTAAGTGAAGACTAATGTAAAGACAATCACTAAAGAAGCAGCAATCATAATACCCTATACTAACTAAATTCAGACTTACGGCTGCTCACAGGAGAAATACATGACAGATCCATTGTTCTGTATTAGCAGGATATTGTCCCAGTATATGAACACATGCAAACTTTGAAGGCTTTGAATATTTAAGGCAAGACACTAGTGGCTCATCCCAGTGGGAACCACAGAAAAGGGGAACCTGATTAAATTTAATGTCATTGTCACTTTTTTTTCCATTGCTAAGAATTATATAGGTAGCCATAGCTACCACACTGTTCAGACACCACGACCACAATATTCTCCCTCAGAGGTTGGCGTCAAGGGCTGAATTATTCACTGCAAGAATGTGATTCATTACTAGATGTGATTCTCGCAGATTAAAAGATTTGGCAGTATATAAAATACATGTACATATTCTAGCAACTTATTTTAGAATCATTGTTATGCCCTTGCTAATCTTAAAAGACACCAATTTTTATTAGTATAATTTAAGTTTGGAGCACATCTGCCCCTGCCCCATTCAGAAAGCTCTGAAGTAACTGAGCAGCTTTTTACTGTTTACTGTACAACAAATTATGAAGTTGAAAACTAATGTAGGAATATGTAGGAGGCTACTTATAGACCCTGCAATTAAAATAAGAATGTTTTTAAACTAGTTTCTTAGAAACGTTTGCTTGCTTGAACTGTTCCCTTATCTATTGTTTATTCTGTCAAATGAAACCTCAAATAAATATTCTGCTTAAGTGCGGAAAGCGCATAACTCTGTTTCTCCACTGCTGTTTCTGTTGCTAACTCCCATCTTCCCCAGACTTGCCTCACAGTGCTATTCCTAAGTTGGATAGACTAATTAGACTCATTTCCATCCCAAATAACTTCTGTGAGCATGCCTCATTTACCACTCACTGAGATACATGAATAAAGAAATGTCTCTATCTACCAGGATCTGCCCAGTGTAGAACGGCTGGTACCTCTAACGTGTTTAGAGAAGAACGTTTTCTCCTGTATGTGATACTAGTAGCCAATTTTATCGCTTTTACTCTTTACTCACAAGGAAAATCGAGTTCTAAAATAAATCTCCAGCTCACGGTGCTGACAAAGCTTAATACCGCAGCAATCCTTTCACATACGCCGATTACTCTTGACTCAATACCGCAGAGTTTTGCTGGGTTTAGGGATGCGACAATGATGAGCACGAGACGGGCCAGACCATTAACATTTATGCAACTTGATCTCAACAGGGAAGCTGATGACAGGCAAAGTGGCAGAGAGCCCTACTCTATCCCCTCTAATTGTTTCCAGCGTGTAGTGTATGGCAGGATTATCAGGAAGAGCTGGTAGGTGAGCAGAAAACTGCTCTGCTCCGAGTGATTTTCTCAAAACCCTCAAGCGCCAGGATCTCGCTCGGAGTCTGTGGGAGCTGTGCAGGATGCTCTCTGCAAATCAAGCCGTAAAGCTACACACGGCCTGCAGAGCTAGAGGCAAAATCTGAGAGCTGAGAGGAGAAATATGGATACGAATGCTAAATATTTGTAAACCGGTCTGCTCACCAAAGTTCATTTTAATGAATGAATGAAAGAAGTTTCTTTTTTTTTTAAATTAAGCTAAAGAAAATGTGTTCGTTGCAGAGTAGAAATTTGTATTATGTTACCCGAGACAGAAGAAAGCAGTTGTTAGTATTTTCCAGTAGTGATTTTCTCAAATTAATTGCTCTGTTTTGTTTTCCAGAAAGATTTCATATCTGTTACCCTATTTTGAATTCAAGAAAGGGCTTTCTGAATAATATAGGTAGGCATTTTTGAATAGTTCATGCTCTAGGCTAGCAATAGGTAATTTAACTAGTGTAGCTTCTAACTTGCCGGAGGCCCTTGGTCAAATCAGGTATTTTCTTCTCCTGCAAGCAGCCCTTTGAAATTAAGGTGCCTACTCACAGCAAACAACTACTGAGCTGAACTAATGATGAAGGAATCAGACCACTGGACCCGCCACTTAATAAGACAACAAGCACTCTGGTCTCTTCAGAAATCAGAGCCCATGTGGCTTCCAATCACCATGCCATTCTCTCAGAGGTAACCCAAATCCCAACAAAAAAGCTTGAATTTGTGCCAGCCTGAGGGAGTAGCACCATAAACGGCTGTGACCTCCTGGAGAGGTGTGCAGTCCTGCTGGAGCATGGTGTGCCCCACGCCGGGCACATCTGGCTGGCCCATCATGTGAGATGGAGCGTGCCTTGCCCCAGGCACTGCTGGTGATGAGAAAGCTACTGGCCCGTCATCTCCTGCGCCCCCCGCGCAGAGGGATGCTTGTACCCTGGAAGCCTTTCTCAACTACAGAAGCGAGATAATCAGAAAACAAATATTGCCCCAATGTAGTTTTAAGTCAATATTTTGAGCTGCTGCCTGGCCTATTTGATGACAGCCAGAGGTTGGAGGTCACCTACCTGTCGATGACGGCACCAGGAGCACAGGAGGCAGAGTCAGCAATCTTCCTTGCCACTGTTCAGCTAGGTTTGTTTGCTGATTGAGTATGTCAATCACAAAACTCATCCTGTTCTCTTCACTGGGAGCTTTCTACTGATACAGAAAAGAGGGACACAGAAAACCCCCAGTTCTTCTTACTGATAACTCCTATTTTTAATCCTTCTGAAAAGTGTTTTCCCTCTCAAAAATTTCTGGGAGATACCACGGATAAATCCGGAGGGCTTGCCATTGAACCTGGACGGGATCAGGATTTGGTGCTAAACACTAGAGCTTGTGTCCACTACATTAGTGAGAGAGCGAACAGAGAGGCCATCTGTATAAAGAGCGTGGAAAGCCGGCGCAACTGCTCTGCTCCGCAAAGGAAGCCTGGCATCTAGTGGACATTTAGCTGTTGCATCACTTCTACCTTTTCGGTTAGTAGAGCTGAGGGCTACCTATACACCACCCCAAAACTGGTCCTGACCCTACGTTCATGTGCCTGACCGCAAGCTGTAGTGAGCTTTAGTCCTAATTGCAGTTAAAACCCATGCCGACTCTTAAATCTAACCAGTTACCACTTAAAAAGGTGCAGTCGAGCTGTATTTTAAATAGCTCCTCCATGGAACTTGCTTTTGTGCCGTACATCCCATTTTCTGTGTTTTTTCCACACAATGAACACAAACGTGTGGAAAAAACAATGTCAGAAGATACATGAGGAAGTCATCCTGAATACTTGCTCAGAATGAGAGATACAAGATACAATATCCATAAAAGGTACTACGGGAAGAACTCACATTATTGTCGTCAAATGTCAAATATATTTTTATTAGTTGTTCCAACAAGATGCAAACCCCACTAAATTTCTTCTTTCCTTACCTTCTGAATTTAATGTGAGCGCACACAATACCTCTCTTTGAGTATCAAGTTGACATTTAAACGATTTATGTTTCTTTTTCTCTTCTTTCATATTCTTATTTGGAGTTTATTAGAGGCCAAGGTGTAAGTATGTGTTATGCTGTCTAGTTAGAATCATAGAATCATAGAATCATTAAGGTTGGAAAATACCTCTAAGATCATCGAGTTCAACCGTAAACCCAACACCACCATGCCCACTACACCATGTCCCTAAGGGCCTCATCTACACGTCTTTTAAATACTTCCAGGGATGGTGACTCCACCACTTCCCTGGGCAGCCTGGTCCAAGGCCTGACCACTCTTTCAGTAAAGAAATTTCTCCTAATGTCCAGCCTAAACCTCCCTTGGCGCAACTTGAGGCCATTTCCTCTCGTCCTATCGCTAGTTACTTGGCAGAAGAGACCAACACCCACCTCGCTACAACCTCCTGTCAGGTAGTTGTAGAGCGCGATGAGGTCTCCCCTCAGCCTCCTCTTCTCCAGACTGAAGAACCCCAATTCCCTCAGCCACTCCTCATAAGACTTGTGCTCCAGGCCCTTCACCAGCTTCGTTGCCCTCCTCTGGACACGCTCCAGCACCTCCACGTCCTTCTTGTAGTGAGGGGCCCAAAACTGAACACAGTATTCCAAGTGCGGCCTCACCAGTGCCGAGTACAGGGGCACGATCACCTCCCTGCTCCTGCTGGCCACACTATTTCTGATACAGGCCAGGATGCCGTTGGCCTTCTTGGCCACCTGGGCACACTGCCGGCTCATGTTCAGCCGGCTGTCAACCAGCACCCCCAGGTCCTTTTCCTCTGGGCAGCTTTCCAGCCACTCTTCCCCAAGCCTGTAGCGTTGCCTGGGGTTGTTGTGGCCGAAGTGCAGGACCCGGCACTTGGCCTTGTTGAACCTCATACAGTTGGCCTCGGCCCATCGATCCAGCCTGTCCAGGTCCCTCTGCAGAGCCTTCCTACCCTCCAGCAGATCAACATTCCCGCCCAGCTTGGTGTCGTCTGCAAACTTACTGAGGGAGCACTCGATCCCCTCGTCCAGATCGTTGATAAAGGTATTGAACAGGACCGGCCCCAGTACTGAGCCCTGGGGAACACCGCTCGTGACCGGCCGCCAACTGGATTTAACTCCGTTCACCACAACTCTCTGGGCTTGGCTGTCCAGCCAGTTTTTTACCCAGCGAAGAGTGCACCTCTCTAAGCCATGAGCCGCCAGTTTCTCTAGCAGAATGCCGTGGAAGAGTTGCTTTGCATAGATTTGTTCCTTTCAGTTAGAGCAATATTTTTCTGTACTTACTCATGCTAAATTATATCCTACTATGCATTTAGTCCTACTAAAAATAGTAGGATTCATTTTGAAATGAGGTAATATGCAATATTAACAAGAAAAGGACATGCAATTACTAAATTATTTTATATGTATGAACTAAGAAAAGTTTTATTACATGGTATTTCACCATATTTACGGTATTTTAGGAAAGAAAAACTTAAACGCATCATTTTCTCAAACTAAGTCAGTATGACTACTGTTACAATTGAGGGCTCTAAGTCTCTGAAAAGCCTTAGCAGCAGGAAAAGGTGCGCCTTTCCGTTGCTTTTGCCTCGCGCATGACGAATCCCAGGGGCAGTTTCCTCCCCCTGCTGGCCATGAGAACCAGCTTGCTTCGCTTTCCACGTCAGCAGCATCCCTGATCCCACTCTCTCTGCTTAGGTGCTTGACGACCAGATTTCTGCCAGAAATGAAAACTGCCAGCAAGCCAAAATTTAGCAGAGAAGTCATTCTTTGGTACCGATAGCAGTGTCAAGAGATCTCTCCAGATTGGCACTCAAGCCATTAATGGAGCAGTAATGAAATTCTTGACGTTCAGATGATGGGAGCTTGACTTGCTCTGGTAGAAAATTCTGCCATGATTAGATTGTTTGACCAAATAGCCATAGAAAAGACAAAGACCTAAGAATATGTATTTTATTATTCTTAATTCTTAGTCTTTTTAAAGGAGAGAACGTACTGGAACTTCATTGGTTTATAAAGCTAAGACAGAAGTGACAGAAATGTTAATGACCTCACTTAATGAGTATTTGAAAACTGATCTATCAGCATAGCAGTGAGTTAGAAAACAAGGCACCATGGTACTTGCTAGGGAATACTTAACAAATATCCTCTTGGCTTTTGCAATGTAGGCAATACAATGTGTTTATTTGTGTATAATGTACCACGCCAATTAAGAGGCACATTTGTTTTCATCCCAAAAGGTTTATTCTGTTTTAATTGAAAATCTCAGCAAAGCCTTAAATGTGAAGCATGTCTTCAAAAACACCTATTAAATATTCCCCTTGCCCTGCCTTCCAAAAATAAGTGAATATAAAAAGTCAGAAATTGAAAACACTCTGGAGATTAACTCTGTGTGGTAACGAGTTCCTTTTGCGCTGGTTCTCACAGTGAAAAAGGGACCTTTTATAAACACGCGGTACAAGAACCAACCAGGAATAACATTGCATTTATACGGGGTCATGTCCATTAGTCGATAGCTGCTTTATGGACTGCTTTATCAGCTTGATTTCCCCACCTCTGGGGCTGAAGATGCATTAGCTGGATGATCTCTGTGCTCCAGCTCTTGGCTTTGCTGGGATCGCAGGAGAAGAAGGAAAGTCACCCTGTTTCAGTGCTGGCCATGGTTGTCTGTCTGTCTTTCTGATGTTCATCACAAAGTGTGGTTGGCAGCAGGGACAAGAAAACTTGTCAGCCCCAGCCCTTAGCAGACCAGCAAATATCTGACCTCAGCAACAGCTGCAGTTACTGTAAGGGGCTGTGAGCTCTGCCCGCAAAGCCGTGGCCTGTCTCGCCTTTTGTCCCTGTGTCACAAAGAGGCAGAGACCACGGAGGGAAGACGAGGCGGGCATGTGGAGGCAGTAGTGTCTATCTCTAGGAGCTGTAGTTCGATTCATCATAGCTGGAGAACCAGTGTCCTTATTCAGCATTTGCCTTTTCCTTCTTTTTGTTCTTACCTCAAAAGCAGGATCTGGGAATTCGGGGGTTTGTTACATCCCTAATAATCTAATTACAACCCATATTGTAAATAGACTCAATCATTGTTTTTTCTCATTTGAAGTATATACATATTGACTAAAGAAAACTGTAATGTATTCAAATCAACCGCACAGGCTTGTTTGCGTGATATTGTTGTCTTACATGGTAAAAATTAATTAAAAGGCTAAACTAAGGAAAGCCTCCATGAGGTCTACATGACTTTCTGAACCCGTGTTTTTCTTGTTAAAATCAGGTGCAAGAAGGCAGATTAAGAAGCAGCAAAAAGCATAGTAATGAACAGAGGAAGAAAGAGAAAGAATCATTAAAAAAAATGTAGCTTGAAGGGGCTGCAGGAGATCATCCACTCCTTTCTCTGCCCGAAGACAGGATCAACTATACCTATGTCAGCTTTGACAGATGTTTGCCTAACTGGTTCTTAAAAGTTTCTAATGATGATGCATTCACAACCTCACCAGATGTTATACTCCAGTGTTTAATTATCTCTATCGTTTGAAAGAATTTCTTAAGCCTAGTGCAATCACTACTTGTTCTGTTTTTCATGAAAATAGGGGACAGATGTTTCTCTACCTCTTGCAGTATCTTTCCATGTACTCGCAGATGTGTTCTCCTCGGTATTCCCTGCTTTATATTCAGCACGTCCCATTTATTTAATCTTTCTTTAAAGGCCATGATCTAGAGAAATGAGAATAAACAGAGGTCTTTTCTGAACTATCTCCAATTCAGCCACAATAAAAAAACGCTGGAAGTACCAAACTACGTCCCAAACTAGAAACAGTGCTCTTGCCTTACCGGGCACAGGGTACAACAGTTCTACCCAAAGAAAAGAGCAGTCTTGGGGATGTACTTGTTTTCATACAACCAAACATGGTGTTTCCATCTTTCATAGTGGCATGACCTATTAGCATTCCCAGATCTGCTTCTGCAGAATGGTTATGTAGGCTTTTTTTCTTCCTCAACTGTATTTGTGCTACTCTCTTTTTTTGTCCTGTGTGGAACCTGTGCTTTTTGCTGTTGCATAACATGTAATTTTTTCAAACAATTTATTTAATTTGCAAGATCACTTTGAATTTTAATCTTGACCTCCAGCATGCTTACAGTCCTGTCTCAGTTTGGTGTCATCTTCAAATTTGGTGTGTGCAGTGTGTATGCCTTGACCTGGGTTGTTAACACAAGGATTGGACAGAAGCCATGTGAACACACCCCATTTGATACATTCTTCTGTGCTGACCATTCACTATCGGGCCATTAACCAATTCTGGAGTTTACTCTGGATCGTGTTTCTACGGCTGACGGGTATGCTATAGGCTATCCCAAGTTATGGATATGTCATAATGACACACTGCAAGAAGCCTTACTGAAGTCAACATATATAACATTTGCTGTTTTCCCCATATTCATAAGCCTTCCTGCTCTGATTCAAAAGAAGTTAAATTGGTTTGACATTGCTTTTTCACAAATCCACGCTGGCTGTTGCTCCTTAGGGGGGTGTGTGGGGCGCGTGTGTGGGTGTGCATTAAGTGCTTATAATTCTTGGCATTTTATTGGCAAAATCATTCCCTCTCAATAAAAGTGTTTCAAGCTTCAGCTGGTCGTGCTGTGGCCCTGAAAATTATCTTTCACTTTAGAGTAAATACAAAATGTCACTACACAGATACTGACAGGAAATTGTCATCCTTTCCCCAAACGTGTGAAGCTTTCACTGTGTGCAAATAGTAAAATGCAGCCTAATATCAGTAATCGTTACTTGCGAAGTTTATAATAATATGGCAAAATCGAATTAAAAAGCAGTTACTATTAAAAATGTTATATAACTATGTCAGCTTTTGTAAATCCCAAAGCTTTAAACATAGCTTCTTAACAAGATTATCAAGTTTGGCAACAAGAAGTCAAAATATTTTTCTAATATTAAGATGTGTTTTTAGGAATAAGGCTTATTTTCCTGGAAAGCAAAATAAAATGAAACAAAGTGCATTGATCCAATTACAGAAACAGAAATGAAGGATGCAACACTGATCCTAGGAGTGGAAGTGCACCTGTATTTAATCTATTCCTGTATGCAAAATAAGGCATTTACAAAAACCTTTACTCAAGTTTTTAAATATCAAAAACTGAAGCAACAAATTATAGTAGGTTATAAAGAAACTCAAAGAAAGTATAAAAACATTGCAAAGAACTATTTAAGTTTTTCTTTTTGAAAAAGAACTGTTCTAAGTATATTTAGAGTTAGCCGATTTTTTTATCCCGTGCAGGCAAGGCTTCTTTTAGCACTCTATTTTCAGTAAAATGAGGTTTTAGAATTTAAAAGCATGAATTAAAGACAAAGGAAGGGGCATAAACTAACACGTAAATGTATCTAATGAAAGACTGTATATTCCTTGCTCCAGTGTCTTTGAGATTCAGAACAGTACGTGACAGAACTCTGTAACTGCTTATGCATTAATAATGTGCCAGTGAATAAATTTTATTCGCTTAAGGCCAAATTCTGCCTTGAAAGATACTCTTTCTGAAGTCCAGTTCAGTCCTCCTCTCTCTCAAAAGTAGTGGGGAAAAAATTACTGCATCAGGTTTTACAAATACAATTTGTAAAAAAAAAAAAGTATGTTTGTGCAAATGTGTATTTGTTTATGCATATTTATTTATATTTGTATTTATTTATGTATATTTATTTACGTTTGTATTTATTTATGCAAGCCCCTGTGCCATTGCTTTGGTGAAATATGGGGACAGTTATATGAACACTGGGACAAAGAACTTTCATATCCTGTTCATTTTTACTCTCTCAGCTTATGTACTACGCAATGTCAAAAATGCAACAGTATAGGAGAGCTACAGCACTGTAGCCTGACAGCAGTAAGCCAAAAAGTAAGCAGGCAAGCATAAATGGGAAACTTATTTGTTTCACTTGAGTCAGAAGGACTAAAATCTTTTTTGGCATGCACTTTCAAGCTTACCCTTCCTCACCAAATTGTTCCTTGAAGCAAAAAGTGATTAGTCAGTGATTTGCAAATAATATGGGAGGTCTCAGGTGCGGGTGACCAACCCAAGATCCTTGAGAATTATGTATGTTCAAACACTTCTGAACCTAAGTTCCCTTTAAAGTCCTGAGGACTGGCAAACTAATGTCCACTGGATCGCTATCACATTTAAAACCCTCATACTGACTAGTTTGCTTCTAAAGCCTTGTTATGGTTATTTTTTCAGCCATCAGCTATTGACTTTGGGCTTTTATGGATAGCCTTAACATGCTAGTAGTTTTCCTTGTAATGTACAAACTCTGAATATAGTATAAAGAGAGATAAAAAATGTGTTTATAAACAATGGAAACTGTCTTGCTGAAGAACTGTATGTCATTAATAAACTGTGGGCATTTTTTGCAATGTAACTTAGCAAATGAAGGTGCCATGTAGAAAAGTATCTTTGAAAAGTCTTCCTAAGGTTCTCAGTCTGGGTCCATTCTCAGCTTTACAGAGAGCAGCTTCAGCTCAGTGCCATAGCATCCTGTGGTCATCTGGTGAAATCAAACTCTACGCACATGCCTGGGTTTTCTTAGATATGTCAAGTTTCTAGCAAACAATTTAAGAACCGCTATAGCAGGTTTTGTCACCCACAGATCTGCATCAGAAGAAACTTCCCCAATTATTACACCAGGTTTTGTCATACAAAGATCTATAATGTAAGAAATGTCCCCAGTTTTTAAAACAACATCTTAACATTAGAATAGTCTTCAAAATGTAATCCAGTGTACTTCCTGACCAGTGCTGTTTTAAAAATAATGGCAAGGCTTACTACTTACTGTGTATTTCACTAGTTAATAACACCAGCAATTACTTATAGGAATAAGACATGTATGTCCCTTCTTATTGTTCCGAAGGTCATACATTCAGCAGTTCTGGCAAAACTGATTTTGATGAAGCTGCATTTTCTTCAAATGTATTTAACTCCTTAAGTATTAAATAAACAGCAACTACTGCTTTCCTTTCTAGCATAATTTTCTGACCCAATATTGATTCTAAGTGCTTAGGACATGTAGGATGCCACTAAATCAGGGGTGTTGAGGGAAGGCAAACAGTGCAGTAGATGATCACCCTTGACTATGCCCTATCAAGAATGTTGTAAATGATCTAAAGATAGTCGGCAGTCCTGCGGTGAACTCTGCATGGCTGATCTGCTGTGCCCAAATGCAAGTACAGCAGGAGCAGAACGAAATGTGAAACTTCCTGATTGTTCCAATGAAACCGATATTCCAGCCTCAGACAGATTTATCTACAACTCAGCATGTGCTTGTAAGGAACAGATCTGGACAGAAGAAAGTCCTCTGGTATAAACCATAGATTTAAATGTATTTCGTGAAACTGAGCTTTTCATCAGGTAACTTACCAGGCTAGTTCAGACTAGTCTGCTTTCATTTCTTAGAACAACAAGAGGACGTCAACTGTAGTATCATAAGGTCCACACCTTCAAGAGGTACATAAAATGGAAGTGGTACCAATCTTTGTAGCTGCCACTTACAATAAAATTGCTACTCCAACAGATATGGAAAGCAGTAAAGTTTTGTGTTTTTTTTTTTTCCCCTGGACTGAATCCCCTAACTTAAGCAATTATTCCAGTGCTGGTATTGCACACAGTTTAATTACTTCAAGATCATGAATGGTCTTTGAGAAAATATATAGCACTTTCAAAGTAACACTCACATTTTTGTAAGCAATCAATTGATAAATGTCTTCATATTTAGATAAAATAAATGTTTTCAAAATCTTATTTTATAAGTAGAAAGTATTTCTGGGAAAGAACTGGTGGAATTCTACTCTTTGTGCAATCAGCAACAGATTGGGCATTACTCCTTTGGATCAGTACCACTTAGCATGCTTCAGGAGCAACTCCTGCTTTGTGTAGGAAAGTTTGTAAGAATCATATTACATATGAAGAGCAAGATAGAGAAACAACAAGGAAAGCCTATCTAAGCATGCAGGAACATTAATACGTAATACCTGGCCAAAGAAGAACTCCCCTGATGTAGGCATGATCTTGCTGTGTTCCTTCTAAGACCTTACATATAGAGAGGTGAGGTGATGCCCCAGGAGAGCCTGACAGTGCTAGTTTGCACTCCTGACCACGGTACGCGATCATGATCCTTTAAGGTATCAAGTGCTGATGCAACTTCTCAGCACCTAATCAGTCCAGAAATGCCCTTTGGGCTTTTCTCTGAGATTGTTTTCTGAGAATAGCCCCCTGTTGCTCTGCTCCTTCCAAATACATACTCAACCCTCTCTCATCAAAATGGAGTTAGTTTAGACAGGAAAAAAAAAGTTCAGTTTGAATGCAAATGCCTAAGAATTGAAGTCTCCTAAGAGCTTAGAGAAAATTTAGCACCTTCCTTCTATAATTATTACTGTAAATAAATAATTTCACAAGTGGCAAAATGGCATCTTCAAATGACCATAGTTTACTACAGGGGACTGGTTGGCTGCTGTAACATTTAGCCCAGTTTCCTAAGGAGCACAAGCTTCCAGTCAGGCAAACTCTCCCTTCCTGCTCCCCACAAAAACTGGACATCCACATTTCAACCAAATTTGAAAGAGAAGCAGAAGTCCTCAAAATAAGTAGCAGTTCCTTGGAAGTGAAACTCAAAGAGGACAAGGCAGAACTTTTCTGTTCCGTGGTTAGCTGCTCGGCATATACAGCATGGTGAGGCAGCTCTCTTTGCTAGGTGAGGGTATCATGTGGGACTAAAATGGGGAGCTGGGACACTAGGTAGGGAGGGAGAGAGGAGGAGGACAAAGACCTAAACTAACCTTCAAACCTTTGTTTGAAGGACAAAGACCTAAACTAATAGGGAACCAAGCTTCATTGACTCTACTGTTCCCAAATAAAGTTGTTTACCTTCTCATTGAGCCATTACAAAGTAGAACAATGGCATACAAAGGAGCAGGACTACTTAAAATGCATGTAAGTGTTTGCAGGAGGAGGGCAGCGCAGCGTGGCAGGGCGGAAAGTTGTGCACATTAGGCTTGAGCATGCTGCCATTTCAATCTCTGGAGACATAACTACCATCTTTACTGGTGCAGAATCCCCTTATTCTACGATTAAGTACTGAATCATATTGCATATTTCTTCCGGAGCATCATGCTGGAAAACACATGACAGTAAGCCTCAAAATACGAAAAAAAAACAGTGGAAGTATCATAGATGCATAGTTTCTGACAAGACATAGCCATTTGAGAGCTTCCCAGTTTTTAACCTATGTTTAGCTTGATTTCTGAGATAGCATTTGCCCAAGTGAATGAAATGGGTAACAAGCACAATGTCCTAAATTCTACAGTCACTTTTTCTCTCTCTTGTTTCTTAATCAAATACATATAAAACCAAAAAGAGCAATTGACTACTTCAGAGAAGTGGAGGAAATTAAAATAACTAAGTTGTGTTTATTTTTTTACAAATAAAACAAACAAAAAAATTATTTTCTGTAAGATCAATCTTGAAATAATAGTGCCTGAAATAACCTCAGGTGAGAAAAAAAGACACTGGAATAACACTTTCCTAGTAAACATGAACCACACTAGACACTTGTAAAGTATCTTCAGACACAAAAATATGAGACTCATGTAAAGTAATACCAATACAAACCCAGTCATACCACAAAACAAGTCTTATCCTCTTATTCTTCCCCAAAGGGTGTTCTTTTTTATTGTCTGCTGAATAGAATAAGCTGTCTATTCAATGGACAATAAAAAGGAACACCCCCTTGGGTAAGAGAGAAAAGACTCAGCTCTGGGACAATTCCGACCTGAGGCCTTACTCTGTAATCACTGTGCAGCTCACACATCAGAATAGTTTGGATATTCATATATTTAGGTATGTTGAAGTTGCTACAGCAACGCCATGTACTAAGTACAACTCCCATCGCTTTTCCAGCTGCAGCTGAACTAGTTTCAACATTTTATTAGATTTTTTCTTTTTTTTTTTTTAAATTTATGATCAAGTACAAACCCATCTACATTTGACAGCTTGTCTTGTTGCTCACAATTTATAACAAAGCAGAAACACTTCCCACCAATCCTATACAATATTTGGGGGCAAGCCCCAACAGATGTGCTATGAGGATCTATCTGTGTCACAGACCCTGTTGATTTTATACCACAGTACAACTTCGGTGTGTTCTCACATCATAGTTAATGTAGACTTTCCCCCCTCACTTTTTTTTTTTAATACAAAACAGCACCCCTACCAATATTCCTTGAAGTGATAGGGCACAAAAAGGGCATGAATCAAAGATGAAAGAACAATAGTTGAAACAAAAAAGACTTGTTAGGAATGGCTATAGACACATTTTGTCTTGGCTCATTGTTTACTAATGAACAACAATTTTACTAATACCTTGTCAATTTGTAAACTGTAACATAAAATGCGACTCTTTGTATCCCGACAGATTTTAACTCTTAATATCAAACCCTTAAAATTGAATTTACTTTTACTAAAGATAATGCAAATTCAATTTGCATCAATTTCAAAAAGAGTAATTTTAATCTGATATTTTTGTTTTCTTTTGCTCCTCTCAGTGTTTGGGCCTTTATTATATATCACTGCTCTATAAACCTTCATAATTATCTCAGGAGGCCTACGTACCATCTGGTATGCTCTTCTCTATCACTAGCAACAAAACCGTCGCTTAAGTAAAAACAAGTCAAATTTAACATCTCTAATGTTGCATGTAAAGCAATTCTGTATATAAATAGATTCTTTTCAAATTTCTGCTACTTTCTTGCAAAAAAATCTCACAAATCAGCCTTCAAAACAATAGCAGACAGCAATCTGTCAGTTCTCCAATAAGCACGAGCTGTTTAACCGGTGTCATTGGCACCTCAAAAAAGACCTTTTGCCTGCCTTGCTTGCCAGGAATTCACGATAGCTTGTTAATAATACTAATACCTACCAATTACCTAGTCTTTTCAAGTTCAAAGCACTGTAAAAAACTGAAATAATCTGCTGCAGCATTTTCTAGGTTCAGGCTAATTCCTGTTAACACAATGCTTTTAAAATCTGACATGTTCTGGAGTGTTGAATTTAATCCTTTCATTTTCACTGTTTTCTTAGCTTGTACTTGCTTTCTCTCCCAAGTTCTGGATTTTTTTTTTTCCCCAAGGCTGGTGGTCCTGACTGCCTTGCTGAGTCACAAATACAGACTAACCTGAGTGTACGCTCCCCTTTACACTTGCTTTCTCCAGTTTCATCTTTCTTTTCTCAACTCTTCTATTATTACTCTTTCAGCTTTTCAGCTTTACAGCCTATGCGTCTCTGTACATTTACCATAATTGTTTGACTGTGTCCTCAAAGTCAGTCAAGCAATGTGGCTTAACATCTATCACACGTGTATTTTGCTATCCTCTCCTCATGGAAAGAGTGGTCTAAGCCTTGTCAGGATTCTTAAACTATAGATATTTATATGTGTTGCTGTAAATTTGTGTGAGGCAATCACATCAGAGATGCTAACACCAGTACTAACACTTTGCAAAGAAGCTGATGAGATTTGTGATGGTTATCAGGTCCAGGAAGGAGCTAAACCCACATGCTCAAGTGAAAGTGTCCTCATGGTCCATCCTTTTTCCTCCTATAACCCTCGCCCAGCTTAGCTTCTGATGTACCTACGAACTGCTTTATTCCCATTTTGGGGGATAACTTGCCTTTCAAGCGGGTGGAATTTCAAGTTGGTAGTAACCCAATCCTGTGCTGACAGGCAGATCCCTCTCCCCTTTTCAGACTGACCTGCTGTTTGCATTATTTATCTTAGATATGAGTTGCAAAGCAGAATTCTCCTATAAAAGCCCTAGACCAGTCGCCTTTTTATATGTCAACAGTGTCTCTCACCCAGAGACTCATCCTTCTCCAGTACAATTTAGCCCTCCTCAGAGGATTACCTCAGATGAACTCTGCACCATCTACTGTTCCACCACCAGCCTCGTCTGTAAATCCACCTGTGCCTTGGCTGTAAATCCGCCTGTGCCTTGGCATCTACCTCCGCGGGGGAAATCTGTCTTCTGTTCAATTTACATGTTCAGCTGCAACTTATTATTTGAATTTGAGATTAACACAATGCAGCTTCCAACCAATTTCAACTCCTCTGCTATCCAAATATTGGATTAATATTTGATTTGGAGGCAACACATCTTCACTGGAGCTTGACTTGGAAAGGGGTTCCTCCAAATCCTTTTGCTCCTCAAAGCTTATCTGCCTGTTCAGTACTGAGTTTTATTTCCTCGCTTTAGCGGACACCAAAATGGCAAACTCTTCTGCCGCAGCCCTGAGGCTGGAGTAAGAAGAGACACTACTGATAAATACATGAGATGGGTTTGTCACTTAGATGTGTGAGATCGAAGAGCCTTTGAAACCCGTACCACTTCTCCTTGCCATTTGTCTGATGGAAAGGGCAGGAGAACTGGAATCAGGTATAAATGAGTCGAACCAGCTGCTCGTGCTGGGTGAATGTGACTATCGAGCACCACAATGTGTTGTAAAAGGCACAGTGGCAAAGGGAGCACCAAACAACTTCCATGAGAGCCCCCCTCAGAAAACCAAACTTTATTATAATGATGATTCAGTATGACGTAGCCAAGACCTAGATTTGCTGACTATTGGTGATAGAAACTAATTTTGATAGAAAGAAATTTCCAGGTAGAGGTAATGGATGTGTAGGTGGCGTTTCTGGAAATACCTGGATCACTTCCAGCTTTCAGGCTGTAGCAAGTTTGTCAGACAACACAGTCAGCCCTGCCTCCACGCAGCCTGGTAGTAAGTAACGCTGACAGTGGCACATAACCTAGTACAGCACAGCCATGACTCTCACTCAGGCATTTGGGCTACTGCAATTTAAATGGCAAATAGCGTCAACGGTGAAGGAACTCTCTGCAAGCCCGGTGCTACAGAGCTGGCTTTTCTTCCGTTTTTCTGTTAGCTAGCACAACCTCTCTAGAATGTCTTTAATAGCTGCTGCACCTGGCTCCCCAGCATAATACTTATTTATTTCTGCCAGGCCTCGAGGCACTTTATTTCACAGGTGGCTAGTATCTGAAGGACAGATGTGTAAAGGTAGTTTCAGTACGTCTCTGTCACTTACAGTATTTAAGAACACCACTTCAGCCCTGGCCACACTCTCAGCGCAACGCCAGCTAACCCCACGGGCCTTTGCCTGCACAGACCACGCTGCCTGCGCACCACCGCCATCTGGCATTGACTGACATCCAGAATCAGGCAGCGGGTCCTGACCTAGGACTTCAAAAGGAGGTGGTTTTCCAACTATTCTGCCAAAGGGACACAATCCTGGAAGCATGCCTAGGAGCCTGGGCTGAAAACTGCCCTAAATCCTGTGTTCTACGGCTCCAGAGCTTTTATGACAGTCTTCTCACAGCCCCCCACCCACACTTTTCAACTTGGGGGTGGGGTGGCAGGAGAGGAACACGCAAGCATTTGGTACCATAATGGCATTCACGCAGTACCAGGGGCTGGACGCTGCAAATCTACTTGGCCACCGCGGTAGCGGAACTGCGTGAGGCGGCAGTGAAAGCCAAGCCCCCGGACGAGGCGCAGCCCCCGGCGGGGCAGGCCCAGCTGCCCGGAGAGGACCGGTCCCGCCGCCGCCCTGCCTGCCCAAGCCCCGCGGGAGCGCCCACACGTGGATGCGAGACCTCCGTGAACCCGGAGACCCCAGGGGACTCTCAGGAACCGCGGCCACCCCACGGGACCGCTGTGAGGCCGGCGCCGGCGCCGCCGCCCCGCTCCTCCCCCGCTCCCGCGGAGACCAACGGTCGTTCCGCGCGCGGGGAAGGAACCAGCTCGCGCCGGTCTCGAGGGAAAAGGCGCGAAGGCGCACGCGCCCGCGCGCCCCGTCCGGGCGAGGTGATTGGTGGGGAGGCGCTGACGTCATAACCGAGCGCCGACGCCACCGCGCATCGATTCTGAAGGGAGCGGGCCGTTGCCGCCGCCATCGGGGAGCGTTGTGCTCCCCGCTGCCCGGGCAGCCTCCCGCCGCCCGCCACCCCCTCCCTCCCCGCCGCGGCGGCGGTCAGGTGCCTCGGGTGGCCGGCCCGGCCCGCTGCCGCTCCCTGCCTTGCCCGCCCGCGGCCCCCGCGCCCCGCCGGTGTCGGCCCTGGTGGGCGGCAGGTGCGTGCGGGGCCCGTCGCCGGGGCGCGGGGGGTGCCGGCCGTCGTGGGGGGAGGGGGGAGGCCGGGGGAGTGGGAGGAAGGGGGTGGGCAGGGGTGGGCAGGTGCCTCCCCGCTGCCTGACAGCGTCGCTGGCCTCCCGTTTCCGTGGGAACGGGGGCGCGCGCTCGGGAGCGCCCGGTCGGCGGGGCCCTCGGGCTGCTCCCGTGGCCGCCGGTCACTTGTCCGGCGTTTCTGTGAGCTGTACCTGCTGAGTCCTGCCGCCTCTTCCCTCTTCCTGGCTTCTGCCACAGAAACTGCCCAGTCGAGCCCGTCTTCTCTCCTGCAGACAGGAGCCACCGGTTAAGAATATGAGTCTCTACAACTTGGACCGCTTTCGCTTTGAGAGGAAGAGAAAAAACGCGGAGCAGGAAACTGTGTCTCCTTCGGCAGCCCAGGCGCAGGCAGCTCACTCTGCTGCAGCGGGTGGTGCTGCTGGAGGGGATGAGGATGAAGCTACGGATGACAGCAACAGGCCAGATACTCCAGCTTCGGATGTGGCAGAGATAACTGGTGAGTCAGGTGTTTTGCAAGTAGCATGAGAACAGTGTAGGTACTTCACTTCCAGAAATAAAACAATTACTGTCTTTTTTTTCCCCCCTCTTTTCTTGTTTTACCAATGTGCTTTTCTGTGCGCACATATTTCACAGCAATTTCCACAAAAGTATCCTTATTTGCAACCGTGCTTGCTCTAATTGAACCTGTGCATTTACAGTCAAGTCAGAAACCTCTGATAGCTAAAGCCGAAATGATTTTTTTCAGTTGTGTAAATAAGCTACAGTTTAGGTGTTTAAAGTATGTTATGTTTGCCTATTTATTAATTATCTTTACTGATACTTATTTTTCACTAACATGGCATTTCAGGGTTTTCAAAGGAAAAAAAAAAACTCTTAGTTGTCTGATAATTGCAACACTACATAGACTTAACTTTTTTCACTACAGTCCTAGGCTAATGCAATGTGCAATATCACAGATAAAACTGAAAAGAAAGAAAACAGTTTCTTCTCAGTTGGGCCTGGTTTTGTAAAGAGCTGAGAAACCTGCTGCTGATTGCATTAATAGTTTTGTAGCAGTGTTTGTTCCCTCTTCTGGCAGTAGCTTGTGATTTTCATGGAAACGTGAAAACCTTGCTTGTGTAGTAATTTACTGGTTTGTCTGACTGATACACTGGAGATGTGCTGTTTCTGTTCAGATTCATCAGTTAATACAAATAAAGAACTGTAGCGGCTGTCAACTGCGTAATCACATTCACCGGTAGCTTTTCTGTTACTGAAGGAGTAAGAACGGAAGAACAAAAATTATTTGTGGCTGATTATTTTATATATTTCGGACATTCCGTATAACTTCTGATACAGATGTCAAGATACAGGTGTTCTTGGAGAGATCAGACAAACTTTGACTATGCATTTAGTCAGTAATGGAGCAACAGTATCAGTTGTTGTTGTTTAACTACATTTCTTTTGCATACAGCTTTCCCTTGGTGGAAGGCAGTTTATCATAGTACTTTATCTCTGCGATAACAGAGAACCTTTCATGTACAAGGAGGCGTTCTTCTTTTAAAGGTGAGCCAAATCGATATTATAGTAGATTGATACTTACTATTCCATGAATTTTGGTTTTATGCAGGTTGACTGTTTTCAGTTGACGGGAGTGCTCTCATGTTTACATTAGTAAATATCAATCAGTGCTTTATGTTTAAAAAAATATACAAAACCTTTAAATCTTGGCTTGAGAGTTGCCAGTCTGGAGTTAAGTAGCCTATCTACTAGCAGAGAGGATGTTTTGGTGGCAGGGGGAACTTAACACAAGAAGCAAGCAACTCTTAGTTGTGGCTTCTGCATGTGTGTGCTTTGTGATGGATTGCGTGAAAAAACTGGCGCTCTGCGGAAGTGCACTTTGGAACAGGTGTTGTCTTCCTGTTTGTGGTAGGTCACTGTCCTGTGCAGTGTAGGAGCTACTGAATGCAGGTACCCTTGTTTGACGGTGAACGTAGATGTGAAGTAGTGGATGGTGCTGCTCGTTTTGTGGCTTGATTTGTCTTTGTGATTTTTTTTTTTTAATATTATATTTTTTCCTTTAATCTGCCTGTGGACTTGACTTTGTCAGTGGAAGCATGTAGGTAGACCATAACTACCAAGGCCAACAAACTTTGGACCTTGTTGTTTTTCAAAATACTGGTGTCCCTTGGCTTATATTCTACAAGGGTAGGACTGAGGAGGAGAAGGAGTGTAATAACCAATTTGGAGGCATGAGTATGAGTTTAGATATGAGGTAATAAAAGGAAAGATGAAGGGCAGCCTAAAAGAGGAACTGTTGTGGAAGGCTGAGAAATTGTGAGGAAAACAAGTGGGAGATGATGGTAGCCACTAGTAAAACAGAGTAGAGTAGAAGTGCAGCCAAAATTGTGGTAAGTGGCTGACTTAAATAAGAGTCCATGGACACAGATGCTGGTGTAGAACTGGGGTGCTAATTAACATTTAAAATTTAGATGTAATTACTAGTACTTTGCATTTACATAATGCTTTATCTTTCACAGATATTGAGTGTTTAAAGAAGGTGGAGTGGTTTGGTGACTTTTTCGCTTATTTGCATATCATTGTTATGTAACCCATTTAAAATAATTAATTAACCATTTTAAAAATCAAATAACATTTTCTACATCTGTAGAAGTTAACTGAAAATAAAACACTCAAATTTTGTCTGCAGGTTGTGAGGCACTTAAATATAAAGGAGGAAATAGATTTGATTAGCAGATGCCTATCCTCCTTGTTTCCTAATTAGCAACAGGAAGACAGAAGTTTTCGTGCTTTGGGTCAGATAAAATGAACAGCTATTTTGTTTTTTTCTTGAATTATCATGGAAAAGGTACAGAGCTAACCAGCTTATGGCACTGTGTGCTCTCTCTGCTGCTAAATACATAAGTCAAAGTATGGAGCTGTTTTGTACAAGAAGCAGTTTACACCAAGTTAACTAAAAATAACTTGCCCTAATGCTCAATAAATCATGTGAGGACAGCAATTACTCGTATTTCTTCTGAAGACAAACACAGTGGATTCACAAAATACTGGTACATGAAACTGGGGAAACAAGAGGAGAGTGTTCTTTATTTCACAAAAAAAAAAATTAAGTAGCTGATGGCTTTTTTGTCCTATTTAATTTGGTATCATGCAATCATATTGTGTATGTAAAAAGAATTTTAAAATCAGACTTTTTCCTTCAGGAGCCCAAATGGTTCAGTATAATTTCCTAGGGATTTCTTTGGATTTCTGTTTTGTCACGTGTCCCGAAATATGCATCTAATGAAAAATATCATTGTTTTAATTTCATTCATCTTGGAAAAAAGAGTCAGATGATGTCTCTTGTGTCATGAAACACCATTATCTTTTTAGCTAATTTTTTTGTTTTGTTTTCCCAGAACAAACTAATATTGGTAGATTGTTCTACGCTCTGGGTATGTACATGTGTAATGCTTCTTGTTGCTTTGTATTGAACATACATACCTTACGCTTCAATAAGCAATTTGTAGTATGATGGCCACAAGAACTGGTTGTCTTTATACACTTGTGTACATTCAAAATCATGAAGGCTTGCAGTGGCTTTGCAGCCATCACTTAACTGAGGGATAGGAAGCAACTATGGGGGCAGTTATCAAATTATATCTGAAAGATACCTCTCTAAAGAGTTGGAAAAATGCATTGGAGTTGTTTACTACAATTTTCTGTAAAAATTAGTATTATTTACTAAATAATACGCACATTTGGTTTCTATTAGTCTGTTAGGAAAACAATGAAGCTATCTTCTTAATTTTCAGTTAGATATTTTTAATTATGTAAATAGCCTGGTCTGCTAAGATAATGAGATTGTTCCAATTGTAGAAATGGAGCAGAACTGTGTTAGAACTATACAAATTAGAATAATTACGATCATGAATTTCAAAATGAGATTTGTATTCAAAAAGCATGCTTACAAAGCTTCAACAATGAATTGAAATAAAAGTTGTAGATGAAATTAAACTACTATGTATAATCCTGTTATTAATGGTTGATTTTGTTGATATCCTCTCTGTATAATTCACATATATAACCCAAATGACTGCACTGGCAGGTTACGATGTTCAGAGTGTCACATCATTCACTTGCACTGGGACTGCTTTTTTTGTTCTCATCTGTTATTATTTTTCTTTATGATCTGAGGAAGTCATGTCTTTTGCTTATGTCACAGTTCGTAGAGTATAATTCTACTTAAAGCGTTTCTGGAAAAAACTAATGACACCAGTACCTAGTGAACTTTTCTGAGGATTCATGGGAAGATATGTTGAAGTAATCATCATTTTTAAATGGTCTCTTTAAGAAGCACCTTAGAGTAACACTGGTATTTAGGATTATTTTAGCAAATGAAAGGGACTTCCCTTTGAAAATGGAATATTAATTAGCTTATAGACTTGAGCAGCATGCATTTGATACTGCTTTCCAAAACTAGGTGGAAATTACTTTCCATTTGACAATGTTTGTTGTGCAGTGTCAGTAAATGTGGTAAGCTTCTAAGTATTACCTCAGTTTTGTTTTTATTTGGGAGAGAAGAGGCTGGCTTTCTCTGTGTGATGTATGGTTTGTGTAGGAGGTTATATTTAGAATTATAGGGCAATGTATTATGGCTCTGCACTAGGTATATGCTTTCCGGAAGACTGTAGTGAGTATGATTTTTAAAAAAAAAAAAAAAATTTCAAGGTGAAGTTTTTTCAAGAGGAGTTGAAGCTGTGCGTTTACTGACTAAACTAAACAAAATATTTGCTCTAACATCATGAGTTATAGTTTTTTTATATAAATATAGTTATAGTTGTGTTTGAGTACCTTCATCTGTAACTTAACGTTGTCTCCATATAATCATAGACAGTTTTATCCGGTTATTCTCATGGAGTCTCTTTGTATGATAGCAAAAATCAGTTGTTGTTGGGTTTTGTTTTTGTTGTTTACCTCTCCAGTTAGGGATACTTATGTGTTTTCTTATTTCTGGCCTTAAGAGTCAAACACTTGTCTTATGATTGCAGGCATTCCTTAATAGTCCTTTTTAATCGCCTGTGATCAGGAAGCTCTGCCTCCAATAATTACATGCTGTGGCAATAACTGTTTAATCTGTTACTGCTCTACAAGGTTATAATTTGCTCTAAATATGAGGACTTCTTATTACATATGTGATTTCTGCTGTCTCCCCCCTCCCCCCCTTGTTAATAAAGGATTCTGTTCAGTGGAATAGGTGGAGAAGGGGGAGAAGGAAATACTGCTTTTTTGAGAGGGAAAATGCTTTTTCCAGGCAACTCGGCATTCCACAGGTGTAGGATTTAGGAGTTGTCATGAAGACTGGACAGTGGTTGCTATTTAAAGTAAAAATAAAAAGAGAAGTCGCCAAGTGAAACAGTAAATACTCTTTTTATTTAAATCTAAACCTCTTCCAAGGTTTTTATTGTAAAGGATAAAATTATTTTTAAGACCGTGTTATTTTTGTAAACTTCCTTGGGGTTTTTTTTGTTTTGTTTTGTTTTTTTTTTAATGCAGTAAGGATGCTTCTAAGCAAAGCTGTCATGAGTACCTGTCATTTGCATGTCATGCAACTTGCAGGAGGCATATTTTTGGAATATAAGCTACCTACAAGGCAAAGATCATGAAAACTGGCTTGATCAATTCTGTTAATTCAGTAGAGTTGTGAACTTCTCATGTTTCTTATAGACCTGTTTTGATATTTCCATTCACATCTTTTTGTGCATCTCATATTTCTGTCCTGTTGTGATAGCCCTTGCTCAGCTAGCCCAACTTTATAACCTTCAGAATTTTTCTGCTTTATTTTTCTTGGCTAGAGAGGAATTACTGAAATAAATTTGCCCACAACTTTATGTTTAAATCTAATAAAAATGTTTGATACATTCAAAGGTCTCTCTTGCTGTTCTCCTGTATTCATCTTAAAACTTACGTGGTTTTCCGATAAAGCAAAGCAACTGTGTCAGGGATAACACATCTCCTTCCAAACATGCATAGACAGAAGAAGGTACCGCTGAGGAATTTTCTACTGCCAACACTTTAGTCTTGGTTGCAGGGAGGCCTGTCTTGGGACAGTATGTTGCTGCTTCAGAACTTGTAATTTTTAGGCCTTCCTAAGTTTACACATGTATGGGCTTTTCAAGATAACAAGATTACTTTGCAAAGTGAAACTTCTGCCTCTTCTAAAAATCATAACCATAATCCTCTCTCATGTTTTGAAAGTGATAGAAAAGGTTTACATTTTTATGATAACTCGATTAAAATTGAGGCATTTCATCACAGACGAAGGAATTCGACACCATGCAGCTCATTTCTCCATTTGATTATCGGATGAATTTATTCTAGCCTCTTCTGTGTCTAGTCTCTGCGGCAAATCAGCTTTGAAAACTGCCGTTATGCTCTGTAGTAACTTGACTCAGCAAGTTTCTGCGTTAATGAACAGAGGCAGAAGAAACTCTCTTTAATTCCAGCTGAAATTACGGTTCCAGAGTTAGCAGCTGAGAAAGCACCACTGGTGTTTGGATTATGGGCATGGGAGTTTTAAGAAAGGATTGATGTGCTAGAGGGGAGAGGATGCCCATGTACTGTATTTGCATTATGAGGATGTAAAATACTTTTATGTGAGGACTTATACTGACAGTTGTATCATTAAAACTCAACTCTCCCAGGAGTGTTGTAGCTGACTGTCCTGCACCTTCCCTGTGTAATTGTTTTGGTCTGTTTTCTTATTCATGATTCAAAGCTCTTTGGTGTAGGAAATGAGCGTGGAGATTTTTTTTCACCCATCCACCACCCCAATTCAAAGTATATTACTGTCTGTTGTCCTTCACTGAGGCTCTTAATAAACCATAGCTATTCTCTCTCTAATTTTGTGGTCTCTTCTATCTGTTCTCTCTTGCTCTGTGTTCTCACCCATCTTCTTAGAACGTAAATCAGATACTGTCTGGGAGTGGGGAGCTCGTTTTTATTCAATACCAGCCACATAGGTGGTACTTGTTGTGTCATCTCACGAGGTAAAAGGCTCGTCTTCGCACAGAGACACAGTGGCGGGTGCGGGAGCCCGAATAAGCTAATCGGAGGAATGGCCCCTGCCCTGGCTTCTCCCAGAGCTGTCACAGAAGGGCTGTCAGCCCCATGAGTTGTGGGTGATGCCCATCACCGTGAGTCAACAGCAAGGCTGTTGGGAGCACCGTTCAGGCTGGGGGGGATTGCTACCTTTGGGGGTATGGGACTCATAAGATGCAAGTAAGAGCTTTTTAGGTTTGCACAAAACTTGCTATGGGATGTTTAAGGGGAGGCACAGAAGGTGGGTAAGGGGAGGAATCAGAGTGGTTTGAAGAGGAACAAGTGTGGGGAAAACAGAGGGGTAAGGGGATAACAGGGGTCGGTTGCACGTAGACAGGTCATTATACACCTGATCATGATCACCATAGTTAGTCCTGTTTTCTTGTTAAATTCCTCTTTTAGCTACTTTCCTGGGTGAGGGGAATCAATTCTGTGTGCATGGGGGTCTAAGTGCCAGCAGCTGGAGGGACCAAAGTGAGTGGAAAATCAGGTGACAGCCAGCGTGGGCTGCGGAGGCCCGCGTGTCTGCGGTGCCACCCCCTGCACAGCCCCTGTGGAGGGAGCGGGGGTACCAGGGGACGAGCCAGCAAGGAGGTGAAGCGGCCTGGGAAGCCGGAAGGGTCTGAGTTGCCCATTTGTGTGTGGGGCAGCCCGAGACGAGGGCTCCCGGTGCCAGCCGCCGGGTAGAGGGTGGAGAGATGCACGGCGTGTGTGCCTGCGAGCCTGTGCAAGGGGGTCTGTGCTGACCACCGGAGTGGGGTGTGGGCCCTGGGGGCTCCTGTGCTCTGGTGCCAGCAAGTGAGGAGACTGAGGCTTCATCCTGGGTGGACTGGGTGTCTAAGGCCAGCAACTGGAGGGGCTCCCCGCTGTGTGTGTGTGTTTGCTGCCAAATGGACCTTTGTCCTGATCAGCCAGGAGGGGAGCGGGAGGTGGCCGTTGTTTCTGTGCCCCTGGTTCTGGAGCAGAGAAGTGAGGGCGGGCTGGATGGCAGCAGCAGCAGATAGGAGGTAAAACTTGCCAGTCACCTGGGAAGCAGATTCTTCTTTGACACGAAAGACAGACAAACCCCTTCTTATTAAACCTGGTCAGTAAGAAATATGGAAATGTCAGATTATAGAGGTTTTAAGATGGAAATCAAAACATGGGTTTCTCTGCTAAACAGGATGCTGAACCAAGACGGTTCTTACTTGTAACTAACTCTCTGACAGACTGTGATGTTTCATGAATTAAAAGCTGAGATGACAATAATTATGTGCTCTTCCTTCTTCACGCTCCTCTGTTTCCAAACTGATGGACTAATGCCTGGTTAGAATTGTGTTTCGTATTTTCAATAGGATTTTTCCTATGCATAGCTAAGGTTATCTGAAGACTTAAGGCTTCAACGATTGCTTTTTTGAACTGTTATTGAACTCTTGTTTACATTTCCTCATGGATATTAAAGCAGTTTGAGTTACACTCACTCCCATCCCTTTAACCAGTGTTAAGCTCCATTTTCAAGTTCTTTTCTTCCTTTTCAGTAGTGCACTATGTAACATTTGGTACCGTGGTTTTTTTTTTTTTTTCGTTTTTTGGGTACCTTTCCCTTTCAAAGCCAGTATCACCTCATAGTCTCCTGTGTCAGCAAATTGCTTGTACTTTTGGGATTTATCTTTGTTTCCATCAAATGCTGCCACAGTGAATTATTTTAAATTTATTTTCTGCAAGATTACTTTCACACAGAAAATGTTCTCTGCAGCTGTCACGTTCTCTGCTCCATGTGTTGTTCTTCCTGTCTTCAGTCATATACCTCTAGGGTCCATAATTTGTCTGGTCTTAAACAAAGTTACTCGACTTACCAACTATGCTTTCTTTCCAGCACTGGCTATAAAAATGGTAAAGTGGTAGAAAGGAATGAAGTCTTGAATGTGTGGGACTACTGCACTAGGTCAGGCTACGTATGGTGCATGGCTCATAGCTTTCGCAAAACGCCTTGAGTGCTTTTCTTCAATTACTGACATGAAATAGCACACTTAAGAGGTGGCAATTGCATCCAAGTATTTAGTTCTGTTTAATGCAGGTTTAAAGACAGAAGAGCTAGAAGCTGCACGTTTAAGTCTACGTGTATCAACTAAAAAGGTTTTTTTTTCCTTAGGGTTTTCTAAAAATGGTAGCAGAACTGTTCTAGCCTCCGTAGGCAATGGATTGAACCGTGTGTTTTACCTTGCCTAGGCTTATATGGGAGCATCAGAGTTTTAGTTAGAACCACCTTGAAATACACAATATATGCAGTTAGATCGTACTGTGCTGAAAGAGGGCGATAGGCCAAAGTCTAATAAAGCGTAGGCTTTTTGATTTTGTTTTACAGTGTTCTAATCCTCTCTCTGCTTCAGGTTCAAGACCTATTTTGTATGTCAGGTTTTGTGTAGATTTCCCTGTGTGATCATGTTTTCCCCATCTAGATATATGCATGGAGTTGTTTTCAGGTGTAGCTGACATTGGGGGACTTAATCATGCATTATTCGTGACTAATTCAGGAATTATATGAATAGACTGGCTGCTTATGCTTTTGGTTGTCTTACAAGCATGTTCAGAACTGAAAAGTTAATACAAGCTAATGCACGCATAGTGGGTCAATTTTGCAAGTGTCACTGAAGGTAGTACATGATTTGTGAGACGTCTTCACAGTGACATATCCTGATTATATATAGATTATCTATATCCTGATGCTTCATATATAACACAAAGCATCCTTCCGTATGCTAAGTTTCCTTGTTAAGAATCATCTGGAGCATAATGTGGAAAAGACTGGCTAAATAGATTGTATCTCTGTAGGAGTTGCAACTTACCTGTCAAGTTCCTCGGTGTAGCTTCCTAATTTTCTGCAGTATAACACTGACATTTCCTTTCTGAAAAGCTATCAAGACAAGCAGATCATAAATCAGCCATCAGATAGACCAGTATGTTTCTATCCATGTCCTGATCAGCCTGGAACTAGTTCAGAGGATTTTGCTGATTACTCATTTTTCCAAAAATAAAAATGTATTTATAAGTAGTTATTAACCTAAAATATACGATCTCTGAAACTTTGTGGTGTAAAAATTATTTGTTTGATCTAAGAGGGCTGAGGATCTTTTGCCATCCTAAATTTTTTTTTGCCATCTTAAGATCTTTGCCATCTTAAATTCTACTTTAAGGAATACAGCTTACAGGAATTTTGCATGCATAAGGATGTGAGTTCTGTTTAAATGGTTGTTGTGTACAAAGAAGAAATCATAGCTATCTGAATGCTCCAAGTACAGATAAATATTTGAAGTCGTAAGTCATAAGTCATTGTCTCCTATCTTTTCTCCTATTGATATGGCTTGCACAGGGTACTCCGCCATCCCAGAAACTCCTGAAGCCAAGAGGACGAGGAAGCGATCTTATTTCAAGCATCGAAGAGGGGTACAGTTCCTAGATGTGTCTTCAGACAGCGAAGATGAAGAACCAAGAAACTTCAGTGCTGCAAAAGAAAACAGGGCTCCAAGGAGAGATGCGGTTGTAATGTATGCTTTAAGTCAGTTTTCTGTAATGTTTTTGCAACCTAGTGTGATGTTCTAAATTGAAATACTGAATTGAAAATCAGAGGCTAGGTTGTGCTTTACTGGTTTTGTGATTTACCTGTCCCTAACTAAACTTTACTGGATTTCCAGGGAGGAAGAATCCAGCTCTTAAGCCATTTTCTCAGAAAAGGCACTGACAAGGGAGGAGTCCTGTGGTGTTGAATGATACGTGATGTTCATTATACGTTTGTGCATTTGCGCCTCTGAAATCCTTTTAATGGCACTTGAAAGTTTAACCACAAAATATTTGCTTTATTAGTTTTAAACTGTATTAGAGTTGATTTTAGCTCCTTTTTTTTTTTTTGTAATGAAGCCATAGTGGACAGGAAAGCAAGTAGTGCTTCAGTGTGTAGTATAAGAGTTCCTGAGCTGAAGTTAAATATTAGTTGCATGATGAGTTTGCTATGCTTAGTGAAAGCTTTTTCTTTTAGTGATTTGGAAATTTATATTTTTGAATAAGCTGGGAGAGAAGAGAATAGTGTGCAAGAGTCACTTGGATGGGTGCTAAAAAGACAGCATTGAGAGTGCAGGAGAGACAAGATGTAGACAGACATCTCGCACAACCAGTTGGAATGGTTTAAAGAAACCCCTGCTATTTATTACCTGCTAGTTATATATCTGTGTGAACTGAAATGTGGTAATTGTCTGTGCCCCTTAAATGTTCTTGTGCTAAGCAAAACAAGATGGCTTAACCTGCTTTTTTGATAGTCTGGCTGAACTAATCTGCAGAAAACTTCTATGGGAATAGCAACCTTAACAGGCATAGTCACTTGTCAGATTTTCAGTCCTTACACAGAGCATGGAGTTACTGGAGCTTGTCAGCAGAAATGAAATAGTGCTTTTCCCTGCTGCTATTATCTGAAATTCTTGAAACTTTTTTTAATGCATCTTCCCCGAAGTTTCAACTTAAGGCAGATACTTGGTAAGAAAAAAAAAATTTAGTAGTTAGCAGAGTGAACTCCTGTTTCTGTCTATGGTTTAAGTTGTAGATTGTGCAAGGATACAGAGATGGCAAGCTGGCTGCATGCACCGAATTGGCTTGTGTGCAGTGCTGTGTCAACATAGTTACACTGCTTCTGGGATCAACCTGATTTGGAAGCAGTACAGGCGGTTTTGTACTATGTGGAGCTGACGCTAATAAGCTATGCAGGATCCAACTTGCAGAGCCACAGCTTGCTATTTCTGTACTGTATTCCGATTACTGGGAGTGAGAGACAGACAGCAAAGTGGCTCCTGGTGGGATTGGTGAACATAAGCTACATCCTCTTGTACTCTTCATTATTCTTGTGTAGCCACTGGTCTCTTACGCACCAGGCACACTTCGGCACGGTGTGTTGGCTCAGGTGCTAATTGATGTGTACTGAACCCACTAAGCTGTCTCACAAGTGGCGTTCTGGTTGAGCTAATAAACAAATTGAGAGTGTGGCAGGAGTTAGCTTGGATCTGGCCAGCCTTATGAGTTCTGGCTTGTGCTGAATTTAGCCCAGCTTTGCACAGAATCAGTCAATCAAGTGTCTTTGCACTGTGCATTTTAGTGCATGTGTTACATAGTGCTTGGGGGTTTTGTGAATTTTTTTTCTTTTTGCAGGGTATCCCAGCCCCCCTGATCCTGAATAAGGGATAGAGCAGAAAGCAGAAAGTTCAGAGGAGAAAGCACATCTTTCCTAAAAGGAAGTGTGCCGCAAGCTTCTCTACCAGAGTCACTGTCTGGACTCTGTTGGAAAAAAGCAGAACTCTAACACAAGGTTTTGTGGGTTGGAGTCATACTCGTTTAGCGGTTAAATGAGTGTTTCTTCACGCTTGATAAGAACGTGATTGTACAAAGAGGACAAGATTTATGATGTGTGCAACTCTGACTTTGTTGACAAGTACCTAGATGTTAATCCCCGATAGGAAGGGGTAGGGTAATTGCACTGTGTTACTATTTCCATTTGCATTGATTTTTTGTTTTTTAAATGCAGTTTATAAAGAAGCTTTTTTCCTCATCAAGGCAAAAAGATCTGAAATATGCTAGTAGGAATTTCAATATGCCATTTCACTAAGACTTTTTTTAAAGTGGATGCTGGATTCACCTTCTGAAGCTTACAAGTAGGTGGCTTGGTGGATTGAAGAGGAATTTGGGTTATTTTTTGTTTTGAGGATTTTTTTTTTTACTCTAAGAGGCACAACCAGAGAGTTCCCGTGGCTGTGTGTGCCTTTTGAACAGGATAGGGAGAAAAAGATTATTTGATGAATGGTTGTCTCAAAATAGTGTGTATCTTCTACATAAGTGGCATGTTACTGCTTTTTTCACAATTGTATTGCAATCTGCCTATTGCAACTAAAGAAACATATAGTGAGGAAAAACAGGTTTATTTTTAGTCTTTTACCTATATCTGGGTAAAGAGACCTGCAGGCAAGCCTTTCTGGTGGTGAAGCCCTTATGAAATGTCAAACTCCACACAGTTCAACTAATTTTCATTCAGGAAAGGAGATTTTCATGTGTCTATGGAGGGCAGTAGGATGGGAGACCTGTGCTTAAGTTCAACTCTGTCTGTGCAACTGAATATCGTGAAAAATATATAGGGATTGCTTTTCCTATAGGTTAGCTCTAATAATAAATCTTCCAGTAAGTTCAGGACTTTGCTTTTTTCAGAAAGGTTCTTCCCATGTTCACATGTTTAAGATGCTTCATAAGGATCTTTGAATTTTCTTTCTCAGTGAGCTGAGAACTAGGACAGAGAGTTGATACCACACCTGGAAAGTTTTTACAAAGAACTTATCCACATCTGTTTATCTGTTGGGCAAATAAATACTAGCAAGACTGTTTGAGACAAACTTGAGATGGTCTGATGTAATATAGGTAGCTGAAATGATGAAATGTGTTAAGATGGTTGTTGCTAAATTGGCAAGTAACATTTTATAGCACAATACGAGGGTAAGTCATGGTATTTCCCTTGTCTGTTCCTCCTTTCTTCTTTCCTTTGCTAAGTTGAAATGTGTTTACTGCAAACAGAAGACTGTACTTAATCGTATATGTCTTATTTTCTCCTGAATAGGAGTTATCACTTTGGGTACAAGTTGATTCAGTGTTACTGAATGCACTTAAACACATTTTGTGCGATCCTGTTGGTTTTGGTTTACAGTAATGTTCTGAAAGAGTAAAATATTCATAAGCAAAAATAAATTTTAATTCTTTTTCTCCTACCCCGTACATCATAGCTCTGAACAGTCTGATGATGATGAACAGCCTGAAGATGAACGACCCCAGTTGACATACGTAAATGGTGGGGATCAGCTGCCAGCTGTGAAGAAGAATGTAGAGGAAGACATCAGAGACGCAAAGCTGGAAACACTGAAGGAACTTTTTCCCCAAAGAAGTGACCAAGAATTACTACAAGTAATAATGCTCTGTTCTTTGATTTATTTTGATGACTATTTTTTAGGCAGTATTCCTAAACCTCTGCCTTTATTAGAGGGAACAGCCTTAATTCATATTAGCAAAAGGGTATATCAAAGTAATGTATTTTAAAGGAACTGCAGCCATGTAACATTTCCGTATACACATGCATACATACACAGACACTTGCATATATATAAAAATGAATATATATACACACACACACTTTTTTTAATATATATATATATATAAAAAAACCCCCACCCTTTAGATCAACTCAGCATCAGTGAATTCCAGTGTATAGAAAATTTCTCTATTATTTCTTTCTGTTGTGACGTTTAATCTTAGTTATAGCTGTCTTAGTTGATAACTATTGATAACTGCCTTTGTTGGGAGTGCAGCTAACTGATTAAATGCAGAATGAGTGAAATCATTGCCATCTTCTCCAGTAGATGAAACGTTGCACCCTTGCATTTATGACATTTAATACTCAAAGCCTTTAGTACTTCCAGTGAGGCAAAAAGAGAGTAGGTTTGAACTTACTGTAATTTATTCTCATTTTGCTGACATGTCAACCTGAGATACTCTTGTCCAATGTACAGTACAAACCTACGGTATTATTATGGTAACTTAGTACCGTAAAGTATCTTAAGTACAGTAAAATACATTTTTAGCAAGGTTACTTTTCAGTGCTGATATGTAACTAGGTTTTCACTAGCTTTAGTTTTCAAAGCTAAATGTGGTTTTTTTCCCAGTAGATCAAGTCTTATGTTTAGGCTTTCTACTTTAGGAAGAAAGAAGGGGTTGCAAATAACAGTTTGGAATTTTTCTCCTGGACATTGTAATAAAATTTACATTGTAGATGTCCAGAATGTATGAAGTTTCAATTTTTGGCCACGTATAATGAATTTAAACCAAAGAGTGACAACAGTTCATCGTAGCTTAGAAACTAGCTAGAAACGACATGTGGTATGTCTGACTGCTGTTTTGTGACTTCAGCGGTGTTTTTAGCTACTCAGTGGTATGTCGTGCTGATGGTATTTATTCTCAGGAGAGTGTAAGATAACTCCTGTATCAGCAGAACTTTGTAGTACATAGAGGCTGTGCAAATTTTTGTCTGCGGTTACACACCCACAACATTTTTGAAGGAAGGTGGAGGAATATTAGGCAAATCTATTGTTCCTTCATGAAGGATCTGTAACAGTCTGTCCTGACAAGCCCTACGCAACTGATGAAGGCTATTAAGGAAAAATCATGAGCCTTTTGACAAGGAAATTGTATGTTTATAGCAAAATTGTAAGATGCTGTTTACAACGTGGACAAATACTTGGGAATCAGGATTCCTCCTAACTTCATTTTTTGTGTTTTTTCGTATTTTTGACCTTTAGGCCATTTGCTTCTCTGGAGTTATCTCGCTTGCAAAAAGCATTCTAAAAGTTTCAACAACCAACTAATTTGTAAAAATGATCTATTTTGAGATTACACGTGGATGGAGAAAGAATCTAGGACTGCAAGGAAGGATAGATATTTGAAACATGTTATAAGTTTCATGCATGTACTTTCAGGAAATCGACCAACGTGACATAACAGTATACAGACATTTTATGAGTTAAGAAATTAGTTTTTTGGATCATCTGGCATTGTGATAGTAACATTGAATAGTTTTTGGAAAAAAGCTTTTAAGTAAACCTGCACGGTATGTTTGTGAAGTAGGGAAAAAAGCAATAATAAATGAGATTGTATTAAAAATGTTTTCCAGTAGGTTTTTTAAAGTGTTTCCAAATACAGCTTATGGGATAAGTCTAGCTAATTTGGTACCTGTGAATTTTGTTCTTGGATTTTATAATACATGTATTTTGGGAGTGTTTTTTAAAGTGTATTTCAAGCACGCTGATCTATCATTGTCCTCATCTATTCAACTGGATTAAATCTCACCACTTTTTTTTTTTGCAGTTGATAGAATCGGCACACACAATGGATGAAGCAATAGCTGCTGGTTTGAAGTTCAATGACGAAGGTATGTTTAACAAAAACAAAACAAACCCAACCCCTCAAAAAAACAAAACCAAAAAACAAACTAACAAAAAAAACCCCAACAAACAACTTTAGAAGCTATAGCTAATACAGTGAAGTAAACTTGGTTGAGAGGTATTTAAAAAGTGGTAAAGCATACACTAAAAGTTATACTATTGTTTGTTTGTTGTAATAACACAAAACCGAAATTACAGGCATTGCAAGGGGAAAGATGAAAAGAGGGTGCAGACCAAAATCCAAAAATAGAACAAAAAAACGGAATTTGTTCTGTAGTGCTTTATGTGTGGGTCCTTAAGCGATTTCTGTTCTTGCTAGTTCCTTCTTTGCCCAGAAGTTGAGGCAAATAGTAATGGGTTAGCAATAGTAATTCTACATGTTGTAGGTGAGAAATCTGGTGGTATGTAGCCTCTCATAACTAGATACTATTTGTGTCAAGGCCCATCACAATTTTCTCTTCAGGTTGACTTCAAGACTTGCTTGTAATTCTGAATAAGAGCTATTAGTCTTAAATGTTAGACAAATCCCCATGGTTCTCTAGCAAAACATTCCGCAAACCATGCCTTTGAGCCCTCAGAGCTTATTTAAGGTTTTTTGTTCTGCATCTGAATTTTTACAGTCTCATGCTGTTATAAAAACAAACAAGCAAACAAAAAAACCAAACCAAAAAACCCAACACATGATGTGGGAAAGTGGTGAGCATGTAAAAGGGTCATAATTCTTGGGCTTTGGGTTTGTTTCTTGACATCACCTAAGTCCAGGGTTAAATCTCTTGTCTTATATTAATGTTTTTGACTGATTTACTGGGGTTGGTGGGGGAAGAGTGGAAAGTTTGTATGAATATTAATGTCATTATAAAAAGCTGATCCGTTTCAGCAGTTTCCATCTGTTTGCAATTCAGTTGTCCATGGTTTTCCTTGAGAGATCTTCATGATTTGGATATGATGGAAAAAGCTATTTATGATCACTTTTATTTTAGTTGTTCAAAGGGGTTCATGTGTCTTTTCATGCAGTATCCTATGGATTTGGAAGCAATATGCCTAAGAAGCTCATGTGCTGAGAGAGAACAGTTTTACTCCCTTTCTAAAGTAGAAGGTTTTCTGCTAATTTGGGTTCCCCCTGTTGTACTTACCATATTTTCATCTTCGGATTTTTATATACAACTTCAAAGATTTTTAACAATTATCAGAAAGCTTTAAAACATTGGGCTAATTTTAATGAAGGGTTGCTTTTGTGTTTTGTTTGTTTTTTTCTTTTACCCAACCAGACCAGCATTTTGAGGTTATCACTGTGTGCGTGATCAGATTCTATAGATTCTTGGATGCTGGCAATAGAAAACTAAAGCTGGCATATTTTTGAGGGACACGCTATTTCTGAGTGCTGCTGCTCCTGGAAAATCCCTTCTTGGAAGACCATGATTACTTTTCAAGGGTTTTGATTAATATTAAACCAATTTAAGCTAATATATATCCTTAAACTTTGTTGCAGTTCAGTGTTTGAACTAAAACACTTTGATTTCTGGTATGTAGGTCCTGCCTTTTGGCCATTTTTGTGTTGATCTAAGAATGCTGTTCCACATCCTTTCAATACAAGCCCACAGAAAAATCTTCTTGGCAGCAAAATTCTCACTAATCACAGCTGTTGTATAAAATATTTAGTTAGGAGTAAGCATGCCAGAAAGTGATAGTATAAATCACCTCATTTTGGACACATTTTTTAAAAGTGGAGACATTACTGAACATCTGCTTATTTATGTTAATTTGTGATATGCTTTACTTGTTGCGAAGTGTTGACTGTGTGAGAGATCAGGGACAAGATACAGTTTTGTGAAGCATGGCTTTGCTAAAAAAGTGTGGCCAAGTCCTCAAATTTTTCTGTTCTTTCAAAATGACAAAAACTTGTATTTATAGCTTGAATTCAGTAGTTATATAGCTAAAACAAGAAGCATTGCAGATGACTTATAGGTATGAAGATTAGATGTGACACACTGAAAATATGAAGGATGTGAAGTTATAGTAATACCTGTGATTTGTTTCTGGTGTTGTTTGGTGTACATCTTGAAAACCATAAAATTGGTAAGGGTGCTTCTGAGCTGAAGCCTCATGTAAAACTGTCTGATGTTCACTGCTTTTTGAACAGGCAGAAATGACTGTTTCTTTTGTAATGGCAGGGGAGGTCACAGTAATAAGGTTTTTTAGTAGTGGTAGCAGCAAATAACAGTGGAAGTTACAAATGCCTCTCTAAATTTTGAAACCCTGGAGCTGCTTTTCTCATTGCTCGTTAATCATAAAATTTATAGAGAGAACAAGGATTCCTCTGGAAGGCCCGGTGTGCCCTGCCTCCACTCCAAGGATGGTTCCTGTCTAGCAGTAGTAGAGTTTCTTCATCCCCTCAGCTGTATGCTCCCTTAGCACAGACAGGAGTAATTAAGTGTACCTTGCAAAGTGAAAGTCTTCAGAAAGTTGGGGGGTTTTTTGTCATTTGCAGATGTGATGGGTTTCAGAAGACCACAGTTTAATTTCTAAAAAATTACGTGCTGATAGATTCCTGAGATCATGGTTATCCAGATCGTTTGCTACAGTTTAATTGCCTCTGAAATTGCTCACAATCAGGCTTTCTTCAAAGACTGTTAAGTGCTCAGCCCATGACTTCAAAGCAGGGAGATCTTCGAAATACTCTTATATGGAGCCCATGTATTTTTTAGAGCAAAGAGGTTTGCAGGGTCACTGTTTGTATTCAGAATTATCCATCCTGAATGCAGTTTTAATTGAGCTTAAGCAGTAATAACGTGAGGCTATGACTTCTAGTGCTTTACCCAACAGCAGCAGCCTGACAGCCCTTAGCTTTGATATCAAGACAAATGCGCATTTCTGACTTGAGCTAGTAGCATGGCTTTTCCTGGCAATATTGTTTAAACAAGGTTCTTGGGCAGAAAGGTCAAGGTCTGAGTGGTGAAAGAGAGCTACCTCCCCTCCGTTGTCACATTCTCTGGATGCTTTGAGCTGTGCCTCTTGTATTTCTAAATATAGGTATAAATATATACATAGACTTTGAAAAAACTGTTTTCTGGTATCTCTTGCCAGATCCTTCATTTAAGGAAAAATTGCTGATGCTTTACTTTTCTGCCTTTGGGATGTTTTAATGATTATTTTTTTTTTATTATTCATATGTCACATCTCTGTTTGATGTCAGAGAGTGTGAATGAGTCTAGTAGAAAATTTACTTGAAAGTATTTCCACACAAAATGTCTTTTTGTGCAAAGATGTGGCTACTTAATTTTCCACAACTAAAACAATTTTGATCATCCAGGCAGTCTTTTGAATTGGAAAGCAAGCTTGCTTTTTGCGTGTGTGTGTGTGTGCTTGTTCACGGGTCTCCTTTGGCAGTCTGGGAGGGGAGGTTGGCCAGAGATGCTGGTATCAGACATCAGAGCTCTGCAGGCAGTTAGTCTGCCAAGAAAGATTTAACTTGCAGTACTATTTCAGATCATGGACTAGGAATTTTTACAATAATTTGGTCTGGTAACAGTTGCTGCTTCAAGCGAAGCTAATGTGCAGAAATAGTGGTAATGTGTTCTTGCCTTCATGAGCTGTGCACGGCGGCAGTCAGAAAAAGCACCTGACTGGGCAGGTCTTAATGCTAATTTGATAATCTCTTGATAATCACTAGGGCCCAAAGATACTCAGAAAGTTCTGGCTCATACGAACTGTTCATAAGTCATATGGTTATCACTGATATTTAGTTATCACGGACTTAATATGCATAGTTTCCTTTCAGACACTTGGATTTAATGTTGAAAACTGTTTGGTGGTAACCTCTCTGGTGTGCATCTGAGCCAGAAATCAGTCATCAGCACTTCCAGATTGGCAGTGATATAGATAGTCCAACTCACGATTGGGGTTCAGCCTTGACTAAATACCAACTTTCCAAAAGCAGTCAGCTTGAATAAAAACAGACAGACATATACCTTTATGCAACTTGTGTGTAAAACACTTGGCAATTATTTAAAAAAAAAAAAAGCTATTTCAGATGTTATATATGAGAGATAATTGCTTGATTAATTGCCAAACTATTAAAGAAAACTTAGAGGTAAATAAACAGGTACTTTCAAGCAGCTGCTTTGCTTGGCGTTTCAATGCGTCTGTGGACTGGAATAGGAAACTATTATGGAGACTGGTAAACATCTTGTGCAGTTAATAAGTAGCTACTATAGTATTGATTTGAATGATCCTATTGTTTTGGGGTAAACTTAATAAAAGTAATTAATTCTTTTCTGCCTCAATTCTTTTTAAAGCTGCCTCTCGTAAAAGGAAACTAAAAGGTTCTCCCACAAATTGCAAAAACAGAAATGAGCAAGTCACAAAAAAGCCAAAAGCTAATTACGTAAGTACTGCTTTTTTTCTCTGTGCATTGTAACATAAGTGGAGTTACCTGACTTGGTCAATGACAGTGGTATTATGAACTTGGTGTGTTTTATCAGAAAATACAATCAAATTAAAATCTTGCCATCTGAATGAGGTTTTTCTACTTTCTTCTCCTCAGCAATTCTGAACGGAATTACCTGCTTTGTTCTTTAGTGTTTGTGGGTTTGTATCCCAACAGCCTGTTCACTGCTTTCGTGGAAGTGGTTGATAGCAGGTAGCAATATGTGAGGCGCTGAGTGCCATCCAGTTCTTGTGAACGTCAATGGAAGTTACAGGCTACAGATCACCTTGCCTCATCAGGTCATTCTTGTGTTTCCTCAAGCAGATGAAGTTCAACATCTGTTGCTTCTGTTGTTCTGTGTTATAGGAGTAATGTTGTTACGTATGTATTTGAAACTATGACTTGGGGAGATCTTTAAAAGGAATTAATTGGTTACGTTTAAAGGAATGATTACTTTGACCTCTGCTAATAAATAGGAACTATGTAATGATCCTGGTGCATTCAGGTTGGTATTTGGCAGATCTTACGCTCAGTTCTACAGTGCTGTCATGAGGCCAGCTCCCAGGCATCCCAGTAGACATCCTTGAAAACCGCTTATAGTAGAGAAAGGGAAATCTACAGTAAATACTGGAGGATAGTGACTATCTTTGTGTTGAAATTTAACCAAATATTGTCCTTGGTTAGAACAAAATAAAGAAAAGGCAGAGTTTTCCATGAAAGTAAAAATAATATTACTCGGATATTCCCCTACTTCCTGGAGGAGAACTGTGAATTTTGTGAGGCAAGATTTGCTGGGGTTTGGGTTTGTTCCTCCTCACCAAACCCCGGGGTTAGGTTACAAAGGAGACTTTACTGAATTATTACCCAGCCAGCCTAGCAAACAATGCTTCACTGGACCCAGTGCAGTTTGATTTCTGTGCTTAACAGTTCCATTACAGTTAAAGGGGAAGGGTTGGGAAAAATAAAGCTGAAACATGGGGTTTTAGAATTCGTAATAGAAAATTGTAGTGAGAAAACTTGCAGGGTTTTTTTCTTGCTCTTGCTCTTCCTCTGGTTCCTAAGAGTAGAGCATACTTTGCCAGCTGTTGTATGTACTGTAGCTGTACTCTTAATGATACCATAGGTTCACTGAGGAAAGGAACTGTGTCCTCTGTTACTCGGAGTGCTTCTTGGTCATCTGGTTTATGCTCTTTCAGCAAATAGCATCATTCAGCGAAGTAAATATTGATCAAACCCGTTGGCATCTCTGCTGTAGATAAGTAGATGTGTAACCACTTTGCATTCAAAGCTCTGTGAAGAAACTTGTGTAATTCTTTGTGGTGAATACATAACAGAGCAGCTTGTGGCATGTGGAAGTTTTGGCACTTGTTCATAAGAAACCTCCCTTTTTGCAGGCTGACAGTAGCTGTTAGTGAAGCTATTGTTGATGAAAACTTTTTCCAGCTTTTAATGTGACTCCATGGTGCTGTGACACAGTGGATTTTTTTAACCTGTAAATCTTCATATAAACACACCATTTGACATGTTTATAGACTCTGGTGGGTTAAATACTGCATGCTTGGTAATCTAACCTAACTGACTGACTATTAACCCTGCCATCTTCTGCCTTAAATATCATCCAGAATCACTAGTTTTTATTTTAAAGAAATACAAACTAGATAGTTCTAAATTATTTGTATTTTGGTATGTAACTTTGTACTGTGTATGCTTATCAAGTAAAGAATGCCAGTCTTTCATGACTGAAGACATTTTCTATGCTTGTGAAAGTTTTGGTCTTATTTTGATCATTGGCTATGTATGAGGAATCACTTCTGCAACTTGGATTTGCTGAAGTACTTTTGTCATTTAGAGTGGCTCTTCAAGGATAAGCAATATTGATTACGTTTAGTTGTTTTTAATTGGTTTTTTTTTTCTGTTTCTATGCTTGCAATTTACATTAAACCTAATAGATTTCTTTTTTTCACACAGCTGGATGAGTCAGAACCCCAAAGACAATGGGAGAGGCAAGAGATGCTTGTGAAGAAGCTGCAAAATACATTCCCTGGATTGGATAAGGAGGTGAGCTCCTGTCTCCTGATGGCACATCAGGTTTTGACTTCTTAAGAAAATTGCAGCTGTTGATAGTCCAAATGAAACAGTCCTTACACCCTCAGCACTCTTGGAAAGAGCCCACGGTAGGAAGGTCTTCGCTGTTGCTGCTTTTGGAATGTAACTTGCCCTGAACTGAGAGCAGTTGGATGTAATCAGAACTATATGGAGCTTCTCATCCTGCTTTTTTGGTCCCATGACAAGCCTAGCATAGTCAAATTTGATGACTTATTATAAAAATGCATGGGGAAATTATCCCTCCTTCTCTCTCACACTCTTCTCCCCTGGACGACTAGATACACTGTATTGGTATTAGTTTGGTACCTGACAATACTCAACAGCTGGTCAGGGCATTTTAATACTGTGTTTTAAATTGTTGGAAGCAAAGCTTGTTTATGTGTGTTCTTCCCGTTTTGAAAAGTGGAGCGCAGCTCTGCCTGAACTGAGTGTATAAGGATAAACTGAAGGGCTTTCTCCTTTTGATTTCCTTTATTTTGAATCATCTGATTTACAGGGTTTTCTTTGCCTTGTGCAATTAAAATTAAGTGTTCAGCCTTAACGTTATTATGCACAGACATTTAGGTTTTCTTTATCTTGCCACGATACAAAATTTCTTATCTTTTACTAGGAGCTGAGAGATGTACTTCAGGAACATAACTGGGTGTTTCATGAAGCACTGGAGGCCCTGAGAGTATTTGCAGAAGATGAAGACGGTAAAGACAGATTTATAATCCATTTTATTCTAAGATAAAACAAACAGACTTGTGATACAGATCTTCTATAATGTCCAGCAATGACAGTCCTGACAGCACTATGCCTTGCACTTGCACTGATACTTGAAATTAGTATTATGGAGAGGGTAAAAGGAGGAAACTCAATTTTTCTGTACTTTTAAGTTCCATGATTATTTTATCTTTTGCTGTGTAAGTAGAGATAAATATCTTTGCCTTGCTAATACAGATTTACATAAGAAGTTGTAATTACCTATGGATATATCATAAAATATATTTTGAAATGTGTCAAAGCCAACACCTGCTCCCCTCCTACTTGTTTAAAAATAAATTTTGGTTTTTAACTGGAGTAATTTGTAGATCAGTAACTGCAAATAACTGCATAGGTGACAAGTGACGTATGATATTTTATCCTTTTAAAATACATTCTAGGAGAGAAAAATACTAGAAATAGGCCTTAAATTATGCAACCAATTTATAAATACCAGTGCAGTAAATGTGGTAGGGAGCAAGAACCGTGATTCCAGGTAAATCTGCGAGTTATAAATTAAATACTATTTAATGAGTTGACTACTTTTCAGAGTGTTGCACAGCTGTCAGATACGTATGTGTTTTGCTGTACCAGCTATTTAAGTATTCTTGGGATAGGATAGTATTCTTAATTGGATTCTTTACAAGTGGAGAGAGCTATCAGTATACATGAGGTTGGGTCCTTACTACTGCTGCTGCTTCTGACAAGGTAGACATTGGGGTTGGAGTCAATCAGCAGCAAGCTGGGATTGGACAGAAGAGAAAGCGTTGCAAATGCTTTCTTCCAAAGAAGGAAGAAAAACCTATACAAATCACTTCTGAAAATGCTCACATTCTGTTAAATAACCTCTATCTTACTTAAAGGCAGTAGGGTTATTTTGGTCAGAAATACCTCATTCTTCCAATTTCTTTAACAAGTGCATGTTTTTGTTGTCCCACCTCTAATGTTGTACTGAGATGCATTAAAATGGAAAAAAAAAATTATTTTTGTGGTGAAAGTAGGATTGTTTTCTGAAATCAGCAGAATTAATATCGCTGCAGTTGGGTGGAGTGGGACCAGTATCTCATCCCAGTGATAATCAGAGTTCTTAATTAATCTGCTCTTACCTCAGAGCTTCTGCAGCTCACACATATTACATAGCGTTGATCATCTGTATTTTAAGATCGTTACTTAAAACCTTCTGCTATTTGCAGTATACAAATTAGCACTACTCATCTTACACTCACAGTTGGTACTATTTACATGTTTTAAACAGACTTGCATGGTGTTTGCTCCTCTTTTCTCTTAATAACACCTGCTGTTGAGTTGTTGTGTGCTAAATACTAGAGTTGTGTTTTATATCTATATAGGTTTTATTTTGGAAGAACAGTAGGGTTTAATTTGCCCTTAAGCAGTATGCGTTGACTTGTTGCCTTCTATATTGCATGCATAGGCATGGAATTTCCTCCCAAAAGTAAAGCTTCTGACTGGACCGAAGCCTCCGCAAAGAGCAGAAGCGATGAGAGTAAAGAGAAGCCAAAGCAGAAATCTTCCGGGAAAGAGCAGAACGGCTTTCGGAAAAAGGACAAAGGCAAAAGGAGCGTTTGGAGTACTAAAAGAGAAACAGAAGACTCGGAGGATGAGTCAGCTTCCAAAGACGGTGGTAGCTCCCTTGACGAGGACTACAGCAGCGGTGACGAAGTGATGGAGGATGGCTACAAAGCGAAAATCCTCAGCTTCCTGCAGGATGCTTCCCCGAGCGAACTGACTTTGATTCCACAGTGTTCTCAGAAAAAGGCTCAGAAGATAATAGCGCTCCGGCCCTTTAACAGCTGGGAGGCTCTGGTAGGTTTGCATTCTTCTTTTCCTATCCCCAGCCTGCCTAGAGTCAAGGTGGCTTCAGCCTAGGGAGGCTTAGATGGGTGGCCTTACCCTGATTAGGCTAAAATGCTATGTTCCTCCTAAGCCAATAGCATTTCAAATAGTGTCATATGACCTGATTTTGAATGAATTAAGGGGTGATTTTCCTGGAAAACTCAAGCTGATTGGCTGACATTACTGTCACTCACTCTGTAGCATAGAAAGTTGGTTGATTTCACTGCAGAAGAAGAAATTAGAGCTTTCACTTGGGAAGGAGGTGTTTGCTAGCCTGTTCTGAGCTCTTGTAGCTGAAAACCCATGCAGGAGGCAAGAACGTGGCAGGACCTTTACTGCAGACACTTGAATAGCAGCAGCAGCAGCAGCTTCCAGGGTAGCTCCATGATTGAAGGTGCCAGCATGGATATTTTCAGTTTCATACAAGAAACAGTTGTTGCCTTTTTTTTTTTTTTGTCTTTTTTCTTTAATGTACTGCAGCTTAGTCTCTAGCATGGTTTTTCTGGCTGAGCAATGCAGCCATTTTTTAGTGGAGCAAGCTACTGTGTTTTTATTAATAAAAGGTAAAGCATCAGAAGGCTAAACCACAATCCACAACAGAAGGGAAAACGATCTCTCTTGGTAAGTAGATTATCTACTGTCACTGGGATGTTACTTTCAAGTGTTTCCCATGGTTTGTTTGTTGCCTTCACATTTCATGCAGTTTCAGTTAACTGCAAGACATCAGACCCGATAAGAGCAATGTCCTGGTAAGAAATTTGAAGTGCATTACCGCAGATTTTCTTGGTTTAATTTATTAGTGCTTTGGATTTTAAAGCAGTAACTGTGCGTAGGCCCTCTTACAGAGTAATTGGTATGTTTTTTCATCAGTATGTGTTCTGAAACCTCCCCCACTGATGTATGCAAGATCCGCTTGTATTTTTTCAGAGCAGAATAGAACTTCTTTAGTATCTGTAAAACAATAACATTTATTATTCGGTGTGTGAAATGTTTTACCACAAAACAGTAAGAGATACTAAACAGATTTTTAAGGAAAACAAAATGATCTTTGTACGTTGTGTTGCAAGGGGGGGAGACAAGAGGAGGATACTTGGGAAAAAAAAAATACAAGGTGCAGGTATGCTGCAAAAGAAATCCGTTTTGCCCCAAGCCTTTGGCTTCTCACAGAACATCTGTCATACGGCTATTCCTTTCTAAACTTGTTGGATTTTGCCTGAGCTTAATTCTTTGCAGAAATATTTGCTACAGGGCTGTTCTCCTTTTCTCTGTGTAAAATATTTTAACAGAAAAAAAGCTGCATGGGCCTGTTTGCGTTCAAAATTTATCTTTCATAAAGATTGCTGCTGTCAGCAACCACATGTTTATGTAGTATTGTGAATACTTGCCCAGAGTAGTAGTTTGCAGCAGATCTTAGCAGATGTTTCATATCAGTGTGGATTTAATTGTTTATGAAGATCCAGTAGCTCAGTGACCCAACGTTCTTCCTACTAATTAGTAAGAATGGTAGAATAATGGAGAGAGCTCATTCAGTTTCAGCATTAAAGAAATTGGCTTAGTTTTAAGGTCTCTTTTTATTGTAATGGTATCTTTTGTAACAGCAGCGTGTAAAGCACGTAGAAGCACTAGAAGTTGTTAGCACTTGTTCGTTATTAGAATTAAGCAGGATCTTAAGGCTTTCAGCCAGAGATTAAGACTAAAGCCTGCCTACTTGGAAATTGAACATCTTATTCCAGGAAAATGTAAATTAAAATGGCATTTCTATTCTAGACAAGTTTTTTAAGTTGGACTAAGATTTTTTTCAGATGGATTTAAACGAATTTCAAGCTTGTGAAGTTATTAAGTTATTAAGAACGCTTGAAAATCCCAGCCGAAACCAGGACATTATTCTTTGGAGCAGATATTTAAGACGGGTGTTTAACTTGATCTAGTAACACTTAAAATACACAGAAAAAAATTAACAAACATGGTTCTCAAAAAATAGATGGAGAGAGCTGAAAATGTCCTTGCTCACAAGGATTAATTCCTTTGGCAATGTAGAAATGCCCATACTCCAGTCGTCAGTGCTGGAGGTGACTGGCTGGGAGTGCCTCCTCTCAGACACTAACTTGCATAAAGGGTGCTCGGGTATGTCCTTGAGGCTTTAGGTGTCTGTCTGTCTCCTCACTCGGAGAAGCGATGCCTCTCTCCAGAATACGTTGTGTGCATTGGGAGAGTAGTAGGTTACAAAATAGATTGGGATGTGTGCTCTGAGAGAGCACCTTTCTGAGCACTCCTTGTATTCACAACTTAAAATTGCACATTGCTTTCTGAGGGCAGAAGGTTTGGAAGTGTGGTCCCAGGGGCCTGTGCTGTAGAAGGAAGCCCAAGCGTGGAGCTGAGACAGAGAAGGAGGTGCGATGCCCAAGTGGGAGCTGCTGGAGCAGAAGGTCATGAGGAGCAGCTCTCCCCTGCTGGGAATTGGGGATTATAACACAAGGGGGGCAGATGGGGATGCAGGGGTAGGCAAACTAAAGGGTGGGCAGCAGAAAGCGGGGCTGTGAGGGCTAGGAGGAGGGGGAGGGAGGAGCACCGAGAACATGGCTGGCTGTGGAGGGCAAGGTGAAGACAAGGGTTCAGAGCAGACTGCAGGACAGGGTGAAGAGGAAAGTTCACCTCCCTGTGTCTTGGTCTGATGTTACGTGTTAGGTAGCTTTTGTGCAAGGGGACCAGTGTTCAGTGATGTTTTCCTCTTGCAGTGCAGGTCTGCTCTGTACCAGCTTCATGCTCTGCACCTCCTCGGGATAGACGGGCATTAATAAACTGAAAACCATTAGAGATACCTTCCCTCCTGGTGGGTCCTTTCTTACGCTGGCTTCTCACCTTCCTCCTGTTTGCTTCAGGGTCCTGGTGACACCCCGCTGGCACATTGTGGGCCAGCAGACAGCATGATTTCTTTCCTTGGGGGAAGCACTTCTGGGCACCCATCCCGCTTCCTCCTCACCCTCGCTCCTCTAAAAAACTTGTTGATGCTTAGTTATATTTTAACAGCACACTCTTTTCTGGACTGTTGGAATTGGCCAGTGTTGGAAAAGGCAGCTCTGAGCCCCGTTTCCTCAGCAGACAGGCTGTAAACATGGTCACGTAATGGTAATACCTGCCTGTGTTCAGTGTGTGCCGGGAAACAAGGACAGAGCCAAGACTGGCTCCAGAAGGAGCCCAGCTGAGCTTTTGGGGTCTGGGGAGGTATTCGGTTTCTTGGCCTGTTGTGTGCGCCCAATACAATTTCACGCTGCCTCTGGTAAATGCAGGGGTACGAACTGGAGGGAGTTGAATGCTACTTAGTTTCTTATTTTTAAGGGTTATAATTGTTAACTGCTTGAATTTCCTTTTAGCGTAGAAACATATGTATCTGTATGAGATTTGCTGTATCGTCTCATTTCTCTCATTTGCGGTATTCTATAACAAAAAAAGCCATCTCTTTTAGCATTTAAAGACTTTATGCAAATTAAACAATGTCTGTTGTTTTTAAAAATTACAAATTCTTAAGGAGTACATGCAAGTTAAACTGATGCAAAATATTACATAGAAATTCTGGCATAGCATATATTTAGCTTATCACTTTTAGGGGAATAGGAGAACTGAGCAGTCAAAGATGGACTTACTTGTCCATCATATCCTATATACTGCAATAGTATATGAGTTAGGAGATACAAACTGAAGGGAAGGTAGCTTCAGCTTTTTTATCATCTCTCATTTTGTTTGGCTGCACATGTACAAACTGCTACGAAAACCAAACTAGCAGGAAATCCAGAAGCACCTTGCATCAAAGGAAGATGAAGGGAGCAGCAAATGCATCAGGTTAGAAAAGGGAGCTGCTTAAAGTGGAACTGGGGTTTGTTGATCAAGGTTGAGGCTGACTTTCACCCATAAGCAGTAAAGTGAAATCCTAAATCACCTTCAAGTGGTGTAAGGTAAGCCCAAGTAGAGCATGCCAGTATGGGGGTTATGTACCATGGGGCACTGCTGCAGCCCGGGACTCCAGGACCTTTCTTCAAAGCATGCTGTGGAAGCTCATGGGTTCGGTTGTCTATGATGATCTCACATTTTTGGACATCATTTGAAAAAAATTCCTTTGGGAGGATGTCGGAACCTCTAGTAAACCAAAGGCCACCCAAGGATCTGCTTCGTGTTCTGCACGACAGGGTAACATCGTGTGATTCACATGTAAACCAGTGGCTAAAGTTTTACTTGTTGTAACTTGGAGATGAATGTTAACTGCTGACACGAAACAATACAATTTCTGTTAATAACAGATGGCTTCATTCTCCACGCCTTTATTTATAGATTACCGGATTTATATTCGTGCCAACCAAAGCTTTAGGCATCAAAACAAATGTTGAAATTTTTTAATCGCCTATTAAAAATCATGTTCTTTACGTCTCTTTTTATTTCTAAATAGAGGTGTCTACTTAGAAAACTTCTTCGCAAGTGTTAACATGTGTGCCTTAGCCTGGTTTAACCTATGAGTGTTGGTAAACTTTCTGGGTTTTGTTTAAAATGGAACAAAACCACAACAAACCAACAACCCCCAAAACTGTAATGGCAGGCTGTCAGTAGAGGGCACTGCTTTTTTTTTTTTTTTTGAATCAAAGCATAGCCTGCTTGTAAGCTTCAGCCTAACAAAGCTTGCTTTTACTCTGCAGTGCGGCAATATTGATCAGTTACTTAACACGTAATAGCTGAATTATACCACCCCTTCTTTTTTTAAGGAAGGAATTCTAGGAGGATATATGCCTGTGAAGTCTTGTGCTAAATTTTAACAGATCCCTGATTTAAAATTCAGAAAAATCTGTGTGGAAATTACTTCTGTTTTAACAAAAGAATGGCAAATCCAAAGGATCTTGTATTCTTCAATTCTTTAAATCCATTAATGAAAAAGGAAGATGTCTGTTCTTTACAGTGAAATAACTTTATGCATAAATACGCATGAAAATGCTATAATTACAAATATGACCCCAGTTAGGGCAGAAATAAATTTATTAGAAGGTTCTACACTTTCTGCAGATGGCCCTACATGGAATCCAGGGGAAGCTGATGGGCCTGAAGGGCCTGTTTTGACACAACTTCAGGCTTCTTGGCTCTAAAAGAAAGAATATCCATATTGTAGTGAAGATGCAAAGTTTAGAGGAAAGAAATATAAAGTGTAACTAGTGTGGACTTGAGGAAGCAAGTGGTGGAAATAAGGCTTCTGTGTCAAAATTAATAATGCCATATAGTTTAAAAGGAAAAAAAATTAGGAAAATTTAAGTTTTAATTAAAGACACAGTGTCACATGGTAGGTCTGTGGCTGGCACAAGGTTGTGAGAATGAGACTCGTGAGTAGCAATTCTCACAACAACAAAAAGATCAAGAGCTCTTGGAGAAAGCATATGTTCATGATTGATGTAGGAAGGATTGTGACATGGAGCCATTATTTTTTAAAAAAAAAATTGATGCTAGATTAGGTGCATCTTCTAGCAAGCATGAGTGAAGCAACCTCTGCTCTTAGCAGTAGACTCAGAGTACAAAGCAGCGGAGGAAGTTAGCCTTGGTCAAGGTGGGAACACATGTTTCGAGAAGATGAGGACATGGTGGCAGAGCAGTTACTGCACTTGAAGATCTCTCCTCAGCCAAGACAGGAGGGAATACCCTATTGTGGGATAGGGAGCCACAGTGATCCTGAACGTGGACTGTCCACATGGCTCAGCTGCAAGCTTTTGATTCAAACACTGATGTGCTTCATCTTTGTAAACCAGGCGCACTCAGGAGCGGTGGACAGGCCTTGCGTTAGTTTGTGTTGACACTGAGATTCTGTATTTTGACTTGCCCTCTGCCAGCTTGTTTGCTATGACATTGAGAAAATGTATTTGTGTATTTTATCTTGTTTGTCCTTGTAAAATGAGGATAATACTGACTTGAAACATGCACATGCAAAAAAATGGAGAAACCTTGTCAGGGCGATGATACTACCCATGAAAATGTATTGGCAGCTAATGACCTGGTAGATTTGTGTAAGTTTGTGTTTCATAGATTTCACAGGAGGTCGGGTTCATTGCAAGAAAAAAGAGTTTAGGTGATCTTAGCTTGGTGAAGAAATTCTCCTCTAAGACTCAAATGTGAAGAACTGAAAAGAATGAACCAATTCTTGCTGATCTTTTGGGCCTGTCAGTACTTGGTGACCACAAAAAAACTGACACAGTTTTGGAAAACTTCTTATTCCTTAAATCTTTATTTTTTTCCAGTCTGCCTAAGTCCAGTTTGAATGTGCCGTTTGTGGTACAGCTAGAACCGGACCGAGTAATGCTGAGCTCTGGACATATTCATAACAAAATCTTAATAGCCGCCTTCATAGGGTGGTTTGCATTGATACCTACATTACGCTTATGTCTTATATCTTTAGTATCTAATAAGGATTGCTCAGAAGGAGATCTAATGATAATCAGTACATTGTTTTCTTCCTTTTGCGGTTTTGTTCTGTGGGCCTGGCCTTCAAGGCTTGTTTTGCGCTGTACGTTGCTCCCCTTGAGGATTTTAAGAGTTTAAAGCTCCTATGTTTCACATTAGGAACTCTTCAGAGAAATTGTCTCTTTTATTTTAAGATATGTTTTACAGTGCAAGGAGCTGTAATGATGACCTTCAGTGTGGATTCACACAGTTTTGCAGCGGGCTGAGTGTGTAAGGAGTATTTGAAGCTTTGAGAGGAGATCGGGATGCTGTTACTGTCTGCTACTTGAATTACTTGCTGCCTGCAACAGCTGTGGATTTGCACCGTAGCACCTTTGCTGCTATTACCAGTGTTCATAGTATTCGGGCTTTTTTAATTATTTTGCAGTTTGCAAAAATGACTAAGACTACTGGTTTGTCAGAAGACATAGTGTGGAACTGCAAGATACTGCTGAAGGAGAGGGACGTGGTTCTAAAGCTCATGAATAAATGTGAAGACATTTCAAATAAACTGACAAAACAAGTAACCAGAATTACTGAAGACGGAGGATGTGGATGGAACATAGAGCAACCCTCCATTCTGAATCAGAGGTATCTTTCCCTTTTTTTATACTTACAAGGGTGTCGGATAATAAGGTATACTTGAAGACTGGGATTTTCAAAACTGTAGTGTCTGAAAGTAGAGTTGCAAATGTTTGACATTTAGCAGCTCTGAATGAGCTAGATAGTGATGTGCAACACTCGAGGGAATCCACAACAAATGTGTTTAAGTGTATCAGGAAAGCTGGTGAGGAGGATAAGAACATAAAACCAAAAAGATGTAACAGTGCTCAATACCTTGTTTTACTTGCTCCAGTTTTTGATGAATGTAGAAGCCAACCTTGAGTGATGGGATCACGCGTTGTCAACTTATTTCAAGCAAAAAGCGAAACAAAACTGCTTCTGCAATGGGGGACCTTACATTTCAGAGATGCCAGATTGAAATGAATCTGAGCAAGCTTGCAAAGTTTATCAGCTGGACTGAAGACCTCGGTCAGGAAGTTCAGATATACAAAATGATCTGGAACTCTGTATCCAGTGGGAGGGGCACCGGGGATGTGGTGAGGGGAAGGATTTACTTCAGAGAGGTAAATTGGTACGGATCTCCAAATGGATATTGGGAATAAAGAGAGAGCTTATGAGAGGAGAGGAATGGAAATGGGTATGGTGGGGGGCATTATCCTAAGGGTTAGGAGGCACAGGGGTGGAGTGGGAATGGCTGGAGTAGCAACCTGGATTAGATTTAGAGGCTGTTAGTGGTGAATAGCAAAAGGATTTTCAGCTGTGTGAAAATAAAACCTGAGAGGAAGAGGGAACTCTTTGGAGGGAGCTTATCAGTGATGTTTCTTCTTTGACAAAAAATGCTGAACTAGGTGACTTGCTCTTGAGTGTGTTTTTGGGTTCTGTGTGTTTGGTTTTTGTTTGGTGCCGACACCATCAGTAATTGTACAACCGAGCAAACTTAGTGATGCAGCTGCTAAATGCCACTTAATTTTTTGTGTATTTTAAAAATCAGCAGTTGTGTAACTGCTTTTAACTGATTGTGGATCACTGATTTTAGAATAAAAGTATTTATTGTAACGTTCATTTTGATCATTTAAGATGTATGAAAATTCACATAAACTACTTAGAAAGTTCAGAAATGCTCTTTGGTATTCAGGTGACTGATTAAATAAAGTTTGATGTGTTTTTCACTACACAAGGAGATCTGGAGTGCATTAAAATATAGGCAATGTTAAACTTACCATTCTGTGATTAACGTAAGTGTAAAGTTGTGTTTCATGAAGAAACAAATAAAAGATGGCAGCATGTTAAGCTTGATTTCTTAACAGTTTGGAACTCAAGCCATATCAGAAGATTGGTTTGAACTGGTTAGCACTGCTGCATAAACACGGCTTGAATGGCATATTGGCTGATGAAATGGTAAGTGTGAAACTGATTATTTAAGAATCGTTAAAAGTTTTGCAAAAATGACTTTGTTAAATTCTTTCAGATTATAAGTAATTTGTTTTAGCTAATATAACTTAAATTTCTAACAGTTTCTCCAAGTGTTTAGAAGCTGCTGAGCTCTTTACTTTCAATTTGAAAGTCAAAGGTAGCCTAAGATTCATGGACCCTGATAATTACAAGTCACATAGTGTTCTGATGCAATGGAAGCAGTTTCTACCACAACGGATTATCTTCAGACCATTCACTTTAATAGCTTCTTGCCTGTAAATATAATTCATTCTACTTGTCCAGCATTTAGTTGTAGTAAGCCCCTATCTTCTACATTTCTCCATCAGTTTCAAAACAGGTAGCTACCCATACAGAAAAAACTAAGTGGGTAGAAACCTTTTCTGCTTCTCCAGCATTTCAGCCATCTCTTTTCATTATGCTCCCCCTAAGTTTTGAAATAAGCAAGAAAAGCTTATGGGTTTGAGATTTTGTTTAGTACTGACACCACCAGTAATTATACAACAGAACAAACTTAGTGATGCAGCTGCTAAATACTAATTGTGTTGTCAGTTGCTTTTAATCCTGCCTGCTTTTCATCTTGTGAGTGAATGGGTGGATTTGCTTCACTAAGACTTAGGCAGTGTTTCTCAACTTCCTTATGTTTCGTAGTTGTAAGATCTACCTTATGTGCATATTTTGTGGTAGATAAGATGAATTTTTAAATTCATGTTACAGAAGACAAAAAAGTGAGTATTGGCAGAAACATAGGCTTATTTTAAAGAAATCTGATTTCTATATTAAATTCCACTTCAGAAATAGCTGGAATATCCATTGTAGAACTGGCTCAAATGGAAAGAAACAATTAGTTTCCAAGTAATCATTTGTCTGCCACAGTTTCAGGAAGGTAAATTTGTGAAGAAGGTTGAGGGATGAACTTGAACTAAAATGAAAAAATGAATCCCTGATGCTCAAATGTTGAGCTGAAAAGATAATTGAGTTTGTTGGCGATTGTACTTAGGAAGGAATTGTCTTCTGTAAAACAATGCGGTTAAACAGAACAATTTTTCTATGCAGTTTTGTACTCTTTAGTTAGCATTGATTACACTGTAATTGTATTATGAGTACAAAACACTATTATGTTCTACAGATTGTAAATTTTGTTTAAATGGATTTGTTTTCTCTTAGGGCTTAGGAAAAACAATTCAAGCTATTGCATTTCTAGCTTATCTCTACCAAGAGGGCAATAGGGGTCCCCATTTGATAGTTGTGCCAGCTTCAACATTAGGTAAGTTACAAGCTGCAAAATTATTTGTTTGTTTAAAAAAAAAATCGTGGACAGACTGTGAAACAAAGATAATTTTGTGAAAGAAAACTTAATTTTATTATGGTGATATTCAACTCCTTAAGTAATTTGAATTGGAATGCAAACCATACTGAAAGCATGCTTGTTCTGAATTAATTAGACCTAACATGGACATTTTTTTTAATATGCTCTGTATGCTTCACAAAAAATAAAGCTGCTTGTTACAATTTGAACTTGTTTAGCAAAGTAGTCTTTTTACTTGCTGAATATTGGCTGAAATTCCTGTCTTCAGGCTGTGCTTAGGATTAGGTTTCATGGCATTTGAGACATTCAGTGTGTTTTTTCCTCTTTGCTGCACAGAATCTGTCAAAGCAGATCAAAATCCTGAAACGATGAGGCTGACTCTCTTTTAGTTGTGTGTTTTGATTGTTTAGTAACCTCAGCCGAAAGCAGGAAGAATATGGTGGAATAAAATACATCAGCGAACCTGATGAGTTTGAGCAGAAACTAGTTCTCTGTGGAGTTAAATTTGGTTTTGTTGAATGATTATAGAAAGGAGAAAGTAGCAAGTTTAATTTAGAAAGAAAATGCTGCTTTTAATAGAAAATACTTCTTTGGGCTTCAAAAATTTCTCTTAACACCTCAGAAAAGCTTCCGGTTGTTCAACGTCAGTTCGAAATTGCCATTTTCAGTCTGCTTTTAAAATCCACTAGAACCCATTTTTAAAAATAACTCTTAAAAATGCGTATTACTTAAAACCTGAGGCGTACATAAAGGTGTAAACGAAGGTGCTTTTGTGAAGTGAATCGTAGAGGCTCACGAATTGTAGTGGCAGGTTGGCCCAGGCCATCCAGCACGGGGATGCCTGGCAAGTGCGGTCTCCTTGCAGCTTTCCTGATGCTTTTCTGGAGGCGGCTCCTCAGCCCTGGTCTGGGTCTGGCCCGGGTCAAGGGGCATTTACCAGAGACTCCCTTCTGCTGTGGTTTGGGGTCAACATTTGTGTTGGCTGTCAAGCAGCTTCCCCTTGGGCATGGTGATGTTGCTGGCTCTGCTGGGTTGAGTTGTCAGGCTTCCTTGCGTACTCCCAGAGGCACTGTCTCTCCTGATGAAACGCTTCTGGATGCGAGTACTGACAAATGAAGTGATTTGCTTTCTGAGGAATTAACTGTCTGGGGAAGAAATCAGGCTGAAAAGTTAAGCGTTGTATTATTTTTACATGGTGGTTGCAGATGATGCAGGGTCTGTTTCTGTAGGAGTTTAAGGTGCAAGCTGGTTAAGCAAGAGTTTCTTAAAGCCCAGTTGTGGGTTGTTTAATTTCCCTAAATATTATCAATTTTCCAGAGTTTAGACGGAAGGTTTCTTAACCTTCAGGAATTTAAAGGGATTTGCTTTAAAATCAGATGTTTGGTCTGATGCTGAGGTGTGTCTGAAGTTATGTAAGACATAATAAAGTATAAATTACTTGGTTTTTATTTTAATGTCTTACAGATAACTGGATAAGAGAAGTTCATCTGTGGTGTCCTGAACTGAATGTCCTTTTTTACTACGGTGAGGAATCTAATTTGGAAATAAATCCAATAATACAGTTGCTTGCGTGGTCAGCCTAAGAAAAGATGAATTGCTCATGGAAGCATTGTTTTAAGACAGTTGTTTAAATACACATATTTATTGCTGAATGTATTTCTGTGTACTGTCTTAATTTTTATATGTATATAAATACATGTAATTGTACTCATTTTATGTTACGTCCTTTTGTAGGATCCCAAGAAGATAGGAAACATCTCAGGGTGGACATTAATAATAAAGTTGTCGATTTCAATGTGATTGTAACTACGTAAGTACAGTAATTAAATAACAAGTGAGATTCAGTTAGCTCCTACTGACCTCTAGCGGTACAACAAAACAAACAATGTTTGGTGAGATGGGAAGGGAACTTATTTTTGGTTTCGGTTAATGGTTAACTAGGGTTTTAATAATGTGTACCAGATACTATGTAATAGATGCTTTAGATATTATCTATTAATTACATAATACATGCTAATAGATACATACTACTTTGTAATAGATTTGCGCAGTTTTTTGGAGAGTGTTACTGAGAGCACTGGCTCATCAAGTAAACTGTAATTATTTGCCAGTAGTAAACTGTGTTATGGTTGGTTACTTCTAGGCAGTTTTACTTACTGCCCCTCATGTATTCTCTCCATAACTTTTAACAATTTTAGAGAATTTAATTTGGTTGTGATAACAGTATGTTCATGTTAAATTTGCATTTAATGTGTCTTTTATGATATCTTTCTCTGACAGATACAACTGTGCAATTAGCAGCTCAGATGATCGAGGGCTGTTTCGCAGGTTGAAGCTTAACTATGCAATTTTTGATGAAGGTCATATGCTCAAGAACATGAGCTCTGTACGCTACCAGCACCTTATGACAATTAATGTAAGAGGTTTAGTTATTGTTGGGTTAGCAGGGACAACTCATGGTTTTTTTGTTTTGTAGCTATGGGCTGGGGGAAAACAGAGTATTAATTGTAAAGTTCATATACGCATAATTTTCCAGAAACTACAGTATGCAAGTGGATGTAAGTGTTGGTGTGGTCTTAGGAGTGGATCCTGCATTGTGAACTCTTGCAGAGAGACAAGCTCCCAAAGAAATGTAAAAAATTTCCTATAGCATCATTACAATGATGGTAGTGGTTCGTTTCCAGTATTAAGCAATTTTCCAGTTTTATCCCACAGTAGTAAAGATTGTAAAAATGCTGTTCTGATGACTTGTGCTGTAACATTGTAGTATTTAAGGACCTTCTCTGATAGGATTGTGCAAGAAAAGCTACTTTAAAATAATTTTTTCTTGTAGCTTGAGGCCTGAGTCAACAGCATTTTGGAAAAGAGAGAATTTGAGTACAGCTCTTTCTCTGATTATTGTGATTTAGCACTGTAGTATTCATACAATAATAATATACTTACGATCACTTATTACAACTTATTTTTCAAGATCATATTTTCATTAAAAGCCTTTTTAAGAATCTGATCTTTAAGCAATTAAACTATGGCTTGTACTTGCAATTCAAAACTTGTGCATAAGTACTGTATGACACTAGAAAAGATATATGGGAGCAACAATTAGCATATTAATTTAAAAAAAACAAACAAACAAACCACAAAACAAAACCAAAAAAAAACAAAAAAAACCCAAAAAACAAACCAAGAAAAACCCTAGTAGAGCCAGGAAGGCTTTTCTCACATCTGGATTAGGCTTCTTGAATAAATACGAATATCTTAAATTGATATGTGCTCAGTTCCCCACAGATCTGTAAACTGTTTATTGACTTAATTATTCCATGAGATCTAAACATATATTAAGTTTAAATAGTTATAATTTAAACCAAGCTCATTTTCTCAGTTTTCCGTAGCTGTGTTGTTTCTGCCAATATTCATTTTTAATCTGTTCGACTAATGGTTCTCATTGCTGTTTTCCCTTTGGACAAACAGGCAAAGAATCGCTTACTGCTAACGGGGACTCCAGTTCAAAATAATCTGTTGGAATTGATGTCCCTCTTGAATTTTGTCATGCCGCATATGTTCAGCAGTAGCACAAGTGAAATCCGAAGGATGTTCTCTTCAAAAACAGTAAGTATTATATATTCTCTTCTTGAAAATAGCATTTTAATTTTTTTTTGCTAGAACACAGCTGTTGCTGCATAACTTCTATTTTATTGGTATCTTATGGAAACAGGTAATGTGATTATGAAAATCTAGAAAATGAAACAATTAAATAAACCATTTAAAGTAAGAATGTGTCATAAAAGGATATCTCAGAATACTAATGGTCCTGTTAGATCTGTCTGTTCTGGCTGGGTTTTTCATCAAGTTAGAATAGTTAAGGTAGTGTTGTTACAGCTGAAAACTTCACACTGTAATTGAATTCTTGCACTATTTTCCTTAGAAGAGTGCTGAAGAACAAAGCATATATGAAAAGGAGAGGATTGCACATGCAAAGCAGATAATAAAACCATTCATCTTGAGAAGAGTAAAAGATGAGGTAATGTTTTATCTTTAAAATAATGGTTTCATATCATCAAAAAGCCTGATAATCTTCGAGACTACTAGTAGAATTTAAGATCAAATTTTGTCAGTGCTAGCTTTAGCTGTTTATGCAGGAAGAGCAAGAAACTTGAGCTGTCTTTCAGGAGTTTGCAAGTGCAAATGTGACCTGCTGCAGTTTTGGGTTTTGATGCTTATTATTTGCTGACTATTTACAGTTGGGAATTTTAGTTAGGAAAGATCACTGAAAGATGATTCAGTGCACTGCTAAGCAATGAGAAGTGAGAAATCCTCCACATAAACCACAAAAATATTTGTGACATTTATAGTAATAATGTTTTATTTTAACTGAAAGGATTAAGGCAGTGAATGTGCATATATGTATTTGTGTATATGTATGACTAGAACTGTGTGGTTTAAGTTATTTTGCTATCATGAAAATGTTTCTTTTTTATTCTAAAATCCAAAACCTATTTAAATTCTTCTATTTAGAATTGCATGTATAAAAGAAAGGGAAAACGTAATAGTGATCCAAAAAGTGTTTCTGTGTACTTGCATATCGTAGTAGTTAGTGGCTTGAAGAGGGTATCCCTGATTAGTAGGGGAGTAGGTTCCAGGTATTGCATTTATTATTATTTCATGCAGTTTTGGAGTGTGCAGACCATGTTACTTGATGGAGGGATGATGTATACTCCAAATCAAGTTCTAAATAAATCGAACTGCTGACTCAGTTAGCAAAGTTGCAGCCGATGAAAGGAGTTGGGATGGGGAGAATGAATGGAGTAGCTTAAAAGCAGGCTTGTAAGATAGTACAGAATTACTGACCATTCACTACACTACAGTTTTTACTGGTATGTTTTTATTTTATCAGGTCCTTAAACAACTACCTCCCAAAAAAGATCTCATTGAATTATGTGCTATGTCTGAGAAACAGGAACAACTATACTGTGATCTCTTAAACAAGCTCAAGAAAACTATTAACAGTAATGGTATGTGAGGGTCTCATTTCCTTTTCCTGGATTTTTTTCATACCCAGACGTATGTCGAATGTGACTACAAAGCCCTTGCTTTGTAGAAATGTCTAATATTCATAAACTGACTATATCCCTTCTGTGAATTTTTCGTAAGTTCAGGTAATAGGTGAAATGTCAAATTCAGTTCTTACAAACAAAGTGCTCCTGAGAGATAAAGATGTGTCAGATAGGCATCTATGTACTACTTCTGAATATACCTTTTTTCTTTGTTTACAGAGAAAAACTCCGATATGGGAAATGTAATGATGCAACTTAGAAAAATGGCTAATCACCCTCTCTTGCATCGTCAGTATTACACGACTGACAAGCTCAGGACAATGTCCATGCTTATGCTCAAGGTAAGGTGATGATATTCAGAAGCAATCCTTAATTTCTCAGAATTTTTAATGCAACTTAAATAGAATTTTTTATTGTCAGTCCTCTGGTCGAAAGTGTGTCTTTGCAAAACTTAATTCATTGTTGCTGCTTTTTATTTCTCTGCATCTATCTAGTGCTCTAATCAAGCTCTGTATGTGTTTAACACTGATTTTTATATCAGATACTAGAATGGAGAGAACAGTTGTGGGACTGCAGTCATCTCCCTTTCATTAGCTCCCCCTTAACACCTCTTCCCTCCACCCCAAAATTTAAAATCAAAGTGGGCATTTGAGTTTACTAGTGTTTTCTGAGTAGCAAGAAATCTAGGCTGTACAGAACTAAAATAGGGAAGGCAAAAGTATTGAACTGTTGAGGATTTTTTTTTTTTTAATTTGTCTGGGGTTAATGCCTGTGGAGTTTGGGGAAAATTGTTGCTTTTTTCTAAAGTATAAAAAAAAAAATCTGAATGTGCAGCAGGTGCTCTAAGAAAGTTGCAGCTGTCTTTGAATATCTTCAGCTTTGTTTTAAAATAAAGCCAGTCAAGGTTGGGGGGAAGGGAAGAAGTGACCCATTGGTTTATGAAGGATTTTTGTCCCTTTTTATTCCTACTCATACCATCGTACTCTCCAGATGTGGCTTTTCTTTTCCTCTTTCTTCCAGGCATGACATCCCTCTACCCACCCTACATCTTGGGCTGGGCTTCCCATGTCTTCTACCATCTATCCAAGGATTGGACCTCCCTTTTAGGGAATGTGTCTTCAGGGGAAGAGGTCTGATACAGGGGTAAAAGGTCGTAGGGCTTGATGGGAACTAGGTAATTGCTATGGAGGTTGAGCATATACTTCGTAGTTTTTGGTAGTACAAGTTCTTGTAACAGCTAAATTGCGAAGTAATGATCCTCTACTATAAACCTGGGGTTGCAGAGTTCATCTTTTGTTGCTTGCATGAGCCACGCTCTGGCATTTGTCCATGTCTAGTTGTGCTACTTTGTTCTTTCAGAAATTTTGGATGTTATTGTGTGGTGTTTTTGTTTTTTCTTGTCTGTCTGGCAAGATTGTGTATTGCATTATTTCCCTTTATTTTTGCTAACAGGAACCCACACATTGTGATGCTAACCCTGACCTTATCTTTGAAGACATGACAGTAATGACAGATTTTGAGCTGCATTTGCTTTGTAAGCAATATTCTCACGTCAGTGACTTCAAGTTAGACATGGATCAGATCTTGGATTCTGGAAAGTTTAGAGCACTGGAACGCATTCTCTCCGACCTTAAAGAGAAGGTTGGTACTATAGATGGCTGAAACATCTTTTCCTGTCCATCTAAAGGGTCGCTTTAAATAACTGGTTAAATTAACGTCTGCTAGCTGTATATGCAACCCAGTTGCTTTTCTGTGGAGTATTACAATGTGATTTAGAGCATGTGCAGTGTTGCAAAGCAATACTTACAGCTTTTAATGTGCAGTCCTGCCTACACGTCACTTTAGAGACAGCTGAAATAAGCTTTCCCATTTTTCCAAGTTTTAGAATATTCATCCCGAGTTGACACTACTTTCTCAATGTACGGAGGGCTAGCATCATTTTCACAGCTCATGAACTTTGACCTTCTTTTGGTAATTGAATAAGACTGTATTACATTAGAACAATCACGTATGTGTTATAAGCCAGTGTAAAGGTAAGAAGAGGTCACTGCTTTGAGTCATAGATTCAAACTGGCTTATTTTACAAATGAGCATGTATCATAGTACTTCAGAGTATCCTGAATTTGCACAAGTGTGTACTGTGCACCTGTTTGATTATTTCAGACAAAAGGGTGCTACTGCTCTGTGTTATATGGAATATAGCTCAAATTTAAGTTTTTAATGCAAATATTTTGTTGATGTTTATAGATGAAGTAGATCTATCATTTATGCATTTGACAGGTGATTTCTAGCTTGCTTTAGTCACCTAAGTACAAAGTAACTAAAAAATTACCACACTGACAAAATGTGGGTTAATGCAACAGAAATATTCGATACGATATCTTCACTGAAAGTCGGTCCTGACTTGATGAATTTCAGCTTAGTCTTTTAGTTTGGAAAATAGGGATTCAGTCTAAGTCACATATTTGCACCAATAAAGTATTTGTGTAGTTCGTTATCCGTAATTGACGTGTTTTAAACCTTTTGTTTTGCTTTGTGATTTCCAGGGTGACAGAGTTGTATTGTTCAGCCAGTTTACTATGATGCTGGATATCTTGGAAGTTTTCCTAAAACATTGGCAACATAGATATATTAGGTTGGATGGAAAAACCCAAATTTCTGATCGGTATGTGACTTTTTTGCTGAAGATGAGAGAGAAAAAATGGATGTGTGCATGGAGGAGGGGAGGTGATTTAAAACCCTTACCTTTGTTTTCCAATGTATAGAATTCTGTGGTCACTGGGCATTGACTATAGAAGGGGTTTAATGTTGGATTTCAGATTGCCTTAGTAAGGATGAGGCTGAAAGGTGAGTTTTGGATGGTCGGGTTACAGTCTTAGCCATCGAAATGGAAAACTTGTGTCTTCAGCAGTTCATGGTGTGTTTGGTTTGCTTGTGTGTCAGCATGCCATAACAAAAGTTCACCTGTAGATATTCCTTGGAAGTATGGTATATCTCTGTTACAATAGGCAGATAAACCCCTTTGTTTCTCTAAGACAAACCATTTACTTTGTCCTTCACAGCTGAAAATATTGCAATGCTTTTCTTGTATTTGAGCTGTGCTGGTTTTCTGCTTTCATGATTTTTTTTAGATGCTCTTTCATTAGTTTCAAAAAACTCTCATTCTTGCTGTGGTATTACTTCCAACTTACAGCTGAAATCCCTTGTGTGCAATTGGTACAGAAGACAGTCATGAAGCTAAGTTTCTCCCTCCCCCCCCCTTTCCCCCTCCCAGTTTGTTTAATGTATTTCAGTCTTCCCTTGTCCTCCAACTTCCTCTTTGTATTCTGTGATTATCCAAAATCTTTTTCCAAGCCTCTTTTCATTCTCTGCTATTGATCTGTCACTCTGAGTATGTTTCTCTGGGCATTGCGGAGGACTGTTGGTACCCTTTTTCCTTCTGCGTAACATCTGTACTTTTGAGCTGCTTTGCTGTGCAACTGTCCTCCCTTTCAAAAGATCGTCATCCTAACTTCTATATTCAACTCTGGAGCCAGTGTGGTGTTTTTTTCAAGGCCTGATGTGTGTTTTCTTGTGTTCTGCAGGATACATCTAATAGATCAGTTCAATACAGATATGGATATATTTGTATTCCTCCTGTCAACCAAAGCTGGTGGCTTGGGAATTAATCTGACCTCAGCAAATGTTGTTATTCTTCATGACATTGATTGCAACCCATACAATGATAAGCAAGCAGAAGACCGATGCCATAGAGTAGGTCAGACAAGGTAAGACTTTTTAATTATAATGCTTGGCTTTTCTTGGAGGCAAACTCTCAAAGGAGGCTAAAAGGACAATGTTTTATGATTAAAAAGTCCATTTTAAGCAGAGACTTGCATAAACCAGCTCTGGGAGCTAGGTAATTGTAATTGTCTTAGCACTGTTGCTGCCAGAACAAACCTTATTTACATTCTCCTTCTTTTTCCAGTTTTCTATAACTCTCAAATTTCTGGTGCTAGGAACTATTTCAAGGCAGATCTGAAGTCTTTGGGTCAGTTTGGCAAAGCTGTTTGTTCTCTTCAAGAAACTTCTAAGCTCTAAAGTGCCACCCTATCATAAAGAGTGAAACCATGGACTGTTTTAGAGTCCTCCATCAGAATAAGCTAACGTGAATAATAGAATATGTTTAATAACTGGTATTTCAACTGTAGTATGGGATGAGGGGGAAGTTGAGTTGTTTCTATTAACAGAGATTTTTGTGACCGTCCAGACTTTGCAGTGGCTGGGAGTGCAGGAGAAAACAAGTTTTCTGGCAGTACAGAGCACAGTTGGTCCAGACAGAAAAACTAGAAGCTCTTTGTATTGCCCTTTTGCTCATTTCCTCCTTCTTGTTTTAAACCACTGCCAGCTGAGCAAAGGCATAGCATCCTTTCCTTTTGCACTAATCCAAAGAAACTATAAAAATGGATTTATCCTATTTTGTGGTTTTCAGAGAAGTAAAAGTCATAAAGCTAATCAGTAAGGAGACTATTGAAGAATCCATGCTCAAAATCAGCCAGCAGAAATTGAAGTTAGAACAAGATATGACTGCAGCAGATTCAGGTAAGTCTCTTGCACATAATTATGTCCAATTAAGTGAATTAAGGTTGCTGCAATGTATTATTCTGAAAAAAGAAGATTCTTGATGCATATTAAATAAACTAGAAAGGTGTATTTGTGCTGATTATTGTTCGGTTTCATAGGAAGCGCCCTCTGAATCTGACCCACAAATCAATGACAGACTCCTACAAGTAGAGGATTTTGTGCAGTTTTGGGGATCTAGACTTTTGTGTGTTTATGTGAAATATTTTGAGCTGTACTAATACTTGTTTTTATTCCTCAGGAGAAGAAGGAACCATTCCAGCAGATATAGCCACACTATTAAAAGCTTCGTTAGGTCTCTAAAATGTAAATATGTTGTGGAATTCAAGGAAGAAAGGTGATGTTGTACCCCAAGGACTCTTACATTACTGATGACCATGAGTTTTATGAACATTTATAACTTTTTGTAGTTTCTTTATTGTATTCCTCATGGTATTGAAAATTTTTAACATCAATAGCATTCTTTTGATGCTTAAAAACATAAATGGCCCAAATGTGCCAACATCGGATGCTGAATAAACATTGTTTTACAGATCACTTTTAAAAATGGGGACCTAAGTAGTAATTGTTTTAACAAATCTGCTACTGCTTAAGATTTGTCAGTATTTTTGTAATTATTTCTACCTCCAAATATATATATATAAACTGTCTGTTTCACTGGATTACACGTGTAGATTTTTTTATATGTGCCTTATTTGACAATGCTCAAGTCTGTTTCTGCTTGTTTTGGTTCATTTGATGTACCGTACTGGTTTTGTATCAACTTGTTCAAATAAAACTCCATAGATTAACAAAATGTTTTCATTTTGTGATTATCGGGGGGGGGGGCGGTGCTTGCATGTTAAAAATCAAATAGGCAGCTTTCAAACTAGCTGAAATGTTCCATTTGAACTGACTTGGCTTTATCCAGCAGTAATTAATTACTAATGTGTCATTATACTCTAATCACAGTTGTGTTAGGATATTGATTATAAAAACAGAATTCCTGCCAAATGGAACTTTCCACTCAGGTTGCAATTTTTTTGTCAGTCCTTGGTGTAGATACCAGATTTGTGCTCTGCCAATGAAGCGCCTAAACACAAAGCTTATGTCTTGCGCTCTTCTTGAAGTTTCAGTGAATTTTGAATTCATCTCAGTGAAATGAAGAGCTTCAGTGGTATCAATGATGAGGTGTGCCTCCACCTGAAGCTTATAATCTGCTGGCAAGGATGTCATTTGAGGAGGTAGGAGAGGAGGATGTCCATTTCCGTGGACAGAGGAAAGTGTGAAATTTGCTCTTTTGAACTCGCCGTAGTTAAGATTCAGACTGCTGCCTTTTTAGAAGCTGGGGGAAGGCAAAGTATGGGGAAGTCCGTATTGCCCCTGCCCTCTTAAAGCCTCCGCTGCTGTATGCTCTGTGCTGAGCTCAGCAAATCTGTACCAGGCTGAATCTCTCAGAAGACTGCATCCTAGAATTCACTCTGGTTTGCAATATGGGTCTGATAGTTAATTACCACTTTTCTATATGTGGTTATCACAGTCAGAAGACACTTGTTGTGTCTTTTGAAGGAACTTAAACAGTTTTATATGAAGAGTAGGGAAGAGGAGCTGGAGTCCATGGTTGCTCAGTATTTCAGCCTGTCTTCAGATACCGCTAGTGATTAGGCAGTGAGGTGATCGGTCAGTTTGGGCATCTATTTTTTTTGGTTTGGTTATGACTGTGAGTATTTTTTCCAACTGTGCATGATTTCTGCAAGTACAAAATGGATGGAAAATGAAAGCTATTAAAATGTTTTCAAAACTGTTTTTTAGTTTTGAACAAAACTTCACTTGGCTTTTACTAGAAATCTTTTGTGGCTGTGCTGCATGTTCCAAAATGCACAGCTGAAATAGGGTGAAGAAATACTGTATTATATGGGAAGGGGGAAGAGTAAGAATCAGTTTGTCTACCGTGCTGCTTTAATTCCATCTGTTTTGTTGAACTAAATAGTGGGATTTAACAGACAACCACAAGTGTTTAACCCTGCAGTTAATGAAGTTGTTTGTTTCTGTTGGGCATCATCCTAGCCCAGCTCTTGTCCCATTGTATTTGCATGTTCTCACCTGTTTGCATGTGACGTGAAACAAAATGCCTGCCCTATCTTGTGGTTTGTGTGGTGTTTTGGTTTGGTATGTGTATGTAATCAGTTGGTGTAGTCTGGCTGAGCAGTGGTTACTCCTTAAACAATCACATCCCTAGACCCCTGGGTCAGAATCTCTCTTGAAGTGCTATGAAGTTCATATGTGTTTCTGCATTCTTTGTTTATTGTAACTGTTTCTACCCTCTTTTAATTGGGGGTCTTAAGAGATTGTAGAATCACCATACTTGAAGATACTCAAAAGATACACACAGCCCTGGGCAGCTGGCTCTAGGTGGCCCTGCTTGAGCAGGGGGTTTGGACCAGATGACCTCCAGGGGTGCCTTAACCTCAACCATTCTGTGATTCTGTGTCTCTGGTTTGGAAAGATGTACAGGGGAAAAGAAAATACAACTATCTGAAGTCTGTTGCTGAAGAAGAGAGGAGAGTGGGATCTGAAGAAGGAAAAATCTGCAAAGAGCTAGAAAAAAGCATGCAAGGAATTGCAAAGCAGGTGGAGATACCATATTGGAATGAGCAAAAAATTGGACCTTGTTTTCAGTTCTGCCAGTACCTGGTTTGTGTCTGAACTGTTAGTGGTTGGTTGTGTCACTCGTGATTCAATGAAATGATACTTATGGTGGGAGGGAAAAGCAAGTGTGAAGGGAAATACTTTCCTAACAGTGGCCATTTTCAGCCCAAAGGATTGCCCAAGTTTGTTGTGGTTTATCTGCTTACACCACACAGTGGAGTCCTCTTGCAAGCACTTGTCTCCCCTTGAGTTTGTGTAAACCGCTTGCATCTACAACTGTCCACATTGCCAGGATCTCCACCTACCTGTTTTCCCCAGTGCCATAAGAACAACTGTTCATTCATTTGTTTTAAACCCAGTTTCCACCCCTGCCACCACTACCCCCCCAATTTTTGTCTCCTACTTACTGGAAGAGCTACTGAGCCGCTGAATGTTTTTGCAGCTGGTGTGCTTATGGAGGACTGGTGCTGGTGTGGACACCAGCTCAGCTGGGCAGCTGCTTTTTGGTTTGGTTTGGTTTTTGGTTTGTTTTGTTTCTTTGCAGTGGCACAGCATAAACTTCAAGAGGCCTAAAGAAAGTGTTTGAGAAGCTTGACCTTTGTTGACTAAGTGGGTCTTTTCTTTTTTCTGTTCTTTTCTTTTTTGCTTAGTGTCCTTAGTCCTCGCACACATTTATCCTGTTAATTAGCCTGCTTTCCTCCAGATTGAAAGTCTACGATAAACAAAGGTATTGTTGAGATTGTATCTCTCCAGGAAGGTTTATTCATCTCTTCTCCCTTTGAGAGGCCACAGAACATTAATTGGGTTGATCAAGCACTTTATTAGTAGTGGGGGGAATGTGGTTGAAACCACACCTCTCCCTCAGGCTCTACTCTACTAAACCAGCTTTTTAGGTTCTCTCCTATAAATGGATAACAAGTGGTAGATTTTGATTTGGTGTAGCATACCCATCTGAAATTAGTTTAAATGATTCTAAAATTAATAACTTAGGACACTTGTCATGTTGAAAACTAAACATGCATTTGTGCTTTCCAGTCTGAACAGCTGATCTACATTACAGTCTTCGGTCGTTTCTGGATCCAGGCTGCAATAGCTGGAAGTGCTTGCACTCTGTCTCTGAGAGCCAAAAGCCTGGGGTAGTTGTCTGCCAGGTCAGGTTTACAGGACAGAAGTGTCGTACTGCACACATCCCAGTAGAAATCAGCCCATGTTACCTGGTGGAAATGGGAGAGAAAGCAATAAATTTTAGTTGGTAATCTCAGAATCTTGGGACTACTAATATTCTCAGCAAACTGCAGAAATGAAACATGAATTGATCTGTTTTGTGTAAGTTTTTGGTTTTTTTTTTTTAAAAAGCCTGTAATTACAGAGCTAGTAATTAGGTTGCAGTGCAAGGCCTGACTTAAGTAAAAACTGGTTAAACAAAGCCCTTGCTACAAATATTACTTGCATTATAATATTAAACTTTCCTGCTGAAATTGTGCTGCAGAAAAGTGTTTTAATTACTTTCCAAACAATTTGGGGTAAAACGGGATTACATTTTCGTAAAGGTTTTTTTGTGTTGTTCTATAAATCGATCAGTGATTATAAGCAGAGTTCTGAACAACTCTTATCTGTATTGACTAGTACAAAGGCATTTATAATGTTTTGTGTCAACATACTTTTAAACCGGTTTAGAAAATGCAGATCCTAGTCCTGGTTAGTCTCACTTTTGTAATAGTAGGGAAAACAATTTTCACTTTGCAATTTGAGCAACCAATTGTGTATTGGTAAGAATGAAGAGTTAAAAGAGTGGGGAGAGTTGTTTCATGGGCTGGCATGAAATCCAGAAATTCAACAGCAGTCAATGATTTTATTTTTCTGGCAACCTGATTGGAATGGGAGAAACAAAAATTATACTTACGGATTTCCCTACCAGCCAGTTGTTATCCCCTAAGAAAGTATCCAAATCTTTCAGTAACTCAGGTGCTTTGTTGGTGAGGATATCATCAAATGCTTGTTTCTGGGGGAAGAACAAAACACAAAGATGCACATGAATGTGTAAGCACAGCAGTTGGCAAAACTGAATTTTTGGGGGTTTCTTACTTGTGAAAAAGAAAGCTGAAATCTGAAAAAGGTGACAGTGAAATCATTTGGTCTGACTCAAACTTTAGAGTACTCTCAGTTCTCTTTGGAAGGAGGAATGTGTTAACATCCAAGTCAGGATTAATACAGCAAATAGCAATTATTTAAGATAACTAAAGAAATGCACAGGTAACTGTCATTTGGATACATGCAAAGGGGCACTATTGAATTTAGGAAAGCTGAGGTAATTACCCATGAAGTGGGTTAGATGCCCAAAACACAGCATTCGTGGCTCAATGAGCCATGACTTAAGCCAATTGCTCCCTTAATGAACACCTGAGAGCTCCTGGATGCTAAGACACAATGTTTGGGGGGGATGCCGCTCGTTTATCTGTGCTAACAGCCACTCAGCCGCGGCAAGCCGGGAGCCCTGCCATAGATTGGGGAGAATCCATCTACAAAATATATTCTCAATGTCTCACAGTCATTTTTTGGGGATTCTTTTGGATGTTATGTTTTCTATTATACAGGGTTTCCAATTTCCAGAATCCCTTAAGCTCAGTCTTTCCAACTGTCAGTCAGAAGCTGCTCGGTTATCTTTCCTTACCAGCCCTTCTCATGTGAGATGTGGAACCTGTGGAACCTTTTGAGCTTTTGCTGGGTTTATCTTTGAACTTTTTATGTTAGCAGTTTATTCTGCTTTTTTGTCTCTGCAGCAATGAGATTTGAGGTGGTTAAAATATGTTTTTAAAGGCTGAAGTCTGCATTGAAGGGTATGAGCCTTAGTAATTGTATGTTAATGGATGAAGTGTATGGTTGTGGCTCTCCGCTAGCTGTTCCCCATAGCAGAAAGTTTTAAGGCTGCTTTTAAAGAGTTAGCTGTTTCCTTTGGAGAGAGAAACTGTTTCTGGTTTTCTCTTCTCACCTGCATGGAAGCAATTGAGATTGCAGACTGTTGTGATCATCTGGTCTGACCCATGTGGCACAGTTTGTGCGTTTAATGTGCTTGGCCTAACTTTGGAGGAACATAGTCAGACTTGGTTAAATAAGCACTACTATATAGGAATGGAATTATTTCAACAGCTTTGAAATTCAGGTTGATGAAAAAAGAATAAAATTTAGAAGAGGCAGCAGCCTAAATGGTCCCAAAAAATTCAGGCTGAAATAAAATCAGTACTTCTGCAGACTCATTTGAAGATTTGACATAATTTTCTGCTGTCTGTTAAGAGCTTAGTAACTGAATGTTGTGACTGCAAGTAACAGACAGGTGTTTGCAGTCCAGAAATTTCATATTTGTACCCTGTGCTGTAGCATTTCCTTTTTTTTAGGTAAGTTCCCCTGCCCTCCCCTGCAAAAAAACCCCAAACTATTGTGTGATCATGATGGTAATGACCTCCCCCAACTACAGAAGTACACAGTCAACCCATGAAGCTGGTGGGGACATGACCAGGATTCACCTTTCTGGAGCGGCACGACTTACTTGTCTCAACTCTGGAGCTCTCCAGCAATGCATGACAAAGCTATTGCAATGCCAGCTGGGTTTTTCGGGGTATGTACAGTGAAGGGAGAGTCTGTGCCTGGCACAGAGGGACCTTCCATGGGCAGCTTCTACCTCTGCTCCCCCTACCTTGCTTGGTTTTCTCTTTGCTACGGGCCAGATAGCATAACACATCCTTTCATCTTTCTCCCAGGGATGTGTGTTCCTCTAATCACTTGTCAGGCCCGGGGAAGTTTTCTGACTTTACTGTGTGCAAATTACTTAAATCTGGCCTTGTGAGACCATGAGACGCCACTTCTACCACAAGGTGGTGGCAGCGGACCCGGGAGGAGAGAGGGAGAACAGCTAATAGAAAAATGTTAGGAGATTCCCAGAAAGTAAGTTTCTCGATCTTCCTTGGCCCCAAAACGCTCCCTTGCATGCATACGTGTGTACAGGCATATAAGGGTTGCCTGTGAACTCTCTTCCCTTTTAAATTAATCACTGGTGACATGGTCTGGGTCCTTATTTTGGAGAAGTGCTTGAGAACGAGCTGGGACACACGCAGGCGTTATCGTGGGAGTTTCCCTGTAAAGGAGCAGCAGTACCGTGGCAGTAGTGCTCTTCCACGCTAACATGTTAGCAATAGTGTGGCTGTTCCTAAATGATTAAAAATTGTGAGTCAACCTCCTCTCACCAAATGAGGAAACTTCAGGAAATCACTAGGACATGAAGTAATTCACATTTTTTAATACTAAAACCTCCAAATACACTTTCAGATTTTCCCCTGCAAGATTTCAGAGCACTTTAATATCATTTCATTATTTATTATTGGGTTTGGTCAACATTTTGTACTCTGTGGTTTCTGTAATAAGATATCCTAGTCTATCTGAAACATTACCTTTGAATAAATGGAAGGTGGCTGCACTGGTATTTGACAGCGAGACCTGTTGTTACACTACCACTTTCCTGAAAGGGTCAGGTCATCTGCTTGGGTCAGAGCTGCGTGGAGCCATTGTAACGCCGGAGTTAACTCATCCATCACCCTCCTACCCAGCAGCTGATCTGCATGCTTGCATTTGGGGCTCTGGTGAGAGGGATCGGACTGATGCCAAAAAAAAACCCCAAATGCTGTAAGACTTGCCCATGACTGTGTGTTAAAGTAGCATCAGTATTTGCAGAAGCACCGCAGAGGGTCGAGCTTGGGCCGCTGGGATCTGAAGAGCATGACCACAGCGACCGTGAGGGATGTGCTACCTCCCCTCTTCAGCAGTGCCTGCTGTCCTACACCGCCCTGGTAATTGAAAAGAATTTGTCCCTGGTAGCTGATGTTATTGAAGATTGGTACATATTAAAAGCCAAATAGAAATCAAGATGCAGAAGGGCAAAAGGAAGATGGGATGGAGCTGTTAATCCTGTTCAGTTAGTAAAAAGAGAAAGATTTGCGCTTATTCTGTTCGCAACAAGATACAGGTATTGCACAGTGCCGGCTGGGATGGAAGTGTCCTGTCTTTCGCCTTTGAAGAGCAGTCTGATGTATGCATCCTTATGGCATCCTTGATTCAAGGTGAACCAATAGGGGCGGCTTGTGATGGCCTCATCATTGCTTCCACCGAGGGTGAAAAAAATCTGGTGAAGGAGGAGGTGGGAGGGAGCAGAAGGCCTTGGCTGGATTAGCCTGGAGGAAGAAGCACAGAGCTCCTCCAGCTCAGCTTCACTGAGGTGAGGTGATGGACCCAGGGGTTGGCACACAGCAGTTTCTCCAGAGGAGATGCTCAGGTACAGAGTCATGGCTTATGTGCTATCTTTGTTTAAATTAGTGATTGTCTTACTCTCACGTCCTGATTTTTCTCTGCCCAAGGGAACAGCGTCATGAAATCATCTATCGTGTCCACAATGGCATCAGCCAGCGCCTGTTCCACAGGCGTCTGACCTGCCAGACCTGTAGGAAGCAAGCATATGAAGAAGGTTAGAGACAGCATCAGCAGGAATTTTTGATGCCCCGAAGGTAAACTCTGTTCTTCGTGAACATTTCCATAAACATACATGCTCTCCAGGGCTTTTTTTGATGCTAACAACATGCATTTGACTTCTTGCATCCAGATGCAATCTCATCTATCTTTTGCTTTTTTCCCCATCCAGCCTCATATAGCCATCTGAGGTAGTGAGTTGTTCTTTCCGTCACCTGAGCCCATGGCCTGACTACTGCTTCTTTATCCTTCTCTCTGCTTTCCACCATCTCAGGACATTCGGTGAGGGTCCGCACTAATTCCTTCCTGTTAATCTTTCCCTATCCCAGCTTTCAATGTCCTTCTCCATCTCATGGTCTTTCCATCTCTCCACACAACCTCCAAAAGTGCTTCTGTGAAAGTCTGCTTCTCTTTCCCTCTGTCCTGCCCATTTAGCCCCATTTTGAACCTTCTCGTGACATCCTGCTTGCTCTTGATTACTTCATAGTAATCAGGCACCTTAGCCAAACTTTGTCTTGTTTATAAACCTGGCTTCCTCCCCTGTTGTCCTCTGGCTTGCCTGCAGTCTTCTCAATGCTACTTTTTCTCTCGCTCTCGTTCCACAGACCTGTGTTCATGCTTTCACCTCTGTGCAGGTTCAAGTCATCCTTCTACATCCTTCTAAAATCAAGTACATTGATTCTATGATTTCAATGATGTACTTCAAAACCTGAAAAACCCATGTCAGTTTGTGGTATGTATGTTAAAGTGCTTGATATAACAATACTTTTACTAACGTCGTATTGAAAATAATCCAGTTCTTATTCAGTTAGTAATAATGTAAAGACAAAATATACTTAATGGAGACATTTAAGGATCATTTTGATTCTCTTCCACTCTCAGTTCTTTAAGCCTCATCTGGAAGCTCTGTGGCTCCCATAAACCGTACGCCCTTCCTCTGCCAAGTCATCTCCCTTATTGAAACTTTATGCTTTCGAAGGCAAGGGATGTGCCTCTCCTTTTGGGCATCAAGTTCTGTGAGCCTTCAGTAAAGAGTCGTTAGTGACAGGCACCTAAAAATGCCGTTTCTTAATTTTAAAGGCTTAGTGATACATACGCAGACATAACAGCAGAAGTAGCAAGTTTTCACTATGAATTTGAAAATATTTTTTCCCCCTTCCATGTATGGTTTTTTTCCTGCTGTAGCTGATTAACACCAAAAGGAGAACAGCATGGTCCGAGTGTGCTAGGATTTACCAGAACCCTAGCCTTTGTGGCTGTTGCAAGCCGGTGGAAAAGGTATTGGGGGAATGCCTACATCAGAACTTCAGACCGTAAAAGGAGCTCCAGATCAGCCTCCCGATAGGAGACGGGGAGGGAGGCAGCGTGGGTGGAAGGCAGGCTTTCTCATCGTTTTTATTACCGGGTGGACGCTCGTCATTCTCTTCTCTTGCAAGCAGTAGATTGCATCAAGGATGGAGGAAATTGGCAGGAGCACAGTATTGCAGACATGCTTGAAAATGTGTTGTGCTAGTGCCTTGAAGAATAAGGCTCTGCACTTCTGCCTGTTTCCTCCGTTGGAAAATGTGAGATATTTTGAAAGGCAGGTTACATCTCTCTGCTCAGAGTGTAAAAAAACTAGGATAGTACTTGCTTCCCAGCCCCCCTCTTGAATTTGCTGACATCCAGCACACCACAAACATGTCCGCCTTCGACCAGACCAGTTTTGCAGATGGTTTTGAATGACAGCTTGCTGACCTAAAGCAAGCCCTGACTACTCTCTTTGATTGCTTGCATTACTAAGTCTTATATCACTTTATCTAACCCGTCAAGTACTTCCATAGCATGTAAGTATTTAAAGATACAAGTGATGTCACCATCTGATCTAATGTCTCTGCCAGCTCAGAATTGTTGCCTAAATCTGCTTCAGAGTGCTCTGCCTGCTGACTCTGATAATCTCTAATCCTGGTCATCTCTCTGGTTAGCCTGGCAGCTCAAAGTTTAGCTCCAGGGGAAACTGCCCTCAGAGCCTTAGGGAAGCCACAGGTACACGCTTTCTGTCGTGCAGTGACAGGTGAATGAAGTTTGCTGGCTGGAGAAGTCAGCCCAAACCCCAGGTATTGTATGCAGAGGGGAAACTCAATCAGGCGTAAGGGGGGATTATTTCTGAGTTTTCCTTTAGGCATACCCACTTACACTGCAAAGACGGAGCTCAGCCATGTGACTTCAGCTCTGAACGTCGTAGCATTTCATGCTACAGGTTGTTACTTTCAATCTTCTTTTTGTCTGTTTTTTTACTTTATACGTGACTTTAAACCCTGTCACACAGCATCCTGGCAGATGTGCCTTGGTCTTTTTCTTCCCTCTGATCTTAGAACCGCAGGGGATGTAGCCTGAGATCTCATCAGCATTGCCACAGCAGCCCCAACCCAGCGAGCAAAATTGGCACCAAATTATGGTAAGGAAGGCCGCTGAACACAGGCATGCCACCGCACAGTGCTCCTCAGTGCTTTTTAAACCATCACTCTTTGAGTGGTGCCTCTAATAGCATCCTATATGGTATGCTGCATTTCTATGGTCAGCACTTGGCACTGGCAGACAAACCATAGATGCAATGAGAGGCTGATAACTATTAGCTCTTTGCGCCTGGGAAAAGCACTAGTACCAGTATTGCCACGCTGGTGTTGACTTCTGCTTGGTTGGGCTTGCCAAGCTGTTGGTTTGTTTATATTTTTGCTGTGGATGTATTTTTCCTCAGCATTAAAGGTGGGTGCAGAACAGAGCAAGAAAATAGTCAAATATGTGTTACCTGATTCTCTGGCGAGGTATCTTGCTATTGCGAGGCTCTGGTGAATGGTAACTCCGTCTACTTCCAGAACAGGGATTTTGCCAAACGGGATAGCTTCAAGGAGAAAGCAAAAAAGAAAAAACAACCAAAAGTTAAATCATAGCCCTTAACAGTGGGAGTCTGTAATAGTTGCACTCTTACCGCTCAGAGGGTATGCATTGTTATAGCACTTAACAGTTTCACAGTATTTCTGTAGGGAAATGCATGGACTAAAAAAAAAAAAGTAAGGTTAAGGATATAACCAGATCGCACTGCAAGAAGGCAACTATAGCGTAGAAACCAGATATTGCATTTCTTATTTCCTAGCCGTATGCTGTAAGGGCTGAATGTGCTCCTACATATCCTGAATTCTTTATGCAGTGAAACTTTTCAGTGGAATCTTGGTTTTTCCTTCTCTTCCCTGCTTTGTCCTCCCCAGGAAAGTGATTGCCAAGGTTAAGCAAAGTGCTACTAAAGATTTTGTAGAGCAGGATCCAGCTGGGGTATGAAGTAAGAGATTGGGTAAAGACTACAAAGGTGCTTTTTCATTTACACTTGTTTTAAATTCAGAAGCAGTGATTCAGAGAAGTATCCGTATTTCAGAACTTACATTGTGACAAGAGGTTTCACTTGACAGTCATCACCAAGAGACAAATATAGCTTTCACGCTGAACCGCAAATGCGAGTAATTGAGAAGATATTCAAATTTACTTGACTTGGCTTGCATTCAAAAAAAAATTCAGTCAGTCATGGGGAAGAAGCCACCAGATTTCAAGTATAGGGGAAGACAAACGAAGCAGGCATCATAGATATCTCTAAGAGAGTTTGAGATAAGAAATCAATCTTATTTTTCAGTTATTAATTTAGTAGCATAATGTATGTGAAAACTTGGACTGCTGTTTTGCCATGTTTTGGAGAAGCCGCTGGCATGATATCAAATGGGGCTGGAACCTTGGAGCAAAGCTTAAACTGCGAAAAAATGTCGCGTTTAGGGCGGTGACAATCCGTTCGTGGGAACCCGGTACTGTTCACTGGAGGAACTTTAAATCTCTGCATTTCAAAGGATGCTATTTCATAAATTCCAGGTACGTGATTGCAAGTGCTGGTCATAGCCAAATGCTTTGTACCTGATTTTCATCTGCATTACACTTTATGTAAATAAGATATATGCCCATCTTAAGATTGTCATGCAATGTAAAACGGCGGTAGCAGGAAAGTGAGAACATTGGCTACTGGAAACATGTAAGGTGCTTTCAAACCCAGGAGAACTGTCTTTATGGGACAGTTGGAATGACACTTCTATTCCATGAGGTTTTTTAGTTCGTAATGAAAAGGGAAAAATAATGAAACGTGACCTGTTTATCAAGGCAACTTCATCAATGATGAACACTGCCACGTGGCTCTGTGGTTTAGCATGCAGTATGTGAATCACATTAGGTATGGAATCTTAGATGTCAAATCTGTATCTGCAAAATGAATTTGGCAGCTGCACAAGACATCCAGGACTCATTGGTGCATTTTTTTTTTTCCTGCATCTGAACACAGTAGTCATGATACTCTTCCCCCCCCCGCAAGTTCAGCACACTGTGAAGCTGGTATAAATTTTGATGCTGATGACTAGCAGAAGCAAGAGAGCTCAAAGAGCGTTAGCTGCTGTACCCCAGGGAGAAAGCATGCACTGCTACTGTTATTGAAACAATAATAGACTTGTTGCACAGAAGACTTCATATGTTTATTATCCAGAGAGCAGCAAGGTCCTGGCAAGTCCATGTATTGCTTCATTGAGAATTCAGAAAGGCAAAGACACATCCCCAGATGCTAAACCAAAAAGTGCTCTGGTGTGAAAATGAGAAAAGTCTTGGTTCTGCGCTGAGGATTAATGGTGCAGAGTGCCCTGAGCATCACTGCCTCCAAAGCCACAGAGCTGTAAAATGAAATGTTTGCTTACGCAGGATACGGGCGCATCTTTCAAGCAAGCGCAAGTAGAGGGAATGAGAGTGCACGTGACCGCTGGACTACAGCCACCTTCAGATGCACCACCCAGACCAGACAAGGCTGTACACCAATGCCTGACAGCAAAAGTGCAGCCAGCTCAGGGGCAATAACTGCTGCCTCTGAAGGAGTTAACCGGCCTTTTTCGGAGGCCCCGGTAGGAGTGCCACTGGGCTGATGCAGTTTTGGCTAGGCCAACGTGACTAAGCCAGCCTCTGTGGCAATAACTGTGATGATCACTGCTCAGGTTGGGAAACTACAATTGCTTCATCTAGAAACCGAACGGACCATTTTCTGCTGCGTTTACATATGGATGAAAGTCTAAAAGCCACAGCTTTGGCTGACGTTTCACTTTGTCGGTCACCACAAGGAAAATGAAAGCTGCTTTTTTTGTAAAGATATATTATTTTTTTAAGAAACCCTTGATTACAGCAAAAGGAGGGAGGTATCTTTCTGACAGTTGAGGAACATGGATTAAGGTGTGAAAGGCAGCTGGGTGGCAGAGTGGTAGTAATCTTGCATGTTCTGTTTCTCAGGAATCTGGCCGTTTCTGGGTTCACTTTTTTTTTCCTAGCAGTTCACAGAATTCAAGGGAATTGCTATTCATTCCTTGAAAACATGAGTAATGCCCACAAAGTGCTTCCTCCTCAGTGCTGAGCTATTTTCATTACGATCTGGTTATTCTTTCCTGAAAAAGAAACTGAGTTTACAATTAAAAATATACAAATACAGCTTTGTTTTGTGTGCAATAGAAATATTCATACACTTGCATGATTCCTAATGCAAGTATAAAATTAATAAATGAGAGCAGATTTTATTGCACATTGTGCCGCGAGCCTTAAATGTCCAAAAGACATTATGCTTTGATTTATAATGAGGCTTGGGGGTTTTTTGCTAAGAGGCAGCATATCTATTGCCATCATTACTAAACAATGGACTATTTAAAGCATAACGGATGGTAAACAAGAGATGTTCCTTCTTTTCTTGTGTGTTCAAAATGCCATTTGATTTTTTCTTATAGAGAACAGGGGAAAAAATTGTGATTTTAATATAAACATAGATATTTTTTTTTTCCTCCTTGCTGATGGAGTGTATGTATATGATTATACACTCACTTTTGTTGAATATTGAGTTAATATGCTGTAAATGAGTGCAATTCTGAGAGGTTTGAAGAAAGCACACTTGTGCTGTGCAGACCATTGTAAAAATCTGTCGTTTCTTCTTGGGTGCAGGGCATGCTATTCTTGCACACCAGAAAGTATGGCAGATATCCAGGCTGCTTCACAGCTGAAGAAAATAACAAAGAACTGTCAAGGGGCAGAAAATATTTATAGTACATTTCCTCCGTATTGGAGGAAAAGGTATAATGGCTTATTAAGTTGCATTTTCAATCTGGAAAAGTTTAGGGAAAAAAAAAATCTTTGCGTTTGAAACGTTATTATCCAAAATCTATGTAATAAGGACTAAGGTTTCAGAAAGCTGCAGTGAAATATCTTTTTGCTCTTGTAACTTAAAAGAACAATTTCCTATATTGATAAATTCATAGCAAAACCAGGAGGTTGATTGTATATATAAGTTGGCTGTTGTAGGCAGGAATGTGTTCCCTGTGAAAACTGGAGACTTCCTTTTCCGAGTGGAGAAGAGGGGGTTGGATTTGTGTCACGCAGTTCATCCTAAGGAAGGATGCGAAGAGCCTTCACACTGGATGGGCACAGTTTGATTGCTGGAGACAAGGTAAGGGTTTGATAAATGACCTCAACGTGGCCTCTAGACACCTGGCCCATAGCCCATTTTTTGAAGCACAGCAAAACCCACAGCCAGGCTATCTACTCAGGGGCTCCAAAGTACAACAGAAAACCATCTCTCTGTACATGAATTTAGGCAGTGTTACCTTTAGACTCATGGATATGGGCTTCTGTGGCTTGCCTTGAGCCTCCTGTGGTGCTTTTGGCCTTGCTCTGCTCGTTGATAACATACGTTCAAGGAATCTCTGGGGATGTCTGAATGTGCCATGTGTATAAGCATTGTATTAAAACTGCTAAATTTTACACATTTTTGGTGAAAAACATGGTTCGTGCGACTCCAGATGGACAAAGCACGTAGGTCGGTTCCTGCCAGGCTCCTGCATTAGATGAGCAAGTGAAAGAGGTGGCACACGAAGCTGGAGTGTGAGAGGGATTTCATTTGGGTAGAATGAGGGTTGTGGGGGCAAATCATGAAAGAACATGCATCAGCGAGCAATCACGAATGAACAGGTAAGCCAAAGTAGTGCAGACTGGAAAGATGCGTGTGTTACTTCGCTAGTTTTTCTTTAACCTTGATCGGTTAGGGGGCTGCTTCGTACTTACGTCAGTTTGTACCCATGTGCATCCATACGGATGTCCTTTCCATGTTTTTCAAAACAATGTTGTCTTGCAAAGTTTCCAACTCCCACTTGAGCAAAATCTGTTGCCATCACCGTACAAACAGCGTCATTTCTCAGGCATGCACAAAATATATGACCTTTCCCTTTTAGTTTGATGGCTTTGTTGCTCATCTGAAGTAGAAGGTGCTATGAATGCTTGTGTTGATTTCCAGATTTAGATTGAAAAATCACTGACAAGAGGAACAGGGTTTTTAAAAAGCATGCTGTTTGGATAACTAAACCTGTAGTCTTCTTTAAATTGAACTTTCTTGCTTTTCCTATTATCTTGGTTATTCATTGTTTTTAGCATTGCATGCTGGAATGAAATCTGCACAGACTTTACACTCCCCATGAAGAAAACCTTGACAGAGGGTGAGTGTAAGTCATTAGACTGATCTGCAGTCTCTCTTCTCATTTTAGGAAGGACTCACTGAAGTATCTGTGCAGTGTTTAGGAGTCGGATGAATTCCTTTTTATACATACTTTAATTTTGGTTGGCTCTTGTGGCTAGAACTGTGATATTTATATAGTCTCTGCTGGATACTAAGCAGGGGAGATGAGGCCTGATGTGTGTTAAAAGCAAGGACATCTGTATAAATTGTCTCCATCCCGTGAAGTTCCTAACGGCTGTGATAACTATTCCCAACCTGGCATGCCTATAGGTTCTCACTAGCTTTCCATTTGACCATGAGCTCCTCACCCATCCTTCTGGGCACGACCCAATGGATGGTGCTCACATGGGCCTGTTTCTCTGTCAAGGACAGGGAGGGGAAACACAATACAGAGCTAAGATGGTTTTGTCCAAGCCTGGCAGCTAGTGGTTGGCTGCTGGTGCGGAGAAACCAGAGCTTAATGCAGTGCTATGCTTCTCACCGCTGTTCTCCCCCAGCCAGTGTGGAGCCCCTATGCAGATACAGTTTTTAATTTTCTTTTTCCCTTAGCTCTCTCTTCCTTTTCCACTCATCTTAACTTCTTCATTATTCTTCTCATCATCATCTCTGTTCTTTCCTCACCACATTTATCCTGACTTGCCTCAGCTTTGCTCCCAGACATGAGTTCAGGTTCCCCTATTTCCCCCGAGTTGACCTGCTCTTCCCCATGAATTTGTCCATGGCCTTGATGCTAGGCAGCCTGTGTTTAAGCATTTGATTGTTCCTCAAAACCTGAATAATTAATGGTTTTACAATCAAGCAGCTTAGATTGACCAATCCAGCTGCCTTACTATGGCATCAAAGATGGAGGAAAATGTCACAGCCATGCTGCTTACTACAGTATGTCTGTCAAAATAAGTTCTCCTTTGCCTTGAAAACTAACCATAACTGCTTTGCCTTTCCATTCATATTTAAATTGGATCATGAGAAACAAATATATGAGATACTTTGCATCTTCCAATAAGAAGTATATGAAAGATGCATTTTTTTGTAAGGCTGGCAGAGGAGCAAGGCCCCTGGGAAGTGATTGGCCTGGAGCTGGAGACATCCAGAATCCATATCTTCTAGAAAGGGATGACCAGGATGGTGCTCTGATCTAACCTCAACCCAGCTTTAGCGCTGTAGCTATTACAACTCATATTCTCCTTGGAAGTGATTGCTAAGCCCTGCTTTTTACCCGAAGACAGCTATTTACACATCTTAGCTAGAGCTACATAGCAGCAAGTCACTCAGGAAACAGAACAACTGCTCCCTTGAGGAATTCTTGTCTGCTGTCAGGTGCCTCTCAAGATTTATCTATTATCTTGGAAGTATTTTCAGTGCTATAATTAGTTTGCCAAGTTTCCTAAGGACCTTTCAAGCCTCTCCTAAACAGTTTACAGGACGTTTACAGCCGTCAGTGCAATGAAAGCATCCTTTGCTATGACGATAAAGTCTGTGTAATTGCCATTGCTTCAAATTCCCTGAGTGAGCCACAGAACAAAAGCTGTTACTGCGTGCTAGCTTAATATCTCAAGGGGGTGGTAACTTTGTGCACCATTACAGTGGATTTTCTGCTATATCATGACTTATGTCAGTTCAGTGATGCTTTTTGTGAGGAGCCTATTATGTGGCAATACAGGTCTTGAATGAGTCTATTATGTCATTGTGTGTAGATCTTGAATTGACTACGGTTTAAATGGTGGCATCGTCAAGTCAAAGTCTGTCCAAAAGGAAACGTAAAATGTGAATTTGTTTACTTATTTAAATTATTGACTTATATAGCGTGAAGGGTCACATGAAGCTGCTACTTGATATTCGTCTGGTTTTTAAAATTCTGTGCTAAAGCTAGTTAACGCTAATACTTAGATATTAGCTTGCTTAAGCTTGTTTATAGTATAAAACTAATATAAACTACGATCCTCGCCTGAAATCAGCAACTGGAAAATTTACCAAAAATGACCTGATTAGTGATAGAAGGGAAAAAAAGAAATGTTGAGATACAGAAATTTTAATTTCAGAGTGTATAAGCCAAATGACATAGGTTTTTATGTTATAATATGCCTCGCTCTTGTACAAAAAAAAACACCACTTAGGTGTAAACAAAATCAAGTAAGACAGTATTTCTAGGAACAGGCAGTTACTTATTTGCCCGAAGGACCATTAAGACGACAGCTTGCTTGAGGGAGCCACGTGAAAAATGCCAAAACAAACAACAAAACCCATCACACCCTTCAGTCCAGGTCAAAATTAAACGTGCAGCAGCTGCAAGGGTGCTTTCTAAATGGCCTTTCTGCACATTAATCTTAATGCACGTTTTCTATTTTCACATCAATTTTACAGGAGAAGTAAGAAATAAGTCTTTTCTTCAGAATAATGACAGTATTTTCTGGTTTATATGGTATGATGATTTGGCTGGGAGGTTGTTGCAAAACCTTACTTTAATTTTGTGAAAATTAGTGAAGCAAACCTATCCTCTGTACTGAGACGTGACTCCCATGCTCTTAGACAAACTTGAATTCTTTGATTTGTTCCCTTAGTAGCTCAAGAAACATGAAGTGCTCTCCTTCTCCAAACTTCTTCCCAAAGTATTTTTTTCTTTATCTTACTTCATCAAAACTTGAAGTTTTTAAAAAGAGGGACATTATGTTGCACTTGCAGACTCTGCAGTCAAAACTGGTTTCAGATCTTTCATAGGCAAGTGGGTAAATGCAAACATGGTGTATGCAAGTGTGCATAGCTATTTGTCTGGTATTTCTTAATCTCACTTCAATATATAATTATGTAATTAGTTCAATTGGACCAATTTTAATGATTTTTGAGGGTTGCAAAATAAGCGGTGTACCAAATCGCTATTACAGTAGCTGTTGTTACATCAAATGCAGCTGTAATTTCCCTTATCATTGCTAAACACTTGCTACCCTTTGGTTTTCACCAGGATGACACTGAGTGGAGTCTGCTACTTTATTTCTTTTCTTCTTGAAGTAGACCCAGTCCAGGCAAAATGGGAAAAAAAGAAATCCTGAGCTTCGTAACACAGATCTGAATACAGAATATGAACGAGAGTAGTGTAGAAGATCTCTCAGCAGAATGAGCTATGCCTTTGTGTGCGCAATGGGTTGGATGGATCCCCTCATTTCATATTTACTGTTGAACACAGCAGTAACTGAACTTTTTTGGCAAGGATCCTGTTACCTGCTTTCCTGAGGACTGATACTTTTTCCTCTTCAATCCCTGCCTCCACGGAGGAAGCTGAGGAACATTTTGAAAATTCAGGATAGTAGAGAATGCAAGTGGTTTGTTATCCTTATGGCAAATGGTGCATCTCTGCTGTATGCAATATTGTTGTAGTGTTAAGACACACAAACCCTATACGACCTAGTCCCTAGCTAGGAGGCAACCATTTCTTGGGTTGAGTCATGGCCTGCAAAGTCAGTGTGTAGGTACCTCAGGGCAGACTGGGGCAGTGGCTATTGGTCTTGTAGGGTGTAAGGCTGTTTACTGCAAAGCCCTGTTGCTACCTTTTATTCAGAGTTTTGCTGAATGATTTGCCTGTGGGAGATTACTTTGTCTGGAAATACCATGAGTAACTGATTGCTTCACAAAGGAGGAGGAGGAGGAGGTAGTCATCAGTTAGCTGATCTCCAGACAATTTCCTTAGCAGTGTTACATTGTTATGCATACCAACAAGATACCTTTACTCTTGTTTTAGTTGACATTGTCTGCAACTGCAACGCAGATGTCACTGGTGGCAAATGCTACCATTACATTGGTGCTTGAGCTAGCTTTCAGGAAGCCTTCCAGAAGCAAAAGTTTAGCATCCTGGTACGAGATGTAATAGCCCATTCAGACATGCATCCAACTTGTCTTTGTAGGTGTACATTTTCCTGGTCAATTAGCACAATACATTCCAGTTCTCATCCACTGACTGACTGACTGGGTGTCTACAGAAGCCTGAAATTCAAAGAACACTTAGGCCAGCATAAATTTTGCACAGATGATTTCACAAATCTGAGAGCAGCAGCTCCCACATTTTACTAAACTTCTTATCTGCTTTGGAATTTCATCTAGGGATCAGTCATAGTAGAGGCTGCTATGAAAGGCCATTATGCAGAGAAAATGAAAAATCTTAATTAACCCTTGGTAAACCTGCTAACAATCTTTTCACATCACAGAAGGAGAAACAAAGACATCCAGAGGTTAAATGACTTAACCAACATTCATTAATGCAGCAGATACAGCTACAAACTGTATGGCTTAGGATTTCTAGGGTGTCCCTGCTCCCAGTGTTTTGGTAGTAACGGTGTTGCAGCTGGGCATACACTGTAGTGAACAAGTACCCTACATATAAAGCTTCACTGGGAGGTTCATGATGTGAGCACTGAAGAAAAGCATTAGGAAGGATTTTCCTGCATTGTTTCTTGCGCTGGCTCTGACTTTGGGACATCATCAGTCTTCAAAGAGAGATGTAATGCCTTTACCTTGTCTGATAGATCTGCTGTTAGAACATCTCATCCTCAGATATTAATGCCTCTGCAGCCTTTAAGTCACTACTCATGCTTTGTCTGTTTAATTTGTCTTACTTAAAAAATCATGTATGCAAATCAGTATGCAAAACTCTACATAGAATTATACCTTCCTAATATTCTCTGAACTTTGTTTCAGTACATAAGTGGGTGTGTGTATGTGTGAATACGTGCATAGTTAAGTACGAAAAAGGCCTACGCAGAGCTTTCTTCAGTTCATCTGAATTCTCAATCTCACCTTTAGTTTCTACACTGCTTCGCTGAGAATTGCAGTGGGAGAGAAACAAGCTAAACCACATGGTCAACAGGCTTACGCTCTTACAAAGAAAAGGTTTCCGAAGTCAGTCATCCCTAACTGAAAATATCCCGTTTCCACTGCCTCATTTACACTCCTCTCTGTGGGTTGTTAGCCAGTGTTTTCTGAGCACCACAGATGGCTTCAGCTGCCACTTGGAGAGCAGCAGTGCTTGAGTATTTGTCATTCAAGTCACACTGAACATTATGGGAAAGACCAAATTTAACTGCACCCTACAAGAATTTGGTAGCCCACTGGCTGGGCTTATTAAATGGTGTAAAAGCCTCTCAAGAAACATTGCTTGATTAATAGAAATCACCTTGCGCATTAGTTGTGCCTTTTCCCCAAACTAAAGGTGTTACTCTTCATTCTGGACGTGAAAAGTCATAGCCTGTGTAGCAAAACACAGACCAAATCCATGAAATAAGGACACAGATATCTCTGATTTCATATCCTCAGTCTCCAAACTCAAGATCTGTTTCATTTGAACTAAGGCTAATTTAATGCACAGAAATAACAAATAGCTTTAATAGCTGGAAAGGGGTTACTTTACTGAAAAACATGAAATGGATGAGGTATAGTAGCCTGCAGAGTACTCTCTGAAGGGCTTCTTCTTAGGAACAATTATTTTCTAGCACCTCTTCTGATTCTTTTGTTTTCTCTTTGCTATATCAACTGATTTCTTTTTTTTTCTCTCATCACTTTCCCTCTCTGAAGACCTTTCTGGTTGCAAAGGAGTGTCCTTCTTGACAGTTATTTCCAATTTGGCTTTCTAAAACCAGGGTTTTTAGAAGGCTGCGGTGTGGTCTTTGAGACCAAATCCTCCAAAGAACCTGAGAAGATCAGCACACATTTGGTTAGCTTTAGGCAGACATAAGCTGAACTGAATTGATAAGGAGTAAAATCCCAGCAGGTAAGTCATGTTAGATTGTCTGAAGATTTGGATCTGGACTTCTGTGAGAGCATCAGGAATGACATTTTGGCTGTCTAGACAATAAAATTCCCATAAGCTTAATTAAAGCCCGGAATTAAATGTATTTCTGCTCATGAAACATGTAGGTACCTCTTCAAATTGCTTTGCTTTTTGACAGCATTTCTAGCAGAGCTTTGGATATAAGATCCCGTGCTACTTACTTGGTTTGATTTTGGGCCAGTCTGCTGCTTCTATCCTGTGGTCTTCATACTTTTTGCCCGAATAGGCGAACAGGTAGCGGCTGATTTCTGCTCGTCCTCGCAGATTGAAGTATGTCAGCTTGTACTGTGGCATGCTGGATCCCTGAAAGGGAAGACACCGTGTTGCTTTAGATATGAGCAGCTCAACTCCTTTTTACAAAAGCACACCACATGCTTGTTTTTGAAAGACGTGCTTGTACAATGCAAAGGACATTACACTAAGCCATGATGTGTTGTACTTTGCAATCATTGCATTAGTCACACTTTTTTGTTCTGCAATTGTCAGCCACAATATTCAGACGTGGACAATGACAGTTGAACCTGCAGTTCCTCCTTGTGTATCTCCAGAAAGATGGCTTGATTTTTTCAGACATATTAAGAACTTACAGCTTTCATTTATTTTTCTTGTGACTCCAAACTCAGGCCATTTTTATAAAGTGTTTTTCAGAGTGCAAATCTAAAATCATATACTGTAACAGATGATAGTTGCTGTCTTGAGCACCAATTTTGTTCAAGCCTGCCCTGCTCAGCCTCTATTGCTTATGAAGACCTTCATCCAAGACCAATTCATGAGAACTGCCAAACTGTTCTGATTTTTCTCATTAACTATTACCCTAGCTGCGTAGGCAAGCCACTCAAGTTATTTTAGAAGGAAAATTTGCTATGGAAACCACTCTACACTGTTGTTTTGAGAAAATCATCATCAAATTCTCCGTTTCTTGTACAGAAGCCAAAGGACAACTTGAAATGACTTTGTTAGGTTTTCATGTGATTTTTTTCCTTCAGTTCTAGTTAGGAATCATGTAACAGGAAGGCTCTATTTGTTTCTCAGTGTAACAGGCAACAAAAGAAAATACTCATGTGTCTGATTGATTGTACAACAAGGGTGGTGCAAGAAAGGTGAACAGCTAAGGCTGCTTTAAACCAAAAGTAGGCTTTTAAACTTGGCACACATAGCACCTTAATAAGAGAGATCTCTGAGCTCAGCTGAGATTTAAATGTACGGGCTAAAGGAAACTAAAACAACCATCCACCTCCTCACCCAAAGCAAAACGCTTTCTTGTTTTGGCCTTAAAGCAGACCTTACATGTCATTTACCATTCTTTTATATCCATCATATTCAGAGTGTTAGTAATAAAGCATGCAACACACATCATCTGCACTAGGAAAGAAAGGGAACTTTTTTTTTTTTAATGCGTAAGTGCTACTACATAACAATTGCAATAGAAACAACCCCCATGCAGTCATCTTGCCTTGGAAAACATATGCTTGAGGGCAGATGTATCATCAGCTTTCACTTTAGAGGGAGAGGCTCTTTGTTCAGAAACTGGGAAAGCTTGCACTTAACTCATGCGGAAAAGAGTAAACTGCCACTTTTGCCACTTTCTCCTCAAAAGTCAAAACACCTATTTTCCATCTTCAGAGTAGCAAAGGCAAAAAAAAAAAATTCACAGCAAATGAGCACACTGGAGGCTGCTTAATTTATTGTGAAAGTCACTTGTTCCCCCTACAGCACACAGCAGGGTCAGAGGAGATGATTAGTAAATGGCCTAGCAGAAAAGCAGGAGCAGGGGCAGAGATGGAGAGTTCCCAATGGAGGTACCTACAAGTGCTTCAAAACAAAGACACCACTATATTTTTTTTTTTTTAAGTTTAGCAAGTGTGTTCTTTTGCACTGTATAGAAGAGGGAAGCTGCAGGCAAAATGAGTTACATTAGGATGTGATTAATTTTCTAGACATGTTAATTACCAGAAAATATGTTTGTCTGCTGCTTGGCAAACACAGCTCACAGATTACAAGTGTAACTGTTTCTTTCTCTAAAGAGAGAAATTGTGACAATTCCAAAATTTTCAAGTATGTTTTAGGTAAGTGGCAAAACTTGCTACTCTATTTTCAAATTTTGTGCCCAGATTTATTACTTACGCTTTGTTGTGCTTATATAATAATACTACATATTATTATACTTTATTTATGCAGGATGAGTTTGGATTATATGTCTACAAAGTTAAGCAGAGAGGATGAGATTGTAGCTTTTTTTTTTCCCCCATTTGTCCCTGCTTCTGACTTTGTGTGGTCATTTGATAGCAAGGAACGGCGTTTTTAAAAGAGCATGTGTTATCTGAGGTTCCAATTAGACATGACTCCGTGATTTGGGAGTAAAAGGGGGGAAAAAACCCACTTGATTCTTACTTTCCAATTTTTTTAGAGGCAAGCGAGTACTGCTGATTCAATCTGCATTTGGAGAGGATAGGACCTTTAGCATGCAAAACCCACGTCTGCTTCCCTTCTTCAGGGGCGTCCGCAGAGCTTTTCTCATAAACAGCAATAGAAGTTCCAGGGCCCTGGACTTACTACACCGCTCACACATGGCTCCAGTATCTCAGCTACCTCTAGCCCGCTTAGCTCTCTGTTAGCAGAAAGTTGTCGACAGCTGGAAGGCATTGAAAAGCACAAGAATAGAAGATTTTAAGGTACAGTCAGAAGGAAGGCAGTAGACAGCTATGTATAGAGCAGGCTGGAGATGAGTGAAGCGTAACATTTCTGGTGGCGAGTATTTTGAAAGAGTCTAATTCTTACTGTGGGAGAACTTTATATACAAAAAGACATGTATAATCAGGAGTAGTGAGATGATGTAAAGAAAAGGGAATTTTGGCTGAAGATCAGGAAGTCTTTCTGGCTGTTGTAGTAGACTGTGGAATATTTTGGTCTGTCAAGGAAGCAGTGGAAACTATTGTTTGAAATGTCTAAAGCAAAGCTAAACAAATTTCTAATGAATACACCGTAAGGAGTAATCAAATATTTGGAGTGCTGATGCACATTTAAGCTTATGAATTTTTCTCCATCTGTGAAGAAAAAAACCCCAACCCTACAAGGAGTTTACCAAAAATACTTGACATTTTAAAGACCTCTATAGCTTTATTGTAAGCATGTTTTTGTAAATGTTTGTAGGTTTTGTCTTTTATTTGTATTCATTGTGAAATGTCAGGAGTAGTGCTTCCTAAACAATTACAGATATGTTTCTAAACGACAGAAATGGTTGTGCTGGAACAGCTTTTTGCCAAGCATACAAAGTAAGTTGTTGGTTTTTTTCCTTATCCTCCTTTACCTTATTTTCCCAGTGTGTTTTGTAAAAGAATGGATTATAAGGACCAATTAAAACCATTTTAAAAACGTCCAAAATTATTAAATTATTAAAAAACTTCACTTCTAGGGGAAAAAGGTCTATTATGGGCCTTTGAGAATGTGTTATTGTTTTTAGAGGTGAGCAGGGGAATCTTTAAGCCTATTTAAAATTATTTCTCTGTTTTTAGGTTTAGTCATAGCTTAAAAATACTGGAAGACATTGGTGAGGGGAGGATCTTAGTGCCTGGACTTTCAAAGATTTAGCCACCTGCTTAGTGCTATTAAATCTGTTCGTGTGAGTTCGTTGACAAGCCAAGTGTGTACAAATGCAGGAGGGGGCTGATTTACCTCCCACAATAAATCTGCCATCTAAGCAGTGGTTTTTCAATTTCTAAAGCAATGAATACATGGCCAGAACCCACTTGTACCTGCCCTGCCCTACATTGACAGTGCCTGCGGAAACCTCGGTCCCAGTTTTATCACATACAACTGTCAAAGCAGTGAACTTAACTAGTCTAAATTTACTATTAAATTAGCTTTAATACTTTAAAGTTGTTGACCTGCTTAGCTGATTTTCTAGCTTTCTTCTGCAGTTTTCTCAAAGCCAGCTTAACTGGCTTTAACATACCTTTGAACAGAAGATTAGTGGATCTCGTGATTAAATTCAATTTTTGGAGCCACTCAGTGACAAAATCAAACAGAAAATCTGAGAGAAAGTCAAATATGTGTAAAAGGTGGCATCTCCATGTTACCCATGAGTCAAAATTCAGGTTAAAGTTATAAGCATCTCAGACATCTTAGGACAGATTTCAAATAATTTAAGACTGTTCATGTCTTTATGGAGGTACTGTATTACCTGATGAATTTGGGATGCTTTTATTCCAGTTGAAGGAGGACTGAGCAATCAATTTGAAAACTTCAAGCAAGATTAGAGTTAAAAACCAAAGCCCAGGAAGGAATCAGTGTCATTCTCTGAGAATTAAATGCTGTATTTCAGATAGCACTAGTGCAGAAGAGAAAAAGCACTGGCAGACTGGAAACTGTATGAACGTACCGGGAGGGTACAGAAGCGAACAGTCCTGGTGTATGCAAGGTGTGCAATACATTTGCTTTTACTGGGTGACAACATATGTGTCCCTGCTCTGTTTTGAAGGGTAAATCACAAGTGCACTGCCTGCATTTTGCCTGCTCAAAAGGAGTTTCGGGTATGTGCCCGGTGCAACCCAGAGCAGGCTGCCTCTGCCAGCCGGTGCGCAGTCCTGCACGCCCAGCCTAAGCCTTTGCCCCGTGAAAGTAAACACCAAAACTCTGCTGGGCTTTATAGAGGCTCTGTTTTGGAAAATCCAGCCCTCAAGGTAATATAAGGAAATATTCCTCAAGCTAGTAACACACACAGAAACCTGGATGCAGATGCTCAGTATGTGAATTTGAGGGGGCAAATGAAAACAAAAGGCAGCATTTTATTTCACTTTTTTGGTTAAGGTTATTAATATTTGAGGTAACAATCAGCAGAGAGATTTTCCCTGAGCTGGGGGCAGAGGGAGAGAAACCAGCTAAGTTGAACTACTTGTTCGCATCCATCCAAAGTGTGACAAAGGACCTCGTGGTGCAAAGTCCCCTTTCATTGTACTTTGCACTGTGAGGAGTTAAGGGTTTTCTTGCCTTAAGGTTTCACCATTGTCAGAGGATTTGAAAAAACCTACCCGTTCCCTCCAGCAAGCAAGACCGGTAGGGTTGGATTAAGGTTCACCTGTGTATTTCTAAAAAGCTGGGACTCAAGCTGTCTGCCTGGAGGAGATGATGCATTGCACTGTTATGTATATTTATTTAACATGAGGGTTATTCATTAATCTAGGAGTCACTTATGGAAAGCACTGCAGCCAGCACCTGACCCAACACTGCCCCAGCCATGGGCCTGCCAAAAAGGGGAAGCTGGAGGTAGGTCTCGGCTGCCTGGTGTCATCGGCCTCGCTTGAATTGCAACCAGACCAAGCCATGGTCCTTGAGGGAGCTCCGTTCCATTTCCCTGTGCTGATACAACTTAGGGCTGCCTCTGTGAACTCAGGGTGTGTCATCGGCCAGCGGGAGAGCAGGCTGGACCTTGGGACCTCCCAGGGGAAAGCCAGTGTCTGCTGAAGGGCACGAGAAGGGAAGGTGCTGCCATGTCTGAAGAGGAAGGTGAAAAAGTCCCTCCGAGGACTAGTGAGTGATGGTTCAGTCAGTGGATACCTCTGCTTCTTTTATTATAAGATTAAGCTGTTATATCAGTTCAAAGTGTTTGAGTTGCTGGAGCTGATATTATACGTTCCATTTTAATGATTTTATTAGGTGAAAGTATAACGCATCTGCTTCCACTCATGTAAGCCTACAGGTATCTTCCTGCGAAGAAGCATCTTGCTTCATGAAGCGTGAAACAGAGTTCGTGCCCTCTCTAAGCAATAATCTAGCTGAAGCTGAAAAGCTTTGTGGATGGTTTTTTTCCCTTCTGTTCTTATTACTGCATTTAAAGCAGTTGCCATTTCTTTACAAGGTGTTTTGGCAAATTTAGCCTGGAGATTAGATGAGTAGGTTTGAAATAGATGCATACCCAACAGCCTGGTTGGGGTATCCTACTGGGGGGCGGCGGGGCACTGCAATTTCAGCCAATTCCTATACCTCGTTTATTTGTTACTCATGTATTTCTGCGATGTCCTAGATGTACCATGCCACGTATACAGCTTGAAGTTCTTATAACCAGTATCAGCTGAACATTTTCCATTAATGGTAATGCTGGGATTTCAGAGGGAAAACTATTCCTTCTCTTCCTTACTCCCAGTCACAGGGCCTAGTAGTGTTAATGTCACTTAGGAAACTCAATTTAGAAAGGGAAAGGAGAGAAGCTGGCTGGGTCTATGGTTTTTTTCTTTGTATATCCAGACAAAAGAGTCTTTACACATTAAAGGAGAGTTTTTCCTTAGGCTATTATCTCAGGAGTGACCTATCCAAGTATGAAGCATGGATTTTTGGTTCTGATCCTTAGGGGTTGGTTAGAGTTATGTTACTTTGTGGAGTACAAATAAAGATTTTTAACCAGGAAAGAGATTTACTCTGCCTTATTTCACCTGAGAAACATTAGGAATATTAAGTTCAGTTTTGCCTGTCTTGCTTATTGTCCTTCTCACATATGTGAATTCCTCACCCCTGTAATTGGAGAGCTGAGTATTAAAGCAGCTTTCTGCTTCCTCAATTTTAAAAAATGTTTCCCTGTCCAAAGTCTTTCTGCCTTCATTTTTTAAATTTTCCAGTTTCAGAGGAAGGAACCAGAGAGACAAGACTTAAACAGTTATTGTAGAAGGCAAGTAAAGAAAAGCTTCTGCAGCTATAACTTTATAAAATGCACTTTGCAGTTTTAGCAAGGTAGGAAAGATAGAAAATGTCCGTGTCCAGTATTTCTTCCTTTTTATTTAACCAACCTAACACAATGGTCAGAAAGGTTTGGGGAAAGGCGTGCTTGGTTATCTTCTGCTTGAGCAAAGCTGGAAAGGCAGGAGCCAGCTGGAGAGCAGCCTTGCCCTGTCTGCAGTGCGCGGTGCAGCTCCCCGTCTGGTTGCTGATCCATGCTGTAAGAATGCCTTAAATTTTTTTCCCTTGGATGAAAAATTATGATCTCTAGAGGCTCTCTGTGTTTATATTTTATGTCTAAATTCAGAGCTGAAATTACAGACAGAAACAGCAATGTATTGGCCCTTTTCAGACAGAAAGAAGTTTGATGGTGAGAAATTGTCTGTGCCAGCAAGAATCAGCGGCTGGGTCGCCCTTCTGACTCCCCGCCTGTGAGCAAGGTTGGCGACTCTGCCTGGCGAAGGCACTGGCTTAATCCAAGCTGTTTATCTGCGTGTAAGTAACACTAAGACGAATAACTTTTGCCTTTCCCTGAAAAAAACTGAAGGGTACAATAGGCATCTTGCGTGATGTACCCACTGAATGGGGAAGGTAATGACTTTGGGATTCCTGTTAGGAAACAGGAGAATTGAAGAATCAGGATGGTCCTCTCATATTGCACAGTGAAAAGGAAAAATGCTCATTTTCCTTTTCTTGAGCATGAACTCCTCCTGCTTTTAACACAGAGTCAAAAATAGTAGAGGCTTAAGAGATCTTTTCAGCCTTTGAAAACTAGAAACAGTAATGATTTTTCAGTTTGTGGGTTTTTTTCTGCCAAAAGATTTTTTAATTAATTCTTTAGCGAAGAAAGTAAGAAAATTTCTGCCTGCTTTTTGGAGGAGGCTTGAAGAATATTGGCAGATTAATGGAAGGCTTTGCAAATCTTCTAATGGAAGATTTCCACGGCAGTCTGTGTTTTGACACAGAGTAAAAGGAAAAGCTTTGAGTAATTCTATCTAATTCCTGTCAGCTCTCAGTTTGTCATAAACTCTCTCTCTGAAAAGCAATGGTCTCTTTTCCCTCTCTGCCCCAATTATAGAAAATAGACATTTTAATTTGATCCCTTCTTTTTCTATGCCAGATAGCGATCTGGACCTTGGAGAGAAAAGAGAAAAGTCTGCACGCTCTTTTCTGTTTAATACACAAATCACCTGAAGTAAATGTTTGTGCAATCTGATGTAGGGTTGAGTTTTGAAATAACAAATCTCAGGTGTAATAGTCGCAGCCTGATACTCCTTAGCTTGATTTTCAAGATCAGATATATGCATAGCTACAAGCACTTTTTTTTTTTTTTGGTGGGACTTTGCATGTCTTTACCCAGTGTCTTGGTTATTTGCAACCTGTGGTGGAAATTAGGCTCCTAACATGAGAAGAGTTTTTAAGGCATCGTTGCGGGATTACTGAGGAGTACTAATGATGTGAGTAGGTCAAGTGACCTGATGAGTAAAGCTCTGCTGTGTGAGTGAGGGCTTTTGAAAGCCTCATCTGTCAACATGTGGGTTTAAAAAAGAGGCTGAAGGGGAACTTAAAACAATTATCTGTCCAAGGACGCTCCATGCTTGGTTTGCTGAGGTGGGAAATCGGCGCTCTAGAAAAATTCTTCAAGGATACGGGGGGAAAAAACACACTTTGGTGAAAGCGGAGGATTGGAGAAACACTTATTTTGAGAGTTTTTTTGAAAACCAATGTGGAAACTGTTTAGATGGATGGTCACTGTAAAGAGTGGTGTCGAAGGAGAACGCCAGGGTCCGCTGGGTTTCTCCAAGCTGCTCTTCATGTGACTGCCCCTCAGGCAACTGCAGTCGAAACAGTAAGAATTCAGATATTTGAAGTTCACGCCATTCATTTTAATTGAAACGAACGAGGGAGCACTTACATGTCAGCAGCTACAAGGAGGCAGAGAGGCAGTGACGGACAGGGCTTCGCTGGGCTGCCTCGGCAGCGTGCTGCTGCTCCTGCCTCGCCTGCCAGGCTCTTCCGTCTGGGGCCTGAGCATCTGGGATAACTTTGCTTTCTGTCTGATCCTCAGTCTTTTCATTTGCAATTACTTGGCCCCAGTTTTATGTAAATAACTTTTAAAATTATTTTGTGCAGCCTCCCAAGCTGTAATGAACTTCAAATGAATAAATCACACACCTGAGATCGCGAAACACTGGCGAATAAAATTGCAAGAGGAGACATCTCAGGAAAGATGCAGACTAAGGAGTGGTGTAGGATAATTTCTCAGGAGAGACTATTTAAGTCTTTTATTTCCTCATCAGATGTTTTAAGAATTCCCTGAAGCGTTTTGTGGTAGAACAAAAGCCTAAATAATCGTAATTCTTGCCAACAACAGTCATTCCTGTAAAATTCATGCCTTGCATCTGTCTCTGTAGTCTTCAGATACATCAGCACCCCCTCACAATATCCCCACAAAGCAAAGAGCGCAGTTGCGAGTCATGTTGCTGTGTGTTAAGTGGTTTAGTCAGCTCTCCAAAGGCAGCTGCTGGTTTTGCCAGGATGATTTCATGTCCATTTCCTGAATTCTCAAGCTTGTCCAGCACAGTAATTTGTATAACAACTGTCTTGGCCACCTAGCATCTTTCCTTGGATGCAAAAAAATGAGCTTTTTTCCTATCCCAGCAACATGTACGTGTGTGTCTGTGTATATGTACAAGGGGGAGTATGGACGCCAGCTCCTTCCCCCTGCTGATCTAAACTACTTTGCTCTTGAACTGTCTCATGTTGTGAATCCACTGTACATCTTGCCAAAAATCCCAAAATTACAGGCATGAAAGAAAAAGGATTAGGCAGGTTTTTCAGGACAATATATGTTCCCTGTAGCCAGGATGGGTGAGACCAGGCAAAGTTTTATTCACTTTGCAGGGTTTTCCAGCACCACCCACCAGGTCTCCTGGTCATGAATTCCCGGTGTCCTCCTGCTCTGCCCTAGGGCGCCTGGCACATACCACCCTGCCCAGGAGGCACCAGCGCCCTGGGCTGGGTCACAGATCTCGTGTATTTTCAGATATTTTGAAATTGTTTTCACAGCCAGAGCGAGCCAGAAGAGACCCAGTACCTCGCTAAAGCGCTCTTCGGACATTGCCAGACTTCTTGAGAGGACCAACACTGGGAAGTGTGGACCTACAGTCCTGAGCAACACCTGCCCAGAAGTCTTGGAGCATTACCTAGATTTGGCCATAAGCTGTAAAAATCCAAGACCCCATGCCTTATGGTCACAAACCACTCAGTATGTAAAACCCTCACCTATGTGTCCCTACCCTCAAGAAGAAAGTAGCATCCGAGCAGCAGTTTGCAGCCGATTTCACTTTGGCTCGTGGAAACCACAGGCAGAGCCTGGCTCTAGGGCAGTGCCCATTGCTGCAGGTTCCTTGCTCTGCCCCAGAGCACCCTGGCACAAAATTCTCATTTACCTGAGGCCTACAAATACAGAGACTGGTGTCCCACATTTGTTCTTTCCTGTTGTCAAACATGCCTGAAGAAAGATTGTGAGACCATTCAAATCATCCTTTCTGTATACCTTTCTTTGTTCTCCTTCTCCCTTTGCCATCTGCTACCCAAATCCAAAGTGTAGATGTGTGTCTGACACATCTGAATGTCCTTCTTTTCTCTCCTATCCCATTTCATGCTCATGCTTTATAGAGTCATTCCAGCAATGTTTTTAGTTGCTTCTAAAGAGGTGCAAAATTAAGCATTTCATTTTTTCAGTTCAGTTGTAGTAGCTTATTTTATGGAAATTTTAGCAGGTCAACTCCACATAAGTGAGGTTCTTTAAAATGATGACACTTCAAAATGTGTCATCACAATTTAATTGCAGATTTCCACACACACACCCTCCCCTTGGGCTAACTGGCAAAAGGGTGAAAAATTCACCTGTTTGAGATCTGCAGCGTATACGATAAGTCTTCTGCTGATGTGAATAAGCATAGCTTTTAGTAGCATGGCACGCCCCTTGCTAATCCAACACCAGCAATATGCCAGCGGCTTGTAGGCAGTGTAATTTGTTTGCCAGTGAGATTTTGGTCAATGGTATTTCGAAAGTGAGCGCCATCTTCAATTACTTCTGCTTTCTAACTGCTTAATTGAAGATTGTGTATGGCAAACAGCAACCAGAAATCTTAAGAGCCAACCCTTAGAGCAGCAGAGAACGTTCATTGGCGACACAGGAGTGGACTGCCCTGAAGACAGCTGGCTAACATGCTTGCATGTGCACAAATCCAGAACTCTAAGAATTACTTCATGTATATTTTTGGTTTAAAATTTGGAGACCTTCAGTCTTATTTATATCCGAATAGATTTGATAGTGTGTCTGGGCAGGCGTGCATCTGCAACAGGGAGTAATTCATACTATGTACGCATTTTTAGGGAGAGGTGGATTCTATTTTGGATTAAAGAAAACAAAAGAATAAACAAAAGTAAACTTACAAAAGACCTCTGTGTCTAATTTTTTCTTTTTTTTCTTTACCAAAGTTGCAACTTTTGAGTACAAAAGTACCAGTGTTTAAAAACAATTCTAAGGAGCATAGAAGTCCAGGAAAAATACTTTATAGCTACTGTTTGTTTGCTTGGATAGTTTGAAATGAGCAGTGAATAAAGGATGGCTTGTAACAGAGGAAATGTGTGCAGGAGGATTATGCACACAGGCAAATGAGGGCAGTTAGAATTTAAAGAAAAAAAATCCTGAACAGATATTCAGAATATCATTTTGAAGTAAAAGGCGAAAATCAACAGGAAGAAAAAAACCCTGTGAGTTTTGAAAAGGACAAAAATATAGCAAGTGGAAGCAGATGCAGGAGGTTTTCCTTTATAGAATAATGGTGGGAATTAGGACGAGAGTATGATAATCCATTGGTGAACTAGAAGACAGGAATTTGGAAAATGGACAGAACAGTGCACAAAAATGACCTAGAAGAATTGGTTGGTGCTCTTAATATTCATCTAATTCCTCTGACATTAACCTAGATTTGGTTTGTTTACGTAAGCGGGTGCATATAAGTCAGCCTTTACATGTAATAGAATATTGCTTTGAAATGGTTTTTCACCTACTGAGAACTCCCTGCAGAATGCCAGGAGTTTCCCCACACCAACTTTTTGCTGCTATGCTGATGAGGTTGGCTTTTCTTTGGAAGGTGTCTCTCTGAGAAGCACCCTGATTATCAAAGTAGCTCAGTACTGATAGCATCAGGCACCAGTGAGAAACGGGCTTGCTGTAACAACAGGGTAGTGGTCTGCATTTTTGCTTCTAGAAAAGCAGTTCATAGCGCTGGAAGTCTGATTGTAGCAGTGCATGTGATTGTACAATTGTCTTAAGTACAGCAGGCAGTTTAAAGATGCCCGTAAGTAGCAAAGAAGGTACACAGATGGGGTACTTGAGTTACGCTTGCAGCCGATGTGTAGAGCTCGTGGTTTTCCCTCGCTATGCCAGTAGCACTGGTCAGAGACTTACGTTGCATAAACCTAACAAACCCCTAAAACCGAAACCCTCTCAGTACTTGCTCCACATGTAGCATAATTGACAAGAATAACCCCCACGCAGCTGGTATAACAGTAGCCCTAGGGAGGGCAGAATAGGATTAGAAGAAGAAAGGGGAAAGAGAGGAGCCAGACTGTGGCAGTAAGCAAAGCCGAAACAGAACTCACTCTGGTGCAGTGATACGTGGTCCTTTCCCGCAGTGCACAGGAGTCCCTCTGAGTGCCGGCCTCGGTGGAAAAGGCTCATATATACTGTTTATTAATATGCAAACCACTCCCCGTGACAAGTATGCCATTATGACTCTCTCTCTCTCCCCCCTCTCACACACATAGACACACACAAAGCAAATGCATCATTCCCTCAGATAACAAGCCAGCTTTGTGACTTTTTTGGACTAGTAGAGCAAATTGGGTACTGGAGTTTTTCAGCTTGTGTTCAAGCGCAAAAAATACTTTAAAGTGTCATTTAAATAATAATAAATAGACACTGGGGAGCTGAGTCAGATGATGGGTGGTTTTTTTTAAATGTAAAAAGTGCAGAGCAAGCCAAGAAACAGCTGTCTTAGATTATTTCTAACTAATGTGAAGCCCTCTAGTATCTGATCTAATTACAGAACAATGCCTTAAGTAGCTTCAATCTCATTAAAACAGAGGTGCCAGAAATAAACAAAAAAAAAAAAAAAGAAAGAAAATATAACTTCCAGGCCTTTGTCATAAAGAACAAATTGAGTAAAGATTTTTTTTTTTTTTTACCATTATCAGTGAAGAAGGGGGAAAAAGGATTCAAGCAAACTCTGCCCATGAGTAATCCACATTAGTTGTTAGAGCTCTGTGATGTTACTGCTTCTTATCACTCATTGGTGTTGTGCTTTTTTGTTTGCTTTTCTCTTTTTCCAATTCATTTGTACTTTGACCTCAACAAAGTCTGTTCAATGTCGCTGTGCTTTGCTTTCCTCTTTGTGTGCAACCAGAACGCAGCAGCCTTGGAGCAAAGCTTTCTGGTGCTAAAAAGATAATCTGATGTGTACCGCACAAATCTGCTTTGAAGCCTCGTTCACTTTGTATAAATAAATGGTTGTGGGTGTTCTTCGCAGGTGCAGAGAGCAGTGCTAACCAAAGTGCTCTCCCCTGGGATGAGGAGGTGCCAGACCCTTGTAGCTCCCACCATTAATCATTTGCCTGCAGGTCAGCTCATTTCCGTGCAATACATGTTTTCCCCTGGAGTCAGCAACTGAGTTTTCAACCACCAGCAGCCTTTACAGCTAAGAGAAAGTTTACAAAAAAAAACCCCACCCAAAGGGTCTTCTAATTGGGACTGGTGTAATCTGAGTTTTGAGCCAAATTGTCAAGGACAACCTTAATGGTGGCACTTCCTTGCTTTTGGACTTGCCTTGACTGCAGATTCATGCTTTAACATTCCTCTTCTCCAGCATATCAATGGGGGTGGTGGTGGTTTTGAGCACATCCCAAAAAGGGAAGTTTAAAGTAGTTCAACTAAAACCCTATTTCACCAGTTTTTAATCGTTCAAAGCAGCCTTTGTGAGCCACAACTGTTCCTTCAGTTGCAGAGAAGCAGCTGAGATTTTTTTTTTCCCATTTCATGAGCAGAAAACTGAAGCAATATTTACAGTTCTCAGAAACTTTGCTCTTGGAGAGAAGTAAGTGGAAGTAATATGAAACAAACCTATTTTATAAATATTTGCAAGATTTTGAGCCACTGAGAAGTTCAATTTACTTCATGTTGGAGCAGAGAGTGGAACACAGCAGTATGGTGTGGGTTCTGGTTCTCAACCTTCCCAAGGGGAAAGCAGAAGGTATTCTCCAGGAATTGTTTTCAACAGACAGGAGTTTCCTCCTACCTTGGCAGGGTTGCCAGTGATAGTGTGCGGTAAAGCATTAGTAAGAACATTGGTAATCTAGCTTTTGCTTTCAATGTGAGGTGGTTAATGAGTTAAAGCTGTACCTTTGCTTCAAGAGCTCCCCTTGTTGAGCTGGCTTGAAGCACAAGCACTTCTTTGCGCTACAATTATACCTCAAACAAATGATGAGGTAGTAAAAAGCCCTTTTTCCCTTTGCCTGTAGGAAATCTTTAATGTGGATCAGGGAGAAAAGCTTTCCAACCTGGGGCAGAACTGCGCTGAGGACCAACTCTTTAACTTTGTATTTTCGAATGGGTAACTCGGTCCCTGTCCAGTGGAAGCCGTGCTCAGGCCATGCGTCACGGGCAGGCGTTATTCCCTCCCCTCGGGGCTGCTCTGAACACCGTAGGGTCTGGCAGGGAGGGGGTTATACAAATGGTAGGATTTACAAAGGTTGCTGCTCAAGAGCACCTATTACTTGGGTGAGTACAGCTTTTTACAGGATCAGGAGGAAGGTTTCTTCTCCTGAAGAAAAAAATAATTGTTCCTTTCTGCCAGATTCTGCTTACTGCACATGTGAACGATCAAATAAATTCCTGTGCTTCCTAAAATGGGAAGTGATTTGTGCCCGCAAGTTTAAAATAATGAAGTTAGTAATGTGCTGAACTGGTTTAACCTTAGTTCCCTCTGTTGATGATTTCTTACAGATTAAGCTCTCCATTTCTGTTGCCCTTTCGGCCTGCAACAGCTGTTGACGGCATGAAAAATGTGCTGCACTGCCAGTTGTACGCAGTCAGGCTGGGACTGCGTATCAGTTTGTTGCATGAGGCTCTTCGCCTGAAGCGTCTTTCGCTTCTGTTACACTTCTGGGAGCTTTAGGACTGGGATCAAGATCATCATCTATTAAATGAAGCGTGTATAAAACCTGGGTGGAGACATATCCATTCAGGTCAGACACCTTCCCCTTGAACTGTGGCAGAGGCGTTTTCATAGCAGGATCTGCGGTGAAACGCCCCGCGACTCAGCTGTTTGCGTTTTGACAATTTGCCCTTTGCTCATGGAGCAACATCTAGTTTTCTTGCGGTCGGCCGAGCCCTGTGGACAGCTTTGCAGGCGTGTGTCTGGCGATTGCGTGGAGTCACAAGTCAGCAAAAGGATGCTTTCTGTGCATTTTATACAGGGATGGGAAGACATTAACTAAATGACACATTTTCTTTCTTGGTCAGCATGGAGGCTCCCCTCTCAGTTTGAAAGCCCTAGATAAATGCAGAGGAAGCCACGTGGATTAAAATTAAATCCAAGATTTAGTTCAGCAGATGTCCCTTTCGGAGCATTCACAGGCTATTACGTGATCAGTACACTCCAGGGCAGACCTCTTGCCCCGTGATTCCCTAAGCGTTGCAGGATCACTCTGGCTATTGACTTGTGGCCAGCCCCTTCCCGTCTCTTCTTTCCCAGTCCCTGCTCCACCTTGCACCCCATCATTAATAGTTAAGTGGAAGATTTGAAACAAGAAACAGCATCTCATGCTTTTGCCCATGTTTTGTTGTAAGTCTCTATGGTAAGATAGCTTGCTTACTCTGTGTGTCAGCAGAAACATGCAGCAGAAGCATTTCCCGATGGCTCGCTTTGGGAACAGTAAGGGTCCAGCTCGCCCAGAGCTGAAATGGGAGTAAGTGCATGACCCCCCTGCAGGCTTTTCCCTGCTGGAAGGGAAATCCCAACCAGGGTTTTATGGCGAGCCAGCTTTTGCACTGGCCAAGACATGACCATCTTATCGAGACTGGTAACCTGCAGTTAGTGCATCTACTTGTATCTCCAGGAGAATAAATCCACTCGAGCCAGAAGTGTCACTATAAATTTAGATAATTTAGAAATAGCTGTCGTGTTCACTTCCTTAGCAATTTCCTCGCCCCATCCCTGTCTTTTTTCTTTTTTTTTTTTTTTGATTACAGTGTTATGTTACTATTACAGACTTGAGCAAATGAACATTTAGTATAACATATAGGAAGTGAATAACGATAACTTTCATAATTTTTAAGCCCCTTAACAAGGGATATTAGGCCTGTATTTAGAAACCTGCAAATGCAGCAAAGGCGCTTGACCTTTTATTTTTATATTTAAGAGAGCTCAGCAATTTGCCTTCTCTTTTAGCAAGCAGTAAATTAAGCCAGAGAAATTCAGCTTCAATGTTTGGCAAATGCAACTTAATTTTACAAATAGTTTTGCTCAAAGAAGTGCCGTGGGGGTATTTATTTTTTGAAAAGTTGGCACGTTTAAACTTTTTATTGTGAATTAATGTTCTCGTTGCTTTTTTCTAATTTGAAATATAACCATAAAAAAAAAAGGTGAGTGTACTTTAAAAACACCATCTGTGTGACTATAAGCGTGTTCTAACATTTGCAGCTTGCTTTGCTCATGCATATTGCATTGCTTTGTTTATGATATTTTGTAAAAAGTATACAGAAGGGTCATGAATGCATTTGAAAGAAATTATCCATTCTTAATCAAACATCCGTCCAGTGTTACTGTAGCTCCAGTAAAAGGCAATGTTTAATGATCAATGAGATCATTAAATGAGCAATAATGAGATTTGCTTTTAAAGCAGAGCAGCTTAGAGAAGTAATCAACTACAGAGAAGCCTACAGTTTGGGGGGTTTGGGTTTAGCTGATAACTTTTTTCCTCTGCTGCTGGCAGCAGGGAGCTTTTGTGCATAGAAGAGTGAAAAGCATCAGCTGAAAGATCATCTTCAAATTGCTACATGGAGAGCAACAGCAGTAAAAAGCAGACCGTTAGAGACAGTTCTTCATGTTCAGAAACAATGTCTCGGATTTATTCATAAGAAGCAGGAAAGTTCACAGGTGCAGGTGGTTGTGTACGAAAGACCCTGATCCAAAGCCCAGTGAAGCTGGCTTAAGGACCTGTGCTGACTTCAGTGGGTTCTTGTCTCAGGTGCTGGCTTTGCACTTGAGAATATGAGCAGGGTTGCAATGGCTCATTTAGTTGAAGCATTTGGAATTACTTTTTCTAGTGCATTTGCTTCAGCATCCCATGTAAGTAATGCTCAGTCCTGAGTTAGCTGGCAGACTATTTACTTTCTTTCTCTTAGCGCTCCTGTTTATGAGAAACTGGCCAAGGTAAGGAAAACCCAGTTACCCTACAGAATGCATTTATCCTAATAGCTTCTCTGGCTTAGCAGAGGAGCAATAACACTCTTCCCAACGCATAGGGAGTTACACGCATACATGACATTTAAGCACAAATTCTTGATGAATAGCCAGAGGATCCATCTCTTCAGAAGATGCAGTTCAGCATAGAGACACAGAGTGGAGGTCCTTGGTATATGTCAGCTGATGGCTGATCCATACCCATTTGTGGTCTCTGTACTGATGCTTTGTTTCCCATTACATCCTGCAGAAATTCCTTCATGGAACTGGAAAAACCACATAGCCGAGTCAGGGCCAGTCAGCTGCTTTTCTTATTTCAATTAATGTTTTGTTATCCCTCTGTAAGAGGGAAGTAAGAGTTAAGAAATAAATATCTGTTTACAAGTTGCAGAAGATAAGAGAGCTTTGTTCCTCAGTTCGTGCATGTGTTCAAAGTATTGATGAAAATTGGAGATGCTGTCTGTTTGGATAGTTAAATCACGAGCTTTCATCCCCTTGTGGACCCTTGTAATTGTATCACATTGCATGAATGACTACGTAAAGGAATCAGATGTGCTTTATGAGTAGGAGAATAATCTGTGATTCACAGAAGTAGGCCAATGCAATTAGTAAAATGTTAAGCCTCGTAATGTAATGTAACATGTGCTGTCTGCCCGATTCCATCCACGTCACTTTCAGCAGGGGTAACATTACACAAATGTGTTACTTAACAAGCAAATATCAAAATCTTTTAAAGAGAAGCCTTCTTAAAAACTTCAAGCTGCTTCATCTCGTGAACAAGTACTAGATGGTCTCACTGGGAAGCCCCCGGGGAATCCTGAGCAGGCACAGGACCTGGGCAGGGAGGGCACACTCCCTGTTTACAGATATGCACTGAAAGGCCGAAGGAGGAGAAATCCTTCACTTCAACCTTTTGAAATGTGAGAGTTCCCCCAAAAAATCCACACCATCCTTTGTGAGTCAACAAAATGAATCATATGATATCACAATCACTTTCAAGGAAACTAAAGTGGATTAAGAAGAACAGGGTTTAAAAACTTTGTAGGTTTTGTTTTGCATTTTTGGGTTTGTTTTTTTTGGTTTTTTTTTTTCCTTTTCCAGATTATTGCTGTAGGACAAGTTTTCCTGGAAGTATGTGGGGGCGATCTGGCAAAGCGAGCGAGGCAAAAGGATCAATGTCTAAGCCTTAATTTTGCTACCACGCAATAGAGCCGTAAGTACCTCATGAAGCACATAGTGAAATACTTCATCCTGCCTGAAAACCAGAATTCTACTTTTAAAGGAGCGAGGTGTCCCCCATGGCTCCCGTAATGACTTTCCAGCAGCACCTGCTCTAATCACGGTAGAAACCAGTACTGGTAAGTCCAACATAAATGCACTAGGGGAATACTTGCATTTGTTTCCAGATGACAGAACTTACCCAGTTCCATAGCTAGCCTACATCTAGCTGTGTATTGATAGTGTGTCCTCAGTGTATTGATATACTGAAGGAGGTTAGAGGATGTATATGTATAATATATATAAGAAAACCCTATTGAAAATACTAGGTGAGGAGTGAACTTGTTTAGCTGAAACACTGAATGTCTTTGATTAATGGTTAACCTTGAGGAAGAATTAACACCAAGAGACTGAGGCAGTTCTTGGAACCGATTGCAGAGACAGGAGGAAGAAATGGTGAATCTCTGTCTCTCTGCGCACCAGAAACAAATTTGAACTCAAAAACCAGGGAAGTTTTGAGTATGGAAGTCAATAGAAAATTAACAGAAGTGAATAGAAAATTGTCTTGGATTTATGAGCAAGGAAATCATCCATTTATTCTTTTGTGCTTAAGGAGAAAGGGACTCTGCATGTTCTGCTTCTCAAAGGACATGGCAAAATAATACTAGCTCTTCTCCTTCCTCCCTGAATTAAGCAATAGTCTGAAGTGCTTAAACAGAGTTTACTCAGGTGTCCTTTGTCTGAATTTATACTGGGTATGGAAAAAGCAAAATAGGTAGGTAAAAGGGATTTAGCCTCCTCTATTCTTTGCCCCATTCCCTTGTCTGATGGTTTCTGAAGCTGCAGCCAGACAGCTCTTGCCCAAGCGCAGCTTGATCACGTAGCGTGTGTGCTCCTGGAGGAGCTGGATGTGCTGCGCGGGGGCCACGCGCAGCATGAGGTGGTGCTTCTGCCCGGCGGAGACTTACGGGGACTTCAGCCAACACGCGCTGCCCTGCCCCATGGCGCAATCGCTTGGCCTCCCAGCCTTTCCTTCACGTCCTCTTTTGGGTTGATGTTGTGTTCGGATCTGTGGACATGTCTTTAACGGTACTTGCTTCCAGTTGCTTGAAGCTCTGGGTGCAAAACTCACAGGTAACTCTGTGCGGTAGGCAGATGTATCCCTGATTTGCCCATAGAAAGCAAAGAAGCACAAAGCTAGGTGCATAGACCTGGAGGCCATTTCTAAATCTAGCCATAAATATTTTACTGCTTTATTATTGTCTTGTGCTTGTCTGGAGTTGTTGAGGCCCAGAGGTTAAATATATTAAGGCAGTGTCTTTTGTTTAGTGGCTTAAAATGCAGCAGAAGGGGAAGGGAGCTAGTATTTGACATTAGACAGGTGTAAACTGCAAAACTAATTAAAAATTAACAAATACCAGGCATGATTAGAATGAGAATCCATTGGGAAAAGCTCTGCAGGGAGAGCAACAGGGGTTGCCTTTGGCTTCAGACTCTCTTCTCGCAGCTCTGGAGAAGAGAGGGATGTCTGCCCTTTTCCTTTTTCTCAGGTGCAGAAAGCCTAAAATAGCCCTGCCCGCATGGTGCACAGAAGGATGATCTGGGTCAAAATGCAGTTTCCAGCAGCAGTTGTGCTCTATGTTCCCGCTCTGATAACCAGACATAGTGGTAATCATGAAAGCGCAGAGCAAAACTGCAAACATCCTCTCTTTACATGGCTTCTGTAGAGGCACAATGGAAGAAATACCATCTTTTCTGGTAACATGCTCATTTTAGCTTTGGGGAGATATTTGCAGGTATTATTAAATGCCTCAGATACATTTGGGTAGACAAGATGTGTCCATCATCAGCCATCAGCCAGAGATATTTGCTCATAATGGTACAGTTTCCAAAGTGACAGAGGTGGCACTGAGCAAAGTGACATAGCTGGAAGAAGTCACTTTTGGGTAAAATGATCTTATATAAAACTAATTCAATTACTGTTTTCTGTCAGTGCAAAATTATTCATCAACTTCAGTGATTTGAGCTTTAATTCATATGAAGACCAGAGCTTGCCCTGCTAGGATTCCTGGGATTGTCTTCTTTTCTCCTCAGCATAACAGAAAATAATGTGAAATGCCTCCAACTTTCCAGAGACGAGCCTTTCGAGGTCAGTATCAGTACTTTTATTGCCTTGCCAAAGTCAGAATATGTTCCACTTTACTGTTGCTTCCCTTGCAGAAGTCTGAAATGATCAAGATTCCTGCTTGGTGAGTTGTTCCTAAGAGGTTTCTGGTTTTGAATGCTTGGTCCTCCATCAATCACGATATTGTGAAAATGTTTATTTCTGCCCTCCTTCCTCCTTCCAATCTTCTTTTCTGGAGATGCAGATAGCACAACAGTCTCTGAGAAATATTAAGACTTTCAAATGGCCACCGTCCTTCAGTTATTTGTTCCTTTCCTTTTTTCCGTAAACTGCAGACTTTTAAGGAGTGAAAACCAGAAGAGAGCCTCCTGCTTTTGACAGATGCTGTCATATAACTGACTTCACACATCCAGCAAATACTGACTGTGAGGACGGTAAAGGGGCTACATATATTTTGCTGTTAAGTTTATAGCACTTTGTTGTTGTTGTTGATTTTGAAATACAGAAAGTCTGCAAACTGCAGTGGTATTTGCACAGCAGCTCGCTCTTTGTGTTTGCTGCATGTACTGGGAGTGTTACTACTGCACTACTTAAAGGGTTAGACAAGTACAACTGGCACTTCACCAGAAATGTTTCTGGGTTTGGGTGCAACTGGTGTTTGAGAGTCCTTTGTTAACAGAAAGGAACAGAAAAAAAAGAAATTAAAAGTGCACCATGTGAAAAGACCGAGTTCTTCAGTGTTGGAGACATTGATATTTTTGTCATTGTGTACTGCGGGAAGGCAAAATACTTGGACGTTGATGTAAAACATTTGATTTACTCGTACATATTTTGGACAATTCCATCTACCCTCATAAAATCGTAGGAAAACATAAATTGCTTGAACTACAACTATTTTGATGTCTTATCCAAAATATTTGCTGTAATCTTAAGGCTTTTGCAACATCATCTTTATCTGTAAGTATGTTTTTCTTAGCAAAAATAGATTTTTTTTCCAAGAGCGTTAAGTACCTATGTAAGTTCTCCTTGTCTCCATGGTGGTTTTGCTTTTTTTTTTTATTTTTACTGTTCTGATAACTAAGATGATTTCTTACCTGCAATTGCTTGTGGGAGTTCTGACCTATTTAGCAATGTCTTACAGCACGGCACATGGTTTGACATACAATGCTATTTTATACCTAGCATCAAAATTGTGAATATACAGCAGCCCACAAGCGATAGAGGCTCTCCCCAGCCCTCTGTACGTTAAATAATCACTACACTTCTGCAGGGGACTGAAACCGAGACAAGATAACGTATCTGTCTGTTTTCTTTTTTGGTGCTCAGCTTTTCTGGAAGTCGTGATGAAACCACTCACCCGGTTCAGACAATGCGCCCTTTTGTTTCCACTGAATCAGACAGCGACAGGAAGAGAGGAGAGCATGTTGCAACATGGGGCTTGGAGGAGCTGTCTGTGTTGTTAGGGTGGGGTTGAATATCAGATGTACGGTTGCACCAGGCGGGTTGCATGCCTAGAGATAAAGCAGAGGTATTTGTCCAACCCTAAAAGTTACCCTGTCAGTCCTGACAGCTTGCCTGCAGGCAGCTTTCTCACCTCTTTACCGATCTCCTGACCTGTCTGAATGAGTGATTAGGGAGTTTTTGCTTATCCAGGTAGTCTCCTGGGTTTGCTAGAAGTCACCCAAGCCATCCTCGTCTCATTTCTATCTCAGTCTCTCTGCTGATCTACATATAGCAAGAGCTGCTTCTTTCCCATCACGCAGCAAATGCTCGGGCAGGGCATGAGATCCCCCCTCACAGGGTGGCAGCCGGAGCTGGAGAGAGGAGTCTACACTCACGGCCGAGGGAGAGCCAAGACGTTTGAGAGCTCACAGGCTGAGTGCCCTGTCCTGCACAGATGCTCGCCTGCGTGCAAGCAGGCTTGCAGTCTTGGTGTATGCCTGAGAGAGAGACAGAGAGCACTTGCTCGGGTACTGCTGCCTCTTTTCAGATGCGATTTTCCCCTTAGCTTCTTTTCCCAATTGCTGCATTCCCCACACGAGATGACACTGTAACATTTCCTTCTGTGCCCAGTGTGAAAAGCATAGAGGCTCCTTAAGAGGTGAACTCTATCTGCTTCTCACTGCAGAATGCATAATCCTGATAAATGGATCTCCTGTCTTCAGGCAAGGGAAAAACATTGCAGAATATGTTCACCACGCTGCGTATGGCTATTCTTCCATACTAAAACGCTGAGTGCTTTCTGCTTTGAAATTTCCACTTTTGTTAAGATGTCAGAAAACTTACTAGGTTCCTTTTCATTTTTCTTTTAGCCAAACTCTGCTATTGTACAGGCTTTCAGTAATACACCTCTGTTTTTCTTCTAAAGAAACAGCAAAATCATTGGAGAGTTCTTCTGACTTTTTTACCACAGTATTGAAAGAAATGAAAGTAGCTTTGTGTTCTTGATAGTTAATATAATATTTGCAAATTTTTGAAATCTGTTGCGTTAAAGTATCTGAAATTAAAGTTGCACTTTCGTTTAAGGAAGTGGATATTAAAAAAAGAGAAACCGTGTTATCTGCCTACACCTTGCACTGCTGATCTCTTATCATGAGCGAGGATAATTCTGGCCAGAAAGGAAATGAGAAGAGTCTGCGGATGATAAAACCCAGCTAGCGAGGTAAGGATCCCTCTTTTCTGAGTTGTCTGTGGAGATTTCTGTCCCGTGTAGAAGCTGAAGAGTGACATTTCTCTTTCCAACCTGAGATGGATCAGTTACCTTCTGATAGAAAGGGTAAGGGCTTTGAGGACCCTGCATGAGACAAGGGCAGTGCTCTGGAATGAAAGTACACTAAGAGTTTCTCTGGGAGTAGCTATATGTGCACATTAGTGTGTGAAAGCAAAGGAGAATTTTGTCACCTGCAGAAGCACATTTGTTGACTTAGTTACTCAGTGGCTCAGGAATGTATTTGCATTCTTCAGGGGAAAAAAAAAAAGGTAAAAAATGTTGGCACACATCCTCTAAGTTTAGCATAGTTTACACTTTCTCACGAGGTTTATTGTATGTAGGCCCTTCTACTCCTAAGCAGAGAACTGAACCAAAAGCTACCCCAGGCAATACAAGGGTTATCTCTTTTAGCACAATGAGTTGCTGGAAAGAGGATTTGTCCTTTGTATGACTTTGGTTGCAAACACTTTAGCTGACCACTAATGCTGCAGATGATGTGTTTGTTCCATTGCTGAAGCTATCTTTGACCTCATTTCCTCACATTATCCACCAACTAGAGGCTAATCAATAGGAACTATTTGCAGTTACTTGTAGCCCAATGAAAACTACAGATGATGCAAAAATTGATGTTATATGTGCAAGAACATAACAGTAATAGAGTAGTTTTTTAGTGTTGCTGCTGCAGGTTATGGTGTTAAAGTTAGAGTCGTTTAGGTTGGAAGGGACCTCTTGAGATCTTCTAGTCCAGACGCCCTGCTGAAGCAGGGGCAGCTAGAGCCAGTTGCTCAGGACCGTGTCCAGTTGGGCTTTTAGTATCTCCACAACCTCTCTGGGCAACCTGTTCCTGTGTTTGAGCACCTTCACAGTAAAAAAAGTGTATTCATGTGCTTTAATATATATCCATTGCCTCTTGTCCTGTTCATGGGCACTACTGAGCAGAGTCTGGCTCCCTTATCTTCACCCCCCTCCTCTCAGGTATTTATATACATTGATAAGATCCCTTGAGCCTTCTCTTCTACGGGCTGAACAACCCCAGCTCTCTCAGCCTCTCCATGTATGGAAGATGCTCCAGTCCCTTAGCCATCTTTGTGGCCCTGGGCTGGACTCACTCCAGTAAGTCCATATCTTTCTTCTACTGGGGTGCCCAGAACTGTGACTGGAGCTGGTGAAGGTACACTCACCAGAAGCGAGAACCTAAAACTGTTTGTGGACTTGTGCTATCCTCTGGGAAAAGTTTTGCTACCTAAGTAAATTATGCAAATTTAGGACTTATTCCAGGAAGGTGTTGCACAATCTCAATTTCTGTAGCACTTGATGTGAGCTCTTAGCACTAAGGAAAATACTTTTGAATCCTACACAACAGAAACGTGAAAACAACCTGGCCTGCTCATGATTAAGTTAAATGTAAAACCACTTACTCCTAAGTGGCATCCTTGCAGTGGCCAAATGGTGATGTTAGTTTTTAATAAACTGAGTAGAGAAGACAGATCATGGATGCCAAAACCACTGACGTTATGATCTATAGCTATTTCTCTCCTCTTCCCTATTGGGGCAGAATCCTGAAAATGGTCTCTTCTCTGAATTTGAAATCAGTGACTATCTTCCTAGTCATAGGATGGGAGGGTTATTTAGCAAGTCCTGAATCACTCTTTGATTCTGAAATAGTGAAGGCAGAAGCCTGGAAGCAAAGTTTCATGTTCTTATGGATGACATACATGAGGAAATGTAATTCTCAGTTTATGAGTACTGTAGACAATCAACCTAAGTAGATTTGCCAGAAGAAATATTTTACCTAATTCTTAGAGATAGGTATCTTTCAAGCAAAGAGAACAAAGACTGTTGAATAAATAATCCAGCTGTATTAGACCTCTATGCCTCAGAGAAATATTGGAAATTGGTATTTAAATAAAAATGTCTCCTTGTAGCACATAGTTTAAATAAAAAAATTATTAAATCCCTCACCAAGTCAATGGAAACTATCAGTAATTTGGTGAGGTCAAGTGTTTACTTGTAATATGCACATCCTCACCTCAGAAGAGTAATAGTTTTCATCTTCCAGAAGCTGAGGACTTGTTGAATTGGCTTATCTAGTCTCGGGTGTTCAGAGTGAGACTTGTTCCTTCAGACCCTATTTTCCAATGCTTTCCAGCTGGCATTTACTACACTTGCAGCATGGAAGCCTTGTTGCCCTTCCGCTCCGGGAGGTGATGGGGTAGGTAGGGCTCTACTCAACATGCCAAATATGTCAGGCCCCTTGGAGAGTCAGAGCAGAGGCTATATGTGAGCTGGTGGAACATGTCCTTTGAAGGCAGGTTCCCTAGCAGCAATCAAGCGTTGCAGTGTGCTCATCCCATTCACAGGGGCATATCTGCCACAAGACATGGTCCTCCTCATGTGACCTCAACTTATGTGCTTGGGGTTTTCATTACTTGGACAAATTTGATAAAGGCAATTTCTCAGCAGTTAAGCAATGCAGGTAAATGCAGCTGTTAGGGCTTTGTACTGGGAAAGGAAGACAGAGCAGTAGCGAAAAAGCTTCAAGAAATGTAACATTTGTGTAAGGATCGCTTTCCAGGAACGGGTAGAAATGAGACCCTGACCAGCAGACATGGACCTAGCGGGGAGGATGTGAAACACTGTGGACTGCAGCTGCCTGTGTGTAAAAGACAGAGGAACACCTAAAACATAAGATACTTTAAGCTGGTTTGAGATTAATATTTCCCCATTTAATACTTTTGTTCTGGGTAAATATTATTTAGCTTATTGAAAGCCATCCAGTCACTTGTAATTCCAGTCATTTCCCTGCATTGCCAAACAGGTCTGTGGGGTTGATCATATTGACTGGCAGGAGATGTCCTGCCTGAGAAAGGCAGTGGACTGCCTTTGCAGGTGTCCCAGGGTGGTCAGGCGTGCTCTGTTACACACCCAGGCTAAAGACTCCAGAAAAGGGTATATGCTTTTACAGATAATTCAACCATCAAAAGCTGCCATGGTATTGATTAAATGAAATAAAAATGTGGGAGGAGACCTAAATCAACTTCTAATTAATAGGGCAAAAAATTGTTCTATAGGCAGCAAGCGATTCCGTATCTGCTTTTTGTAAGTCCTTTGAACATACTTTGAAAGAATTAGTGGTGGTCAGTGTCAAAAGCGGGATACTGTGCTGGGTGAAACTCAGCTCTGACTGTGACTTGTACAGCTCCAATATGAGTAAGGAATAGTTTCAGAAGAGCTGCAAGACACGGTTATATAAATTATTGATACCTCAAAAGTAGGGCAGCGTTAAAGTAATGTCAGTGTGCCACTTCCAAAGAATATTTGTAAATCACGGAAGAGAACATGACAGATTATCAAATAAGCTTAAGGAATAGTGGATAAAACTACACTGTATAATTTAAATCCAAGGTAAAAAATCAAATATTTGTTATAGGAGCACTTATTCAGGAAAGCTAAGGCAAAGTGCTCTTTGGAATATGTGCATGACAACTGGGACAAAAATTAAGATAAAAACAGAAATGGAGTTTTCCAGCGCACACCCATTGCAATGATTATCTGCAGTAGAAAAGATATATGCATATTTTTTGCAGGGTTGAAGCTTAGCATATTCTTTATCTTCTTGCTAATGTTAGAATCCTCTTTGTCTGAAATGAATATTTCTAGTTATATATTCATGAAAGTGCACCTTTGAACTCAAATGCGTCATGGCTAAGTGCTTTACTGAATCTAGATGTAAGTAAAAAAACTTGATAGAGTAAACAATAAATAACTTCCTTAAAAATAAACTTCATTTCGAAACTCATGCTTGAGTGAATGATCCTGTTTTCCATAAACATCCACTCATATGTCCAAGTTGCTTGGAAAATGAAATAATTATTGCAAAACAACAAAAGAGCCTCATTGTGGCTTAAATTTTCCACATGTCCAGCATGTTGTAATGTCTGTACTAATTAACTTGGTGTTCCATGCTTAGTTTCAGCTTCTAAAATACCTCACTGCACTGAAGCTGTTTCGGCTCTCAGCTCTAAGGAGGTTGAGCTCTTCTGCGGGGAAGTGCGAGTGCGCTGACAAAAGGTGACGCTGAGGATGGATTTGTGAATGGCACTTCTCTCCTTGTCAAAGGCTGTGAAGCCCCTGCGAAAGCAGAGCTTTTAGGCATGCAGGAAATGCCCCCTGGCTGGTACAATTGATCACACCACTTTGGATGATCAGGTGAACTTGTTCATGGCATTGGTTTATATGTGCTGCATCTTCTAAAAATAATGCTGTTTTCCATGCATACTGTTCGGGGTTAGTACATAATATCCTGACTGACTGCTATCTTTTGAATATCAACACAATATGTTTTATAAATAACATATAAAATGACTAGGCAATGAAACAATTAATTGATTTTATAATGAAGCATGAAATCAAATAGACTTTGAGATCGAGTTGAGAGAAGCTGGTGTCTGATCTGATTAAGATCAATGTCATTTTCTGCTCATTAGAGCCCAGAGGCTGCTGACGAAGAAGTCATTAGTCTTAGTTTAGCGGTCATAGAACAGTTCGACAGGTTTTACTTAGTGATACGTGAGCGACAGCTCAGTCTTAGGGGTCATCAGTGCAATAGTGACGCGGTTGTTTTGATGTGGCCAGATTTATGTCATGGGGAGAAAAAGGGGACTGCAAAACCTTTAATGGGTGCTTTACCTTTTGATCACCAAATAAATTCTTTGCTGAGCTGGAATGGTGAATCCCTCATGTCCTTATGGGTAAGCACATGAGAGTGCTTTGTAGAAATGTTAGACATCAGTAGACTCCCGAATTTCTTTGGTTTTAAATCATTTTGATGCACAGCAGGTCCAAAGAAATTCGAGACGCCCAACTGGTTTTGCTCTGGGGTGTGGTTTTGTTTTGTTTTCTTCATGGCACTTTCCATGCGAACGGCGACCTGGCAGAGGTGAGTTTGAGAGGGCAAGGCTTCTCTACCTGGGAGATGTTTGGCATCCACCTGGTGCCCCATGGACTTGTGTTTGCACAATCAGGATGTAGTTGAGAAATGTCTTTAAAAGATTTCTTGGATTTATAGAGTGATACACAGAAATCTCAGCTGCAGGAAGTTGCAGTTTTATCACTGAGTAGTAGCCTGGGTGAGGAAATGTTCTTTACCTTGAAGTATAAGCAGAAAGTGTTAGTAGAAGAATTTCTAGGAGAGTAATAATTACACTCACCTGATGCATGCTACAGAAACCTCTCAGACTGAAGGGGACTATTATGAGAGCTAGGCAGGATTTGGAATTGCCCTGCACAAGAAAGTTCGGTATTTGCATGCAGAGCTTTGATGATATGAAATGCTCATTTTTCAAGGTTTTTCCTGGGAATCGAAGTCCTTAAAAATAAAGAATTTACAAATGTAGAAACATTTTCAATCTCAACAAGATATTTTAATACTTCAAAGTTTGTAAATTACGCATGACTTGAATTACTGAAATCTCCCAAGGCACTTTGACCTTCAGTACTTATCCCGATTTTCCCATTTTGAGTGGAGGGGTGGGCAAGGGGAAAAGTGTCCTTTTAAAAAAAAAACTGTATAGATATGCTTCCCTTACCAAAATTTTCCTGTGAATCACCTACTTTTGTGTGACTCCCACACATCAAGCAGTTCAGCCAGAGAGAAACTTGTAGTGTCATCCCTGGATGAGAATGGGAGTCAATATATTTCCTCTGGGGCAAAGAGAGAGGTACTTTCCTGTTTTGTTAACTGCCAGAAAAGTCGGCTCAGCAAAATGAAATACACTAACTTCTGTATGAGCCAACCTGAAACGAAATACTCCTGGGTTTTTTTAATATTCTAGATTAATACAGAAAATTTCCCGTAAAATCTGTGCTTCCCTGGAAAAAGTTAACAGAAAATGCATTTCTGTTTGAAATAACCCCAATAAAGAGCTCTTGGTTAGTTCTATGTAATACATTGAAGATATATTTAGTCCTTTGCTGAGTTCTTGTTTTTAGCAAAACTTTGAATGTTAAGTAATATTAATACATCTCTGCAATATCACACTGACTTTTTTTTTCATTGCATTACTGGCTTTCTAAGTTATAACTAAGAAACAGTATTAAATGTTTTAAATTTTTAGTCAGGGTAGGAAATGCAAAAAATAGCAACAGATTAAGTATAGAAAATGTCTGTGAATACATTTTGGAAGACAGCTTAAGAGAGTTCTTAAGCAGGCAAGTCAAAGGGAAAAAGTACTTATACAATCAAATATGGCTGCAAAAATTAATCCATTTAAATAATTTCTAGCATGTTAATACATTTTTAGATGTGATGAACTTACAGTGATTCTATCATTCATTTACCCACAGGCTTTTAAAGCGAGGCTGGACGGGATTTTGCCCCTGATGGACAAGAACGTGACATTAACGCTGGGATGTGAACTGTTGCAGCAGTCCATTTGCTAAGGTAGGATATCTGTCATCTGGTTTTTGAAGGGCAAACCGTGTGGTGTGTAAGGTGTCAATTCTTTTGTGAAAAGTCCCTCCTGAATAGTAGCACTATTTTAACAACGTAATGTGGCAGATGCTTTACTATGGGAGAAGCAAGTGCTACCTCCATAACTCATTGTCTCTTCACTTTTCACAGGTTAATCAAATTTCAACAGTTCTTTATAGCTGGGTGAAATCACCACAGATCCATTATATTTAGCAAAGTCGTACTGTTCTGTATTCACATTTTGAGCTATGGGTGAGTGCAAAGCAGTAGGTGAATGTAATACCATTTTATGAATGTAATACCATATTATGCTAGACCTTACAAACAGAACAGCACTAGCTTTGTTAACAGAGTTTTCTGATTCTTTACACTAAGCAAAAATCCTGAGGGTAGTGCAAATCTGTTAGTTAATATATGCTAGCATGTTTTAAGAAATGTGGCTTTTACTACAGTAGTAATACTCTAAACGTCTAACCAATTTTCTGTATAGTTAACATTAAAAGTATATATGGATACTTTTTTGCTCTGAAGCAAAATTAATTTCATTCTTAAAAAGGTACAAGATAAATCTATGCAGTAAATTCATAGCTGGAAACTATTGGTCTCCTTTGGGGAATCCTTTGCTTTCTATAAAATGTGAAGGACATGCACTAATTAGCATGTTCGCATTCAGAAATTCTGCGTTTATACTTCTCTTCAAAACCTACCAAATACCCTTCTCTCCAAACCAGTGAAGGTTTAGCAGTGACTTTTTTAACCTCTGTTACCCACAAAATTTATTTGTCAGTATAAACACCTGGAAAAAACATAGTTTTGGAAACTAAATCTAAACCCCAGGCTAAGTTTGCTAGGTACCTACTTGTCATACCTTGAAGCCAAAAGTTTTTGGAAGACATTTTTGTAGCAGCATTTGTAAGGCTAAAATTATCAGTTTGCTAGCACCCTGTTGTTAAGTGTGCTGAGTTACCACTTTTAAACAACAATACTTCATAATCATTAAAGTAAATTTTATAAACCAAAAAATGGTTCTACGTTTTCAGAATTTTGACTGTAGTATATCTTTTAATGAGCCAGCTATTAAACCAGGTCAGTGGCTGTAATTTTTCTGCCACAAAGGAACAAAAAAGATGCCTTCATCAACTCTTCTTCTTTGACTTTAATTCTTCTTTTCAATTCTGCCTGAGATGCATTTTGCCTGTGGTCTTTTCATGAGATATATGACATCACTAGGAAATACCATGTCCAGAAGCAATCATAGGGTATCAACTCATGCTTACATTTCCTTTCCAGATGTGACCGCTTCAATTAGGTGGATGTAGAGCAGCTGTGGGATCGGATGAAAGAGTTAAGAAATCCTGTGGAGAAAGCAGGAGGCTCTCCAGGTGACACAAAGGCAGTGGCGATCAGGAGGCGGGGAAATGCTTATGCTGGGAAGGGACTGTAGAAATCGTTATACATGCCAAATCTGTCAGGACTAATAATTAGTATTAGCAATAAGTTATGTGGTTATCATCAGATCAGTGAAATAGTGACAGCAAATTTAACAAGATGTTTGTGTAGTTAATCCTTCGGTTGATGTATGGTTTATAAAGTGCTACAATGGTAATGAAAATGTCATGCCTTCAATGAGGCAAATGAAATAAAAACAAGTTGGTGCATGCGTAAAATTGAGGTTGTACAATTTTGCATGGTGCTGCACTATGCACCGTGCTATGTTCCTGTTAGACCAAAACAGGATCAGGGAGGTGTGAAGTGAGAGGCGCTGAAAGAAACTAGAGGCAGGGAGAAGATACAGCCTCAGCTGCATCTCAGGCAATGCTGCCCGGAGGCAGCTGGGGCGGAGGTGTCTGCTACACTGAAAAGTCGGCTCTGAAAGACAGTGCCCAGGAGGGAGATGGGGGAGATGGGTCTGGGGGCTGCTGTCTCGGCTCTCTGGGTGAACAAGGCCACAGGTCAGCTGTGGCAGGCAAGACAAGACAGTGGAGATGGCATGCTGAGTCACCAGCCTGGTTTCCCGGGCCAAGATACACCTCGGAGAAGTCCCTGGTCAAGCTAGAAGGACAGACCGAGGTTAGGTTTGTTCTAAGTGTTGTCATGTCTGTGTTTTTCTTTTTTAGCTTTGTTTCATGCTCGTAATCCAAAACTTAAACCTTGACTCTGTTGAATAAACTTGGTGCTTTTCCTTTTATTTTTTTTCTCCAGCATTTAAAGTCAAGTCAGGTGACTCATGGGGTAGGCTTTCCCAAGCTCCAGGGCATGTGTTTCCCATACCATTTACCGGTAGGAAAGCTGCTTTGGGGCTCACCAGTATTATTTACACACAGTGTGAAACAATTCCCAACAGGAGAGCAGGCAGTCAGCCGCTGGAAGACGTTTTCCAGTTGTTGGGAGGCTGAAGCCCGCCTGGGCAAGGACCATTGGGAGCTCCTACGTCAACCACTTGAGCAGCCCTTTCTGGCCGCACTTAGCTGGTACAAAGAGCCTCCCCAGGCAGAGGGGAGGAACCACAAGCTGCACCCAACAGCAGACGGTGGAAACAGATTCTCAAGGGCCTGTATCATGTCCCTGCCCAAACAGGGACTACTGCAGCTGACCTGGTTATCGCAGTCTACTATGTTATAGTTAACTGACCAGCTGCATCTATGCTTGTAGCCTATTTATTTCAGCTGCAAATTACCGTGTGTGACTATGCATTAAAAAGGAGATCTGGATATGCAATGGACCAGGAGCAAAGGCGTGAGCAGCTCGTGTTGCTCAGCCAAGTCAGGAACTCACAAGGTTGTGGTAACGCCGTCAGGTGCTATTGCTTCCCTGTATCCTGAGAGGCATTCCCATGGCTAGATGGCTCTTCAGGATCAGTAGGTCATAGACATCCAGCTGCCTGCGCAAGAATACATTTCTTCACCATCTGATGTTGCTGGGATCTAGAGAGCCTGGAATATTCTGGTCAAATCTCCATTTATCAACTCATGTTGTTGCTATTAAAGCTCTCAAATAATTTTGGATGCAAACAGTTTGGTCACACCAAACTACATCCTCAGCTATTGTCTCTGTGATCATTATGTGGTACTTGGCCAAGGGTAAAAATGGATCTTTCTTACAAACATATATGGGAGTATTTAAAATCTCTATGTAGTTATCCACAGCTACAAAGGAGACAGAAAGCAGAGGTTTTTCAGTCATTCCATTATAAGCCCTATATAAATAAGACCCTTTTGGCAGATTCATGTCTGAGATGGCTGCTTTCTGAAGAGCAGCAATAAAAGATATACAAAGATGTCACATGCCATATTTGAATAGTCTTCACCTATTTCTGTGTTTCACCATATTCTCTCCTACCCCTTAGTTTCTTCTCCAATCTGCTGTTCATCTCTGTTTCTTTGTCATTGTCAGACAGAGGTTGCCTTGTGCTCTGCTTTTTCTCCTTATGATTCCTTGTGTAATGACTTTCACTTCTGTCTCCAGCCTACCAGCCCAGCCAAGTGGTAATTTATCTCCTCTTTTCACTTCTTCCTCCCCCTTTACCTACCTGGTAGCCTTTTTCTGGCTAGCTTTTCAAAGGCTTAACCTGCTGGCCATTTCATCTGGTACTTCAGTTCCTTCCTGTTACCTTTTGTAGCCCTGATCCTAGAGCCATGACCCTCTTCTGAAGGATTCAGTTGTCTGTGGTCCAAGACCTTGCTGTGATAGAGCACAGCTGCAAAACCTTGGCTCGGACTTCTGAGAAAATTGCTTAATTGTGAGAAAGCACAGAGACAAGAGCCATGCAAGATAAGAAAGGTAAAACCGCAGGCAAAGGCAAGATTAGCAGCTCAGGGGTTCAAAAAAAACCCCACAGTGATATGAAGAGGTATAAAAGCGAAGGAGAAGACAGGGAGCTGGAAGTTGGTAGGTCAGCGATATCAAGGACCAGCCTGCCCAAGGTGTGATGGAGGCTGGCCCTTCCCACCTGCCCGGCAGATCTGGCAGCAAAGGCCCAGCAGGCATCTTACCGAGAGGGGAAAGTGTACTAATCCTTACACTAGTAGCTCCAGCTAGCCCTTGCTAGCTACTGAACGTATTATCTGCGTACGGGCTGCTCGCTGAGTTCTTTGTAAAAGTTGCCCGGAGAGGGACGGCTACTCAACACGTGCAGGTTTTTGTCTGACTTTTAAAATCTGCAGTGCCAGGAAACATGAACTGTAGCAAGTTTTATTTGTTGTTCTACAGCCAGTTTTTTGTAGCCTAATGTATTACTTTTCTTCTGCACTGCCAAGTCGCCAAAACCCTTCTCTCTCAGGACGTTGGTTCTTACTGTGCGCTCGCTGTACGACACCTGACCTGAGCAGATCTCGCTGGTGATGGAACAAAGTACTGTTTGCCAGTCACTGAATATGGATTTAGGGCAGCATACCAGATATCCCGAGGGACCCTGGGCTCTGTTGGCAGGCAGCACTTAGTTTTATATAAGCTTTGTGTTGAAATTCAGAAGCCCTGAGCGAGTAATCACATTTTTGGTTCCTAGCACAGCACATTACTCAGCAATAACTTTTAATTCCTTTTGGCAGTTAAGTGTATTAGCCTACATCGCCACTTTTGCAAGCATCTCAATATCAGCTCAGGGTCTGTTGCTTCCTGGAAAATTTGTTTCCTCCAAAACTGGTGGTAGATTCTCATTTTCTGTCTGGACTATTAGCTGCTGCAACACTCAAAAATCCCAGCAGGGGCTTGATGAGAACAGCTCTGTGCTGGGCTCTGACAGGAGGAATAACAAAACTGAATTTGTATGAACAGGTTTCACTGAAAAGCATCTTAAAATTTCTCCTGTATCTCATACCGAATCCAAATTTGCCATCATTTGGCTTTACTAGATTGAGATGGATGGAGTGACATTTTAATGTAATTTTTATTTTATTAATAACAAAAAAGCCGTGGCAAATCTTTCCAGTTGAGAGCAGGATTTTTTCCCTCCTTGGCTTATGAAGCTACACCATTCCTGTGATCCTGCATGAGGCTTCTTCATCTCGTTAGCTGTTGGTTTCTGACAGAGATGCAATGTTGAACTTAGTGGTGTAGTTGGACAAACACTACAACTTTAAACATACCTGAGAGCTCACAAACATATGTTGTCTGTCTGAGAGAATCTGCATTAGGCAATAGCTGCTTTGGTTCCTCTGAAGCAAATTTGGTAAAATCTTCTTGTATTCCAGTTATAAAAATGAATGGTTCCAGTTCGTCCTCAAATGATGGCAATATACCATTTTGACTGATGGAGCAGGCAAGAATTGGATGATCCAGCTGGATCTTCTCCATCTCTGAATTTTAGGTTTCTCACTGTCCTACTCCTTTCTTTTCATCTGGAAATTAGTTTGTATAGAAGAAGTGCTGTTGCTAAACTGTATGAATCTCAAAGACACGTGCCTTATTGCCAGAGTGTACCTCTGCTGAAGAAACCTTTAGTTCCTTTTCTTTGTACCATTTGGGAAAAGGACAGGGATAATACTTGGGAGCATTGGGAAAAGCTTAAAAAGAATAAGAGAACTGAAAAATTTATTTAATACTGTTTCCCTGTTATCCTATGCAGCTATATTTCTAGAATTTAACTGTGGCAAAGCTTACTTTACAGTCTAACATCCCATTATGTTTCCAAAAGAGCAAAAAATGTTTTCTTCTCTAGATCAGCCTTCTCCGGAACTGAACGGTTGGATGAAGAGTTCAAAATTGCAGTTCTCAGAAGAAAAGATCAGTAAAGGCACACTTAACTTCAGCAATGAGTATTATTCACTATATTAGGAAATGTTTTCTTAATTAAATGAATTTTTATAGAAGTGTGTGTATGGATGCACACACATGCAGGCACTCCCAGCAGTTTAGGGTGTATAATCTGACCTATTTATAGCTCTAATCTAAAATTTTCTGTAACATTTATGCATAAAATTTTGGTTTTAAAAAACAGACTCTATTTGAAATGTTTAAAAGAAATATGAACTCTGTTTCAGATATACCTGAAATGGTCCCCAAAGTAGCTCTATGTAATTCACCACACCTCCTGACAAAAATCTCCTTTTAGCCTGTTGTTTTAATATCTTATTCTATCTGCTTCTCTCTCTGCCCTGCAATTTTGATCTCTGGGGAGAAGTACCTATCCCTGCAACCACCTAGAGCTGATAACTGTTTTTACATTCTGGCTATCCCTCATTCACTGTGTGTTTGGGTGAAAAGTTTAACTCATTTCAAAGCTTTCTTGATAAATGATTTCTAGAGAAGCAAAGCTTTGTCTCCTTGGGGCACCTTTGTGGTTTGGTTTCAGGGAGAAATGCAGGAAAGAAGCTCTGGAAGTAGCTGTTCTTGCTTGTGCTTGTTGCAAAGGGAAGGAGGACACCAGCTGGTCGCAGAAGCCCAGGCAGCTGAGTCCCATACCAACCTTGTGGTATTCATCAGGTCTCTTCATTTGTATGCCCTGCTCTTAGGAAAGGGGCTTTATCTTAAATATTTTATTTTAGTGAAGTGCTGGATTTTCAGTAATAACTATTTTGCTGGATTTTCAGTAATACCTATTTTGCTGAAGAAGGTAAGTGCACCCTGATGACTTCTGTACCAGATGGGATAGGGATTACAGAAATCCATGTGGCATTAGACCAAGAAAGGTCCAGAAATGGGCTCAGTCCATGACAGAGGAGAGATTATAGACCAGAGATTGCATGCTGGTGGGAAGAACAGGGTTTTGAGTAGACCTTTCTTTTGTTTCTTCTGAAAAAAAAACCCAACAAAAAAAAAAAAAGAAAAAGTGAATTTAAGTATTAACTGTCTTCCTAAGGTGTTTCTTCCAAGTTGTGTTTCTTTTTTTCTGGAGCAGAATTGAATTTTCTGAAGATAAAGATCACAGAAGATCCTGCCTGAAAGAAAGATTAGATAATTTGAGTTTGTTTTTCTTTGATTTTAGTACCTGTATTTGAAAACCAGATTCTCGTGAAAACATGTCAAATTGTCATCCAGAAGGTATTACTGATGGCTTATTTTCAGAGAAGAGATAAAATCCAAGTTTCTTCTCACTTCAGGATAAATGTATTATTATGCATCTAATTCAGTTACTGTAACTATTGCTTCTATTTTCTGAGGTAAGAATCAACAGTGGGTTTTGTATTTGCCATTTGGTCTTGAAGATATTTAAGACAAGACTCTAAACAACATTTTAAAGGAATTTGTAGTTTAAATGCCATTTTATTCTGGGTCAGCCTTTGTTTTAGGACAATTTTAAGTGAAGAGCAATTCAAAACACAGGACTATTGGGCCTAAAATGGCTGAAGAAATTGTTATGTATTGGTCTTTCCATCACAGTACATCTTGAGAGCTTCTGAAATTTATTACTATATCATACCCTTAATTTTAATGGGAACTGGATTTTAGTTCCCGTAGTTTGAGAGTTGGCTGGTGGGAAGAGATCATGGTGAAGGGACCTGCAGAGCTGGAGCTGGTGTCTGATGACTGAGGTGCTACCTGTCAGGACAAAGCTCAAGAAGGTCACATCCAATGTGCTTCCATCGCCGAACTCTGCAAAGTGCCTTAGTTAGAACACGGCAGACCGTTGCCTGCGCGCATACTGCCTAGCGCACGCAGAGCCCATGTCGCCGTACCACCAGGGACTGTCGGAGCTGTGTTAGGTGCCGTGTTGGATCCCCTGGAGCTGACACTTAACAGGATAAAGCATTTTCTGCTAAGTGTTCGGGGCTGGGATGTTGGGGCAGTAGCATGGCTGTTGCCTAATATGTATTCCTTCTGGATTTTAACAGTTGTCCCCTGGCTTTTCAAGGACGCTCTGGTCGTAGTTACTTTACAGCCAAGCATATCTTCCCTCTTTTACCATATAGCAACTGAAGACCTATAAGGGCTTCTTTGTTTCTGCATGTCTCTTTTAAAACAGTATTTGAATTAGGGAGTCAATACCAAGTTTGGGTTTCTTTTTTTTAACCTCATTATCAAGAGCCCTTGTAAGTGTTGATAGGACTCAGATGCATTCAACTTTCAGGATGAAATTCTCCAGGCTGGCTTTTTACGCAAAAGGATTTTATTTTAAGCATTTAAAGTGTGAAAATGTTTCTGTTTATAGAAATAAGTCACCTTTGACCAGAAATGGAAAATTTCAGTACAACAAAAAAATGTCTGTGTGGCTGTCACTGCCATGACTTTGACTTGCAAAAGTTGTGACTTTTCAGGTTTTTCCATAAGTTGTTGGAGAAAACTTTGTGATTGAATGGGGCCAGAGGAAAACTTGTGAGTTAGTAAAAAATCAGAATGTCTTTTCTGTGGAAAATTCTGGTATCATAAAAAGTGTTTTTTCAACCAAAACAGGGATTAAAAGTAAAAATATTGTATATTGTTTACTGAAATTTTGTCAAACAACCAGAATTCAGGTTTGGTTTACAGAACTGGTGGCAGAGTGAAGATGTTGATCTGAGGACCTTGTTCCAGGACAGGTAATGTATTTCTATACCAGTTCAAACAGCCTCTCTAGAATGTACGTAACAGAGCCAGAAGCAGCTACTAGAAGTTAGGATTCCTGACCCCCAGGTGAGTGTCTCCCCAGGGGACTACGAAGTTTAATTCCTCTTCCTCACCCTCTGGCCCTTTGACACCTGCATTTCTTCCTCTGCCGTTGTCTGTCTCCAACAGAGGTGACACCCCTTGGCTGTGGCTTAGTGCTGAAGCCCCTTTCCTGGGAGGCAGGCGTTTCAAAAGCCACGAAGACCATAAGATGGGGCTGAGGTTTCTCTGCTGTACCTACAAAAATGAATGTCCTCACCTGAGGAAAGAGAGAATGAGAGTGGATCTTGGCCAGGTTGTTCTTTCCATGGAAGGGACTCTAAGAAAGGATGAAGCTCAGATGAAAAGTCATGGCTGAGTCCTGGTAACCCATTCCTGCTGGTGGAATAAGGGGATAGGAGGGATATCAGCCCCTACGGTGCAAGGGGAAGGAGGTTGGGAGAAGCAGATAGGAATTATGCTCTGTTGCAGCAGAGGCCACCACCTCAGGTACTTCCAGCTTCTCCCTCTCAGACTGGCAGCAAGCAAGGGTTTCTGTAGGCTTGGCACAGGCAAAGTAGAAAGAAAAGACAAATGCATAATTGAATTCCACTGTTGGCATTAACATATGCCCTCTGTTAGTGGGGGAGAAGAAAAGAGTCAAGCTTGTACATCTTTACACTTTTGCTAGCGAGGTGACCTGCACTTAAGATGTATCCTAGATAAGCAGTGCCATGCCGTCGTCTTTGTCCCTTGTGAGCAAACTGTAACAATGAGACACACATTCTAACCCTGTGATTGAGTCTAACCCATACCTTGATGTTAACTGGCTTCATTCATATCCTGAAGCTTAGATTATACTTTAGATGTTCAGCCATTGAAAAACGGTTGTTTTTCCATGATGACTAACCCTACCTGAGAAGCACTTGACTAGGCAATTTCTTGAGAGCTTTTCCAAGCCCAAGTTTTTACAGTTCTTTCATTCACAAGACAAGCTGGCCTGGCCCATGGTAACTCTTTGTTTTCCTTTGCAATTAAAATGTTTCAGCTGCCATGTGAAATATGTGAGACTTTTCGGAGTTGTCAGAAGGTCAGTAGGATGACACTGAGTGTTTGCACTGCAGTTTGTAACTGAGTAATCCTGAGTTTAATTCCCAGATCAACCTTCTAGATATTTTAAACCAGTGGAAGATGTGGACTGCTGAATTAATCCGTTTTGCTCACTGGCATATGATTCTGTTCTTACTTGTTTTTTTCACTCTTCCTTATTCTTCAGCTCAAAACACATTTCCAAACATGCCTCTGTGCCATCCCAAAAGGAATATGTGACTGTAGATTATCTATCAATCTTTGACAGCCTAGCTTTCTTTTGGTCCGACAGCAAATCTGGAAAGGGCTTTGGATGCTATTTCTTTTCCTTTTAAAGCTAGAAGATACCAGTTCAGTGGCCATGTATTTCTCTTTCATTACACTCTCTCCTTTCTGCCAGCTTTTTGTTGGTTTTTTTTGGTTTTTTTTTTTTTTAATAATCATGCTCTGCTCACCTTGTTTTGCACTCCTCAGTGATCATAGCATCAGTGGCCACAATTATGGCCATGTTTCCTTAAAAGGACTGAGATCCCTGACATGACTGTGGGAGAGGGGGACTGTGAAACTTGCTCCCATCCCACACAATCTGTAGCCTGGAGGAGCTTTTCGGTGCTACTCTGTTTCCTTTGCCATTCTAGATAATAGTTCTTAATGTACACTGAATGTAAACCTGCTTTGCTACCCTGTATTGCTAGTGCTCACAGATTTCCAAGGAGCTGGTCAGGCAGGCTGTTGTCAGACCCATATGCCCTAGGAAGCAGCACTTGTGAATCGTCTGTTGGATGTGAAACACCTTTGAACCACCTCACTGTGTTGCCAGCAGTAACGTTTTTTCTGGAGTGCCTATGTTCAGGCTGCAATGAAAGAAAGGTGATGTTGGTGAAGGCTCAGACCAAAGCTGACTGTTGGAGTGTGCCAGCGCCTCTTCATTGACCACTGGGTCTGGCTTTATGCCCGGATCTTTACAGTCAATCTCTGCTCTCTCCCTGTCCGGTCAATATAACACTCAAGCATTGCAAGGAGGAGGGCTATGGGTTGTGAAGGCATCTCGCGCTGAGGTGGGTTCCCCGAGGAGCTGGCTCGTGAGAATGCCTGCCCTGGGCATGACAGGTCTGCAAGATCTGTGATAAAGTCACCAGCGGTAACTGGAGAAACACTAGCACACTTTTCCCAACAACTGCTCAGTCCAGGATTCAGCACCAGTTCCAGCTGTTGACAATTATACTCTCCCCGTAGCTTTGCTTAGATGCTGTGTTTGTCACAACAGATCTAACCTGTTAAACAGATACTGCTTTTTGCTCCAGCAGGGATGCCTTTAGTGACAGATAAAATGATTTTGGTGTACGGTAGATAATGTCCTTCAGTTTGTTAAATTTGCCAACTGCTTTGGGAGCCTGTGGGATGAAAGGTGTCACAGAAATGTAAAGTGCTATTATTCATCCTAAACGACTCTGTTCCATTTTCTAAAAAAAAAAAAAACAAAAATACTTCCTGCATTTTGTACAATGTTTGGTTGGTTTCTTTAAATCCTCGCATGGAATTACGATCATTAGTCCCTTAGCCTAGGATCTCAACTACCCTCAGAAAGGACGTTTTTCTGACTTTTGTTAGGCAGTTATTTACCTTACCTACTTTTTTAGTTCCTTGAGTAATCTGTTTTCTGTGACTAATTTTAAGGCACTGATTTTTCAGTGCTTTTTACTGAAACACATCGTGAGTTTAAGCATGCAAATGCAGTTCACAATGCTCAGTGAGTCCAAATACTTTGTCTGGTTGTACTCACTTGATTGATTTACCGTATTTTCCCATGTCCCAGGATTAATTACAAACAGCTGAAATAGAAAGGCTTGACGAAGAACTAATCCCGGTGTGAATGCAGGGAAGAGAGATGTGTGAGACAGCAGTCCAGTAAACGTCTAGCTGGAGGCTTAGTTGCACCTAAACGCTGTCATTCATGGAGCCAACTCAAACCATCAATCAAAGCCCTGTCAGTCTAAACAAGTCTGAAGCTTGAAGAAGTTTGCTTTAGTTGGCATTTAATTTTCCCTTGGCATCCAATTCTTAGCTTTAATTAGATTATCTCACACAAAATAAGGTTCATTTTGAGTCCAGCTCCGTGAGGTATTGTGTGTAGTGGCCTGACCTCAGAGAAGTTTCAGCTCCAACTTGCAGATGTAGGAATGAAAAATAACATAAGCAAAGCGAGCCGTTCCTCAGAAAGGACATCTGAACAGTGTGTAGGGTCTCTCATTGTTTCGCAGAGCAGCATTTCCACATTTCTGTAAGAAAGGGAAAAGAGGGAACCCACCTGTGGATATTAGAGGACTGATCATTTCTCACGCAGCCTCTGTTGCTTTAAAAAATATTTAAAACACATTAGTGGTAAAATATGCTATCAGCCAACAAATTATGAATCTACAGGTTCTGAAACTGCTGAAATTGTGTATAAATTTTCCTCTGAAAGCCAATGTTTATGGAAAAAGTTGTAAGGTAAGCAAAAACTTTATGCCTCATGATACATCTAGAACATCAACATAATATTTTTAAGGGCAACAAAGGTGATCTAATGGGTCACATCATTTAGGTAGTAGAGAGATGCAGTGAATAAAGAAAAAAATAACTATGTAACTGTTACGATGTCTAAAGTATGTGTCATTTGGTGGATTTGAGGTTGGAGCATATAAAGCAATGGAAAGAACTGTAGATTTCTTCCAAACCTACCTGCAACTGGCAGATCACAGAGATCAAGTCAACAGGTGGACCTGAAAAATAAAGCATCAAGATTCCAAGGTACAGCTGACTGTAAGAGACAGCAGCTAATACTGATCTTTTGTTTTACTGGGCATCTTCAGAGAAGGGAAGTAGAACCTGTCAAGTCAAACAATTGAATGGAAATAAGGTGGTTCAATAAGGAATGAAATCCAAGGATGATCAACATACAATACCAATGTCTAAACATTTATGTATGGCAATGATACCATAATTTTGGCTTTTATAATACAATGCATAACAGCATATTGTGTTTTCACTGAAGCACATCTTTTTTTTTTTTCTGTTCTGGTACATTACTCATTTTATTGTAACATATTCATCATGTCTTTGTGATATTAAATGCCAAAGCAAACTTTGTTTTGAAATCTAGGCGTCCAATTTAGGAAGTTCTGCTATATTCTCCAGCATTTACAGATTATCTATATGGTATATGTTCACCATACTTGTAAGTTTTATGTCTGTAGTTGAATTTCTACCCACTTTAAAGTCAGCAGTTAAAAGAGCTAATCTGTGGGCAGAAATAGTTTTAAGGTTCTCCTGCAAAGCTGTGACCATTATTGTGCCCCAGATGGAGTCCCTTGAATAACATGTTTAAATTGCTATTTCTGCTCCTCTCTCTACTACTTCGAGCCTTTTTTTCTCTAGACAAAGCTCAGTCTTATAAATCATCTCCATCTTTTAAAAGGGGAACGCTGAAACCAAACATGTTGAAAATATTGTCAATGCATTGAAGAAAAAAATATAGGGATAGAAACGTAGCTATTTTTGTGATGTCTTTCTGGCCAGAGTGCAAGAGAAAGAGGCTCTCGAAGAGCATGCCTGCCATCAGATCCCTGCTCTTTTCATCACGTTTCAGCATCTCTGAAGAGCTCAGCTTTACAAACGTGACACCAGCAAGACGCCGTGTGGTGAGAAATTCCTGTGCCCATTCGGTGCCGTTCACTTTATTTTCTGGGGTTATTCAAGCATTTCCAGGACAGACGATGCTTGAATGTCGAGGCATATGCTGCAGATGAAATTTCGGTAACTCCAGGGTGAGTTGCTGGGAAGCAGCTAGGTTTTATACCCAATCCCTGTTCCTTGACAGCCCTGCAAGAAACCCAGCTGTGGGTTTAGGCGTGTGGCTGCTCATATGTGCAGCAGGGCAGAGCCACCCTAACCGAGCCGTGGGGGTTCGTGGGCAGTGGGGATGGAGCACAGGGCACGCAAGGAGAAAGCCAGAGCCGGGTTTGACCGGCCTGGGGAGGCGCGGGGGTGGCGGGGGGAGGGGGGGGCGGCTGCTGTTTTCAGCCACCTAAGGGGGGTTACAGGGAAGGCAGAGCCAGGCTCCTCGCAGCGAAAGCATAAGAGGCCACGGACGCGAGTCGCTGCGAGGGAAATCCCAGACGCCGCCCTCCGTCCCTGGCTGCCCACGCTGCCCGCCCGGGACCGCGGGGAGCAGGTACGGGGCAGGCAGGACCCCGGTCACCCACCGCCCGAGGACGTGCAGCCTCGGGGGTGGTACCCGCGGGGGCTCGGGATGCTCCCGGGCTGGGCTGGGCAGAGGTAGGCGGCTGGGATGCCCTGGAAACGAGCTCCTCCCGGTATCCGTCCTTTACAGGAAAAAAAAAAAGAAAAAAAAATTTTAAAATTGTGGGGTGTTTTGGGTTTGGTTTTTTTTCAGTCATCTTTTTGCACTTGAAACAGTCATGGTGGGGCCAGTCTGGCTGAATAACGGGATCGGTGGTTTGCTGGGGGCTAGCGCTGCGGTTCGATACGCTCCCGGGCTGCCAGCTGGGAGCGGAGGAGGGCTTGCTTGCGAGTGGCTTTTTAAACCCTGGGATTTCAAATGCTCCTCGGGATGAGTCGCAGCTCGGCAGTCCTGCACTGAGCAGGTGGGCGGAGGGAAGGGACATGCTTTCGGCTGAACCCAAAAAGTACGTGCCTGGAGAAAGGCTTTGGAAAGTGGGAGCTGGGCAGGGAGAAGGGAAGGGAGCGTTTCTCTTCTGCTTTGTTTTGTAAGGAGTGGTTTAAATGAATTACTTCTCCTTTAAAAGGGAAAAAAAATCTCATTGAAGTTGTTGATGTAATGAATTTTGATTTATTTTTTTGTGCAGCTGACCCAGCTCTCCCCAAAGGGAAATGTATTTTCTTTGTGCTGTTTTGTTTAGATTTTTAGGATGGATTTGGAGTTTTGGCTGATGGGAAAACCCTGGCTATGCAGGGGAGGATGCAGCAGATGATTGCTTATGATGGTACTTGTTGCGTCATGAAGATCTAGGTGATTAAACCTTATTGTGATCTGGTCACTAATAGCAGGAAAATTTCAATGAAAAAGGAAATATAAATGAAGTCCTAAAGCAGATTTCAGAGTTTTTATCCTTTTGTGGAGCCGATTAATGTAATGTAAAGTGACCTAAATGAAGTGCTGTAAGAAGGTTTGTCAATTGTTTGCATGTTTGGCTAGGATTATTCGAAAACATTCATAAAGAAAAGAGGATTTTCTTGTGCATTGCAAATTAGTTATGATGATTTGGGGCAGAAAACTGAGATAGGTCAGCAAACTAAATATGAAGAATTTGTGTACCCCTGTCCTTATAACCCCCGGTCCCTGTATACCCCTGACCTTATTTTATTATAATACTTTGTATAGATTTTAGGATAGAAGATTTCCTACTAAACCTTTGATAATTTGCCTGTACTTAATTTCATTAGCCAGCCCAGCCCTGGCATTCAAAGAAGTCTACCAAGAATATTTGCTGCTTTTTCTAGTTTTAAGAGTGGAAGAGAAAGGGTTGTGGGAGTGGTACTAGGAGAAACTCCAGCTTGGAAGGGAAGCTGTGGATGTCATCTCATCACAACAGGTCATCGTCCTGGAATAAATCAGAAAAAAAACAGCTGGACAAGCTTTTCGTAGAGTTCTCTTAAGTTAAGTAATAAATAATTGGCAAGTGAACAGGAATTTGGGCATGTAACTCGTAACTCCAAATCACTTAAATGCACTGAGTGAGTTCTGGCACTGCTGAAGGTCTTAACTTCTTTTTAATCACATCTTTATCATGGTGGCTGTGTGGGTTATTTTTGCTGTTAAACTTTCTCTCAAGTTTCCTAGGGAGTCCAAGTTTTGTTCCCTGTCATTATGTATTCACCAAATTTTGAATTAGTTCACATTCTGCATTGCTTTCTCTTGCCATAAACTTAGCTGTACAAAAACATGCATTTGTGCAAATATACCTCAGTAAGTTGATCAAGGGATTTAAAGTTGAAATTTTTTTACTTTGTTTGACTGCTTTTCGAGGTTGTATATCATCCCCCCTAGGATGTCCCGTACTTCCAATGTGCTGGGGTGCCAGCCTGCAGAGAGGGTGTGGCTCCTGAACATGGTCTGCTTAATCCTTGGCCAAGCAGAGTTTCAAGCAGAATTCATTGCACATGCCAGATTGGGCCCAGAATAGAAATGTGTGTCTGCATACTGTTGCAGGTGTTTAAATGAGGCTGACGATGACATTCTTGAAGCACTAGAGCATGACAAAGCAATGTTACTAGATGAGATGATTCAGCCTTTGGTATCAATGTACCCAAGAGTTTCTCAAAGTTATGCAAATTTAACAAGAAAATATGGAGTTGCAAGACATTGCAGCTGCAATACAAGTCAAGCGCTCTGAGCCCTGAAAAGTAGGAAATCTTAGTATACTGGTACAAGTGAATTGAAAGTTACTCGTAATGCAGCTGAGAGGAAACGGTCAGGCTGACTTGCACAGAATGATTGTACTCTACCAAAGCACTCAAAAATATGGCCACAAGACACCTTCTATAAATTCTTTGATGAGGACAGTCACCCCGGGAAACATCAAAATAAAAAGATGTTGTTCAAATTTAACATGTAGCTTTGGTAGATTCTGGGTCTTGAGAGCATGCTTAGTAAGTAGATAACTAACCGGTCAGAAATGCCTGATACTGGATGGTAGTCAGCAGTTCAAGACACAATAAGATGCACGCGGAATGTATGACATGGGTCAAGTATGGAGACTTGGGCTGCTGTGCAGATGGATCACTATGTATGTCTCTGAGGCAGCCCGTTGCAGTGAGGTCCAAGCCTGGAGTCACCGGCTCTCCTGCTAAGAGCAAACCCAGAGAATGGTATCAGCTGCTTTGTTTGACAGTATTTGTAAAGTTGGAACATACCCCAGTAGAAAGCCCCATAAATAGGCAGATGGACTTTTCTGATGTTTGCCGTGCAAACGGACAGAGCACTGCGAGAGGCTGCTGAGTTTAATGGAGGATGCAGACCAGAAGACTTGAATGCTAGGTGGGGATATGTGCCTGATGCCCACGGCAATTTACTGACTGCCATCAGCACAGCTGTGCTGCCAGCGCTATGACTGGCTAGAGGAAACCAAGTCCACACTGATTGGATGATGATATGAACAACTTAATTTAAACATCTACCGCTACTCTAGAGCTAACAGAGCAACGGGAAAGAGTACGCTTTCTTTGTGCCCTGTTAAGTTAGCAACGCCTGAAAAAGGACTTGATCTCAGGTAAGAAGGAAATTTATTTGGTTTTTTAGTTATAAAAAGGACAAAGTACTTCCATTGAACTTTCTGCAAACAATAACCCTAGTGATCAGCAAATTACTTGCCTTTTTTTAGAAAGAAAAACATACATACCTTCTTATACCTGGTACCTTTTGCTACGATTTCTATACTGGAACTTGTGTTAATATTCAAATAACGTAGCTGACTACACCTTCACAATGGCAGAGAAAGAGCGAACATGGCTTAGAAACATGCAGTGTTGGCCTCGCCATGCCCTCACTGACATAAAAGGCCCCTCCCTCCACGACATTGCACGGAAGGGGAGCGTTAGCAAACGAAGGTTAGCGGTGACAGCAAGAGCACCAGGGAGCCCCTGGATTAATGCTGGTGCTTTGGAAAACTCTAGTGGCACTGCTGCAGGGAAGCGCCAGTCAGTTACCCCTAAAGCAGCTGATGAGGGAAGGCAGGTTGTCCCAAATGCTAGAGGGCTGCAAGATCTGCAGTATTTGCAGTCCCTCCTCAACAGTGCATGAGGTAGCAGTCTGATGGTGTCCTGGTAATGCTTCAGGACCCTTAGGTAATCCATTTGCAATAGACTTATTTTGTATTCGGCCATAATGACTGTACAAGTGCTGTGAAATTGCTTTTCAACTCTGTTATTAGCTCAGTGTTTACCGTCTGATCACAACAAAACTAACAACAATAAACCACTGTTAAAGTTCAATACAAGTTTGCAATTAACAGTAACTATTTGTTTTCAATGGGCTTTTTACTTGTGGAGACATCTTAAATGAGTATCTCTCTTATCCCTACAGCTGTTGTGAGCAGATTATCCTTTCACCCATTTTTCCGTGGAGAGATGCTCTTTACTGCGATGCGTTTCTGGAGTCGCGTGGACTGAGAAAGACCCAGTGTGGGCTTAAATCTAGTATGAACACGACTTGAGACACACACAATGCTTTGCTAGACTTACTGTTGTTTGTTTTGTGACATTCTCCAGTGCATATTACTTTGCTGGCTTGCTTGTATGCTTTTTAAAAATAACGGTTCAGAAGGAGCTAGTTTTTGTCTGAGATGAGAGGTAGGGCTCCACAGAAAAAACTTGTGGGGACTCCCTGAGGCTTTCTGACTTGGCACAGTAAAACCAGGTTTGAACCTAACTGGCTTCTGGGCTTCTCTTTTTGTAAAATGGCACTTTCTTCTTAAGTCAGGAAAGGAAGCTGGTTGTGCTGAAATTTTCTTTTCTGGTAGTTCATCATGGTTCCAAGCTGATGTTGCAAAGGCAATGTAGGAGTTGCTTCAAATGTACCCTGTATCTGGAGATTATTGTGAGGGTGAGAGGAAGGTGATGTTTCCTAATATAGATGTGCTAAAACTTTTGTTACCTTTTGTTGAATCTTGAAAAGTGGTCTGTGGAAGTTATTCAGAGTTAAAGAAAATTCTGTATATAATCAAAACAAGAGACCACATTAAAACAACTACATCATCCCTATTTTCAGTGTGCTACACACGGCAGTGGAGAGGGAAAGGATGAAACTCCTTCACTGCTGTATCAAAGTTATCTTGGTGCTTCTCCAGATCAAAGTAAAGGCACCTGCTTTTGTGTAAGATATTGTTTCTTCCTCCAAGATGAGCACCGCCATGAGATAATTAAGTTTTCTGAGACGTACAGAATATGCACACCTATTCCCACCAAATGTGTCAAAGCATGCTCCATTATTTTAGTATTTTATAAATCTGGGAGTCTTTTGATTGCTGTAATTGCTCTCTAATTATGCCCATATTGCAGTTCCTTATCAGTTTGCCAGGGCTGCTTCAATCTTCCTCTGAAATAAGTCTTCAGTACTGCCGTAGTTTGCTAATCGTGAATAGAGCTGCCAGTTTCACTTGTTCATTGGACGTTAGTCTGTTTGTTACTTTAGCAATGCTAAATCCACAAGGAATTCATAAGTGCTTCACCCTCCAGGCAACTAGAAAAGCAATGATCTCCTTCCTGTACGAGGGTTTGTTTAAGTCTTGTTTTGGAGAATAAAGGAAGGTTGTGCTACTGCCAAATGCTTTCATTTGGCAATGAAGATTTGCCTTTCACTGCAGAAATGGGTCATCTTGAATATATCTGACCTGATAATTTCCTTCTCTTCCCAGTCATCTCCATTATCTCCATTACCTGTGGTGGCTAGGTGCTTTATTCTAAACTGAGTATTTAGAGTATCTACTGGGAATTCGTCAGACTAAAATGCATAAGCTATTGGACTAAACAATGTATCAGTGATCCAGTAAAATTCTCTAAAATTAATCATAAAATACTCCAAAGCCAGATTTTCATGATACTTAGGCGTCTAACAGCGCAGATAAACACCAAGGAGTATTTTCAATGACACAGGAGAACAGTAGGCGTATTGCCACCAGCGCAATCAATAGGTGTGAAGTGCCTAAAAACCTCTGGAAATCTGTCTTTTCATGTGGAACTTAAAGCCATGGTAGGAGAAACTGTTACAAATGAAGTGGAGCACTGACTGCAGCCTTCCTATCCAAGAAATACAGTCCCAGTACAGATTACATATATATTAAAGCTAGGTGCAAAACGTGCGTGTAGGTTCATTTGGCTTTTGTTGTCTGTCCCCAGTTCCTTGAGAAAGTAAAAAAAAGTAGGGTACGAAGATTTTCAATTTACTGAGGCAGCATACCTGTCCTCACATAACCGGAATAATATTTCATTTTACTTATGGCTTAAAACCATATTTTTTAACTGTATGTTTTGGAGGGTTTTATTCCTGGCATCATGGACTATTTTAGGCTGGAAGTCAAGTCCCACCTCCTGGTCCAAGCAGGGCTAACTTCAACATTTTGAAATTCTCTATGGATGAAGATTGTGAAGTCTCTCTGTGCCCCTGTTACAGTGCTTCATCAACCTCATTGAAAATTTTGCCTGCTGCAACTTGTGCCTGTTGCCTTTTGTCCATTCGCTGTGCACCTCCGGGCAGAGTCTGGCTCTGCCTTCTGCACACCCCTCTTCCTTGCGTAGAGCAATATGAAACAGAAGCAAGCAGATATTACATGGGAATAATCCTCAGCTTAGAGTGATGAGAGATTTCTTTGATCTAAACAGAAATCGAATACAATGTTCATACTAATATCGCAAATGTGCTTGAAGTTAACAGATTGAGAATGTGCACTTGCTGTATACTCCATGTTCTTCCCTGAAAAGCATCACTTGCCAGACACTGTCAGGTGTAAGATATGGGAGTTGGTGGACTTCTGGCCTGACTCATTTTAGCAGTTTTCATGTACCTAAATGTACATGATGGAATGATGCAAATGACATCAGGAGGCTGGAGGTTGCTTTAAATTGCCCTCCCCCCTAATACCCACAAACAAAATTTCTTGTTGAAACATGGAAATTACCCTAGTTGGTGAAGAATGTCTGTGGTTTCAGGCTTTCAATTAAGAATATTTCCTGCAGAAGAAAAATCAGGTTTTTTATAAATAGGGAAATGTAGAGAGCGAGGAGGATTCTCTGGTAGAACTGCAGTTCTTTACACTCAGCTAATAAAAACAGTAAATAGAACTTAACTGAAATGTAGTTAATAGCGGAAGTATATTTCTACTATTATCATTGCACTTCCTTCATCATTCACCACAGTTCCTCAGAAGTTACAGAATAGAAAAAATACAGAGCAGAGAAACCAGCAGGAACCAAATGACCACATTCACAAAAAATGTTAGCTATATGTATTTTTAAAAGTAGAATTAGAAAGGCTATATAGGATTAGTATAAGTTATTAACATCTTGTCTTAACTATTTTATTAAGATGTGTTTTTCATTTTGTAATCACCCTTTGAAAAGCTGATGTCCGTTCTTGATTTTTTTCAGAATCCTTAAAAATAAGCACATGTTTTCATGGGATCTATTTTAAATGCAGGGCCCACTTCTCAGAGCAGTTTTTTCACACGGATCTTCTGGCAGCAGCTGAGTGGGTCTCCCCGAGAAGCAGAACAGTGCAATGAAAAGACTGCTCACGTCTAGACGAGATGCATAAAGCCAGAGGTGACTGGTGAAAGATTCACTCTCAGTTATCAACAACAAGGAAGAAAATATATATTTTTTAATAAAAGTCTAGCTGTCCAGAAGCCAGAGTATATGCTCAAGCTCTTTGAAACCTGAGGGCAGGATGTTATATCCACTGGCAGAGATCAGAATTTCAAAATGTGCTGCCAACGTTTGTGGAAAGGCAAAGACATTTCTTCATCTGCTCCTCTTAAGTAAGGAGTAACAGTTACAGATGCTCACAGAAACATGTGAGCATCACCTGGCAGTCACGCTCGCTGCTGCTCGGCCTGAAACTTGGGGCTGCGGGTGCAGGAATGGGCTCAGGGCGGGCAGGCGATGGGTGCTGCAGCACCGCCTTGCCATCAGCAAACAGTGGCACCCCGTGAAATCGCTTTTGATGCATGGTGGCCAGGATGGAGGGGGAGCATCCCGGTCGGAGGCATTCATGGCTGGTGAAGTGGGAGCAGCAGTCTGGAAGCTTGGGATGAGTAAAACGGACCAGGATGAGCTACAGGAGCTCCTAGGAGGCAGAGAGGGGGGAGCAGCTCAGGTGAAGAGCACGTGTTAGGCCAAAGTGTTACAGTGCCAGCGAGTTCAGAGCACTCTCACCACCGAGTGGCAAAGGTAGAATAAAGGGATTTTTTTTTTTTTTAGGTGAACTTTGAGTGATTATTAAAGAGCTGCAGGTAGCAGTAAGATGTTCAGGCTGAGAAAAATAGTCTATGAAAGTATGATGCAGAATGCATGAGAAGATAAAAACAAATATTTATTGTAGCATATAAATGATTTCTCCCTGAAGACTGCAAAATTTCTTATATTGGAGGAAATAACTCCAATATCATGTTTTGACTACACATGCTTTTCTTTAACATGCTCCAATGCTCTAAAAAATATATCCTGAGATTTCTGCCTACTGCTTTGTTGTTTCACCATGCTAAGTTATCCATTCCCTCATGGACAAACAAATATGCACTGAACTCTAATAGTCCAGCTAATTTTGATGCAGTGTTAGCATTGATTAGATTTGTTCAGCGTGCTGCCTGCCTAGGCATGCATAGCTTGTGTTGTAATTTGAGGTGCATTTGGACATAGCATCAGATAATTTCGAAGGTATTTGTGGCCAAGGGGACAATATGGTGACTGTCTCGGGGATCACGTTAAGGAACTGGCTGTGCTGGCGTGCAAGCCTGTGAGAGATGAAAAGGGGAAGATGGACGGAGCCCTCAACTCAATTGAGTATTAACAGCCTCTGGTAGTGGGCTTCTATTTGCTTGTTTTTCAAAAATACTTAAGTCATGGTTGAACTTGGTTCTTTTAGGTTTTGTGCTCTCAGGTTAGACTTGGATATGTTTAAACAGAACATAAAATTTCTGTAGAGGAAAATGTTGTGAAGTCCTGGTTAATGCTACCTGTCTCAATTATAAAAGTACACCAATACTGGAACAGAAACGCCCTCAGAAAACATGCCTTTGGTATCTTGCTTTAAAACTTTCAGGTCTTGGAATAAAAACCCATTGCCTCAAGGTTTGATTATAGTAACTTGGATTAAGGCAGGGAAAAAAATGTGCTACTTGCTTGCCAGTGCTTCCCCACAAAAACAAGGGAGCGAATAACACAGCGTTCCTCCCAAAGCTGGGTTGTGCAGGCGCGCTCAGTAAAATAACTTGTAAAACTTTTGAGTAAGCCGTCACGTTTGCTAACTCCTGCCCAAGCGGTGCGGATAGTGCTCGAGCTGGAACACAAGCCAGCTTCTTGTTTTTCAGCTGGGCTGATTTTTTGTTGTTGTTTCCTTTCTTTTTTTTTTTGTGCTCAGGGAAGCAAATGTGTCTTTTATCACTGATTTCAGTGGTGTGGCTGGGGATGTATATAGAAAGCAATGCCATGTGCTTTCCAGAACAGACTTTACGTTTTAAGGTTCTTTTAGTCAGTCTCCAGAGAGATGAAAATATGCCCTTAGATAGCTTTCTAACAAGCAGACAGATACTAAAACTTTACTTATTTTCACTTTTATTGTTTACTTCTGATTGCTGTATTATTTTCATGTGAATCATTTTTATATCATGTCTTATTAATTATAAAACAGATTAATTATTAATACCCCTTGCTTACATTGACTTATAAGGCTGGATATGTAGACATCTGAGTTTGCCTACCTTGTTGAGTATCTAACTGGTTTATTCTCATGGTATTGAGAACTTGATCACGTTTTGATGGTTTTCTCTCTGGGGTTTTTTGAGATTTTTCTAGCCCCCCAACTGCGTGCCATTAGATTGCTTGCAACTACAAGTTGTTTAAGCTCAGACACCGAGGACCTGAAAGAAAGCATCTTGTCAAAGCCGGGGCTATGCTAAATGTGAGATCTTAAGGATATATGCCCCAAATGAGTCTTGAAGTCGAATATCAAATGTGTTTTGTTTTGTTTTGTTTTGTTTTTAACTGGCTGTCCAGTTCAGTAACAGCCCAGAAGCACTTGCTGGAATGGAATTAATTAGGTATATATTTTATTATAGAAAAATTTCTCAGGGTTTTTCTGCAAACTTACGACCTTAGTCTGGATAAATACCTGCCTAGGTCTGGAGCAGATGCCTGACTTTGGTACACGACTGCCTTTGCTATTTGTTGTACGCAGCGCTGCCAGTTCCTGTTCTTGTTTGTCACTTTTGGATGAACTGCATCAAATTCACAGTTCAGTTTGCTAAACCAATTGTCGTCTTGATTAAATGCGTGCTATAAATATGTGTTTGAGTGCTCCTGGCTTTGGCATGTGAACTGATTGGAACGAGCTGTGGAAGAAGAGTGTCGCCCCAAGACTGATAAGAAAAGTAACTTTTCCACATGTGGATGACTGCAGACTTTCTGAGGACCAAATTAATCTGTACTTACTGTGTGGTGTTGTAATGCAGTACAGTTAACCAGAGCAAGCAAAGTTGTTTTTCGGAGGGCGGGGGGGGGGGGGGAGTGGGGCACGTTTGTTTTTTTAATACCCGAAGGTACTAACAATATTTTCTGTAAGTATTCATTTTCAATACATCATATTTTAAAAAATATCTGTCCATCACTAGCTTTACCATAGTTGCCACATAGCAATGGTCTTCCGTTTGCTTATTCAAGAGTGTACAAGATATTCATTAAGCCCCCAATTTTGTCGTCATTTCAACCAGATGGTGCTTCACACTGAAACTATCTCTTAGATGGACCGTCAGGGAAATTACAAGGAACTTGGCAAGTACTACCTGGTAACTGTTTCAGTTCAATGAACTGCTTCAAAAACATCTGCAGACTGGCACACGTGGACTGCTCCTATCTCACCATACCTAAATATTGTTTATTATTTTTCTTTAAAATTTCCAAGCGTGACTGTATAGACTTAAGTTTTCTGTACAGTAAAAATCAAACTTCTACTTTGTGAATCCATGTAGCGGGTCAGCATGGGGAGGCTGTTAGGCTGTTAATTCACTCTCTTGTTAGAACACATTAATCCCCCATGTAAGCAAGCCCTTACTTAAGCTCATTTCAATGTAAATCATTTCCACAAGATGAGCTTCCATCCATGACCAAAATCAGAAGAGAAATAAGGCTTTGGATACTCTTATATCCACCTAATGCCAATCATACCACCATTTCTGAGTTCAATCCCTTATTTTTTACTCCTACCCATTGAACAAGACCTGCCCTTGCCCTCCTGTTTTTTAATCACAATTTTTTGTCTTCTGCATTGCAATCTTTACTAATCTCACCAGCTGGAAAGCAGAAACAGATGGCCCTAATTATTTGGACATCGTTTTATCACTCAAAATCAAATTACAAAAGCTTTCATAGAATAACTTTCCTCCTCTGTTAAGTTTTCCGTCTTTATTTTGGGAGAAATAGACGAAGTTTATTTTTATATCTGGTGCCTGCTTCCTTTGCCAGCTAGTTGAGGGACAGCTGTTAATTGTTTATCCTCCATTTGCCTGCAGATCTGTTAGTTACCCTGCAAGGAAAGCCCTCCAAGCAGCCACGTAGGTGACAGCATTTTGATGTGGTAGTCACATCGCATATAAGGGTAAGGCCACATCATGATTTATGTGAGTTGTCAGGTCCGACATCTCACAGAGTCAAAACGCAAGTGATGATTGTAGCATTAATTTAGAAGGAGCCAAACCAAGCGAGTACAGGATAGGCAAGTATGCCAGAAGCTGGCCCCACTGCAGTTACTGGCATCTTCATGGGCTGCTTGTTTACACTTGTATTTTTGAGTGAAAAAATCAGGTCATTCTGGACGGTGTCTTTAAAATCTTTGCTTAGGAAATGGACGTGTCCGCAGCAGAGTGCTTGGGATTCTGTCCCAGGACCACAAACGGAGGGAGGCAGAGCCAGCCTGGGGGAAAAATGGGCAGGTGAACACATCTCACGTGAGCCCTTGAGAACTCGCTTCACCCATTATAGATGCAATATATCGGTTGAATAAAATGTAATGCCTTCCTTTATTATCTCTATCTTAAATCACATCATTAAAAAGAAGGAGCCAGACTGTGACTTATACAGAACAGGCTTTTCATTCAACATTATGTGGCTGCAATAATATTGAGCGCCCATAAACACAATTTATCGAGATGGGTGTGCTGAATCCAGAGCAGCTGTGCATCACCAGGGCAGTGTGAAACAGCTGGCGCTGGGGGAGCATCTCACAGCACGGCTTTTAACTTTATAAGTCTTCCGATTGCATTTTCAGGGAGTCTAAGTTCACTGTTAATTAAATGAAAATGAATAGCCTGAAGTATAACTGCACAATGTATTCTAGCAGTTAGAGCACAGTGGCATGAGATGGATACAAAATCCATGCTTTGCTAAGCCTAAAAGGCAGGATCCTTCTCTAGTATAAACTGATTTTGCTGATTCATACCAGCTGTCATTGACCATACATCATTTTGGTGCTAAAAGAAGATAATATAGATGTAATCCGGTAGGACCCAATAGTGACTATACCTAATGAAACTTGCTGTACTTAGCTGCTGTTCTGGTTACCAAGTCATCGGTAGAGATTTGTAATAGTTCTATGGGTTTTCTTGGGTCGGAAAGAGTCACAGCACTCGGAATATTCTCCTATAGTTTAATTTTATTCTTATTACTCAGGAGAAACTAAAAGTACCAACAAAAGCATAGAGTGGTAACAGCTTTTGAGAATATCGGCAAAAACCAGCTTCTCATTAGAGCTCCTCACCAAACTTAGAATTTTTTTTCATATTCCTAGTCCTCATCTTCATACAGTAAAATATTTACATTATCAAGTACTTAGTTTGTTAATCAAAATTACTAAAAAGGCCAGCTTCTCAGAGGTGGTTTGTAAGAAAAGAGAAAAAGCTTAAATTCTGTGAATATCTTAAAGCTGTGATGATATTAATTGATTGTCTCCAGCTGAGTGTTACTCGGTTCTGAGAAAGAGTCTGTATTAGAAAAGCAGCATTTGTTCAACAGAGTAGATCTTAAATTCTCAATCTTAAGAGTATTTAAATCTTTCTTCTTTAAGTTTTCTATTGTGAAATTATGCCAAATTAGTGAAATTAATTATGTGACTAAAATGGGGTATAAATTCTCTTTGATTAGCTTGCAGCCGTTTGTACTGGTTTAGTCTGGTTTATTTAGAAAATTCCTACTAGTTTAATGAAATAATTGAGGTTTTCTGTTGAAAAATATATACACACACACGTAGATATGCACATTTATCTTCTTAGATCCAAATTACAGTGTTATAAATGGTTTTCTGTCTTTATCAGCTTGCCACATTTCATACAGCTGGATGCCTGCCACATCCTGCCGTCTCAGGGTAACACCGACAGAGTGAATAAGTAGCCGTCTTTTCATTCAGATCTTAAAGTTGTTCTTACTGCTATTAACATCACAGCAAAAGTGGCTGTGGTATTTTATGGACTCCTCTGAAGGCAAGATCCCTTCTCCAAAGCCTGTGTAATCTAAACATCCCTCACTTTAGCTTCTCGATGAGATTGCAGCCTCTGTGTAATCCCCGGTATTTATGGCCTTCCAAACTCCACTCTGTAAGCATCAATAGTTTATATTTCATCCAGTATTGCCAGCAAACTGTAATCTGAGTTTACAAATGTGTCACAAGAGACATTTTTCAGCTTTTGACACAGCTCACCACCCGTAAGTGAATAAACGAGGCCAAAACGTCCAAGTCGGCTTCTTTTCAGCAGAGATACGGCGAGACACCGTTGGGTGTGAAATTCATAGTCCATTTCTCAAATGAGTTTCTGTGACAGTGAGTTCCCATATGATGAAGTAAAGCATAATGCATATGACAGGCAAATACTACTTGCCCTGAATTACATCATCTATATAATATTCCTCTACATAATAACCCTCTCTGTAGGGGTAAATCCTGAGCATGCCTAACAGATAAGCTGGAAAGAAAGAAAAAAAAAGGATCCTTTTCCTTTCTCCCCAGTTTAGCCTCTTTGGTATGCATTGCCAGAAATGAGGCAGGGTTCCGATTTAGCGCATGCACTCTGCTAAGAAGATTAGGTTTGAGGGAAGAGGAAAGGAGTTTATCGTGGTTAATTTGTGTGCCCCAGCAGCCCCGCTCTGAAAGCACGGCACTGTCTGTGCCTGGTGCCACTGAACGGCCATGACTGCGTTTCTTCTCTGGGCCACCTCCCCATGCGCTGCCCGCTCTTACACTACCTCTCATACGTTCCTCAACGTAAACGCTTCACAGGGTGACATTTTTTCTTGCCGCTTAATTGCTGGGAATGGCAGTGACAGCCCCCTGGTGCAGCCAGCACCAACAGACGCTCCCTTTCATTTCTTTCTACTTTTACAGTGATGTTATCTTTGGTGAAGTGTCACATTGGCGGTAGCCATCCTATTATGGGTAGAGTCTATCAGACCACTGAGAAAGCTTGAAAGCAGCTTTCTGCTTTGAAGCAATAGCTTTTGTACCATTTACAACATCACTTCAGCCCCAGGAGCTTTGCTGTCACCGTTCTGCTCCAGACCCGCTGTTTTGCGGATGCTCGCACCTCACTGGGTGCTCCCTATCGTGGAATGCAACCTGCCCGGGGAGTACCCCAGTGGGATCACACAGTTCAGGGGATAATGCCCACAGCTAGAACTGTGGTACAAGGAAGGAGCTGTAGTGCATGCACTTACAGATGAGCGAGGAATAATAGAAGGCAGAAAGGAGGAGCAGCAGAATTGGAGATTAGGAGCTAGCAACAGGGAAAAAAAAGACTGTTCTCACCATTTTCAAATGGCTGCTTAAATACTACCAGTGGGGCGATAGTTATCATCTTGAACCTGTTCTGTCACTCAGCTCCTTTCCCGCAGGCTAAAATCAGCCTTGTCCCACACCCCGCACGTCGCTGAGCTGCACAGCAGCGAAGCGTGGCTATGTGGAGCAGGTCCTCAGCTGTGACAAGGTGCCATACCTTTGACTAAGCCGTCCAGGTCCAACTGCATGTGTGAGCACTCTGCGTATCTTAGCTGCTTTTGATTTGGTAAATAAGAATCTCCATCAGGCAATTCGGATTTTCTTCTCATCGATAATGCTAATGAGAGCTGAGTGGATTAGCTGTAGACTGCCCTGCTGCTGAATTTAGCCAGTGATAAATCTGAATTTGTTTAAAAAAAAATACGTAGAGAGTTGGTGGGATTTTATTCCTGTGCTGGAGATAAAGGGCAGTGAAAAAGGTGTCAAGAATATTTAATGTATTTGTGCTTACCCAGGCGATGCTACTGCTGCTGGTTTACCTCTGATTTCCTACCTTTTCCATAGGGAATTCCCAGGTTTTGCAGCACTAAGTTAGTGTATAGGGAGCTTGGGGAGACCTGGGGGATTCAATGTTTGCAAGTGTGGGATTTGGTATCAGTGCTCTTAATAAAACCAAAGTATGACAAGCTATTCCTTGTTGAACTGAAGGTTGTGCTGTCAGCTAGCTCTACACACCAGAGTGCGGCAATTACCCAGAGCAAGTTTTATGCTAGCATGTCTTTGCCTTTTCCATATCATCATGGCAACTTCCTTAATATTTTTTCCAGTCTTTTTTCCCTGTTGTTGTTTTTTTAATATAAATATATACTGTTAAAGTAATGAAGGCTACTTGGGGGAAACTTGATTACAGGGGATGTGAAAAGAGTGCAGAGGTGTGTATTTGATTTGCACGAACTATGGAAGCGAGTGCTCTGCCTTCCTTCAACAGGTTGAGCGCGTGTCCCCTGTGATAAGCATCCTGAATGTGCTAAGCTCTCCTTTTCCTCTGTTTCCCATTCAGGGTTTGAACATGGGCACCCAGCCACACGGTGTGACCAAGACAGAGATCCCCGACCATGTTCTTTACACTGTAGGAACGTGTGTGCTGATTATTGGCTCCATTGGCATCATCGGAAACCTCCTAGTGCTCTACGCATTTTACAGGTACAAAAATTCCTTTTACAGTTAATCTGACTGGCCTTGAGGTTCACATGTGCCTGTGTGCAGATGTTCTGCATTGGTTTCCTCTTGGATTAAATCTCCAAGCAAAGGCTGATGGCATCAAATGGGGGGAGGCAACACCCCCCCGCCACCCTCCACATCACTGATAACCTCAGTGTAAATCCTCATGTTTTAAGGAACCAAAGAAAATTAGAAAACAAATACCGTGTTCTATTAACAATTCTACTGAAAAGTTTAAAGAAGAGTTTAATGCTTTTAATGATAGAAAAGAGCAGGCTTCTTCGTTCACCCTGTAGAATTTGCAGAAATACTTGACAAAAACTGACACTCTTCCCAGCAGCCCAGATGTCCTGGAAGGACCAAGAAAGCCACGCGCTACATGAGATGAGCTCCTGCCATTGGTGTATTCCCTGCTTCAGGCAGCTCATAGGATTTCTGTCAGTTTGTGTGCTCTCTTGGCTTCTGGCAGTGTAATAGACAGCCAAAGCTACTGCAGCCAGAGTGTGCAAAAATCTCACGGAAAAGATAAATAGCCGCCTTCTGTTCCACACTGTGATGCTGGATTTCAAAACCCTCCTTGCTCACTGCTTGCTGTCATCAAGCATGTTGATGCAGAGGGCACTTACAATGCTAGAAACACTGGTGGGGTTATGAACCAAGCGTTAGTTACCTATTCTTAAATGTTTAAGACAAATAAATTTAGTTATTTTGAATAATTGGCTTTTAATACGAGGTAGAGGAGAAATTGAATTCCCTGCAACTGTAGATACCTTCATGATTTTTGAAATGCAGCACAAGCTCTCCATTCTTCTTGAAATTTGTTTGTTTTAGCTGGTATAATAAAAGCATTACATTGTCAAAGTAGGAAAATCTCCATAGGCAGACAAGCACCTGTGAAGGTGTGAACTCTGCATCCCCTCTCACTCAGTTGTTGCAGGCAGTTATGAGACCCAAAATTGTGTTAGAATTGCAGAAGCCTTGAGATGGCTTTCTCAATTTCTTTTTCAGTATTTTTTTATCAGCATGAGGAAAGCAATTCGTGTTAGCTGCAAATACTGATATTTTAAAGCACATCAGAGAGGTCTCAGTTGTTCAACTTTCTACACTGAAGGAGGCATTTGGGGGAGAAGAAACGATTATTTCGAACGATTAAGAATTACTGCATGCAGGTTCCAAGAACAAAGCTATTTATAAAATCCTGCTTCCTCCCTATGTCTCTCAGAGTGTGCCAAGTCACTTCTTTTTGTGTGTACCTGACACTGTGAAAAGTCCTGAATTCAAACTCTAGGTATCAAAGTTCTTTACTTTGCCATGCAACCAATACAGTGGTTCACGTTGAGGGACTACTAGTTCAGAGTTACACCTTCTCAGTATATCCCTCAAAAGTAACACTTTTAAGGTAGATTTGGGTGAGCTGAACTCACAAATTAATTTAACTTTTGTAGGGGGGCATAATATTTGATCAGAGCAACAAGGGCATATTCAACCAAATAACCCCAAGTAAAAGTGAGAGGTTCTTTATCACGTTACCAGTATCTTTATTCCTCTTAGCCAGAGCCAAGGGTAATCGTGAATACCAGCTGAAACTTTCCTAGGAGGTTGTAACTCCAGATATCCCTAAGAAGTGAGACTACGGTTGGACTCGATGATCTTAGAGGTCTTTTCCAACCTTAATGATTCTATGAATAATGATTCTATGATACGCGAGGTGGTGAGATGTGGGGAAAAAACCTGGAAGTGATGTTTGTTTTCTTTGGATAAACTTTGCTTGCAGACTGGCTGCTTTCAAGCTCCTCGTTGCAGTGTTTAATGTTGCCTGTTCATCTGCAGCTGAGTGTTTTTGTTATCTCTTATGAGATGTGTATTAACAAAAGTATTTTTTTCAAATCTCTGTGCATGCTCTGCTTGTGCCATAGCACTTTGCAAAGGGTCATTGAGTTAGTGGTAATGTGGCGACTTTTCAGGTCAGCAGCTTTTAAAAATTCACCACAAGCAGGTCCTTTGGCTCTGTAACCTGCTTCAGATCCTGGTCTTGTGCAGTGTAGGACACGCTCAGTGTTACTGCTCTTATAGGGAAGTGCTCTTCTCCTGAACAAATCCATATTTTTCAAGACAGCTGGAATTCTCCTCAGTTTGAAGAGGAAACATTCCATTTTACTCCCCTTGCTATTTTCAGTCATCATTTTGAAATGACTATAGCTGTAGTTGCAGTAATTGACTGATGATTAGTAATTGATTGACTGTAAGTAACCACTAACTCCAATCTGGATAGTATTTGTTTATGTTAGTAAGCAAAGTTATAAATTTAACTGTTCACTTTGTCTATTTAAAATCGCGTATTTCTCATGTTTTTAAGCAACAAGAAGCTGAGGACACCCCAAAACTACTTTATAATGAATTTGGCCATAAGCGACTTCCTGATGTCGGCTTCTCAGGCACCCATGTGCTTTGTCAACAGCTTGCACAGAGAGTGGATACTTGGAGATATAGGTACTTTTCAACACTAATTCATACCTCACCAGCTCTACACTGTCTGCAGCCTATTTTAGCCATAACAATCCTAGCTTGTGCTGTGGCGACAGCAGCATAAGACTCTGGAGTGGCAACACAGGTTCTTGACATCGTCAGTCAGCATGATGGCACGTGTTTTGTGTTATAGGTTTGATTCTTTCATCTTACTTATTTTGGAAAGAAAGGAGTCAACATCAACATGTAATCATGTTACCCTCTAGCTTGTAGATGGGCAGATGCTATGGCTGAAGATGGGTATAAAAGTTTTATGAAGATGTAAATATTTTTTTCTGTATTAGTTTAAGAGGGAGTTAATATTTTTATTTAGAAATGTATGTTGATATCCATTAGCATACTTCTAGGAATCTCACATTTATTTAAGAGATTTACATAATAATAGTCAGTTGAGGACTCTGCAAATTTAAGCTCCTTTCTTTCCAATTGCAAGAAAGAAAAGGTGATGCATGCTCAAATTATAGCTGAAATGTGAGTATAGCAAGTTCCTCAGAAGGCTTGATGCTCTGCTCGGTACTGCTTATCACGTCATTGGGTGAAAATTTGCACCAAGTGGTGGTCAGGTATTGGTGGAGCAAGCCCAGAGACCACATATTATTTAGCAGCACAGAAAGGGCTCTTTAGTTTGAGGATGTTTTTAGTCTTGCTCACCCCCTTAGATAACATCAGTGTAGATTATCATGCTGCCACAAATGAAGCAATTGATTTGGGTTGAGTGGGATTTGGTCCTTAATTGCAGGTTATTTTGGAAGAAGTCTGCTTTAAGGTTGAATCTGGTATTTTGATTGCCTCCCACTCCCGGTGGGCTGTTGTCTATAACCACATGGGGTGATGCAAGATCTCAAAAAATGAGTGATCATTTGACACAGGTTTCTGAATCAAATTAGGGACAGTGTAACTCTACAAGTTTTCATCTGCTAGCGCAATGCCTGAATGCAAAAAGGGGAAAAAACCCATTTCATGTAAAAACTGTCAGTTTATTTAAAAGTGCTGCTATTAAATATAGGAGTTGGAGCTATGTTTTACAGCTGGTCTTCTAGCCATCAAATTTAAACCACTTCTACGTTTTTAAGCCACATAAACCAAAGTCATTTTTTGAAACATCCATCTGTCATTAGCAGACAGATGTCTGCTGCAGCCTGTTAAGATCAATATATTGGGCAACAGTCCAGGAAAATGTAAATTTAATTAGATTGGATTTTCTTTGAGGCAGTTTTCCATTGACAAAAGGTTCCCAGTTGCAGCCCACAGTGGAGAGTAGAACTTGTTAAATACATACATTTGTATTTTATTAATATTTGTGGTTTTTCTAATAAAATTATGAATTATGAAATTGTGAGGCTAAGAAAATTCTTCTAATGGGAGAGAAGTCCTGAGCCAGGAAAAAATGGGAGGTTTATCATGTCAGGCTCTGAGAGAAAACATGCATCTGTTTTAAGAAAATCCCTGACATCATTGCCATTTTCTGCTTCAGGCTGTGACTTGTACGCTTTCTGTGGGGCACTCTTCGGAATAACCTCAATGATGACTTTATTAGCTATTTCTCTTGACCGCTACCTTGTGATCACTAAGCCCCTGCGATCCATACAGTGGACTTCAAAGAAACGCACCATGCAGATCATCGCTGTCGTGTGGCTGTACTCGCTGGGATGGAGCGTGGCTCCGCTCATCGGGTGGAGTATGTTGTCTGCTCTCTATCTCTTCTAGCGTTCCCTACGTGGTCTGTTTTAGCCTTGCTCGGGGTATGAAAAAATGAGATTTTTGGTAGGTTCTCTGGTGGATGCCTAGCCACCACCTGATGGTTTGCTGTCGTACCGTGTATCTGCCTCCTCCCCCCCACCCCCAGGCTGAACAGATTCAAGCAGAACAAATTGCAGACAGAGTATTAGGTGTATCTTGGAGTCTGGCAGTCAGGACCTCCTCTCCATATATAACACGGCACGCATAGCTCTTGAAGACTGTGTATACAGTACGGGGTTTATTTTAATTGCTCAGTTCTTGGATCAGCAACTGCACGAGCTTTGGGTGTATGTGTAAATAACATATTCCATGTATTTCATAGGTTCCTACGTGCCTGAGGGCTTGATGATATCCTGTACATGGGACTATGTAACCTACTCCCCTGCAAACAGAAGTTATACCATGATTTTATGTTGCTGCGTGTTTTTTATTCCCCTGATAATAATATTCCATTGCTATTTATTTATGTTCCTGGCCATAAGACGTACTGGCAGGTAAGCAATGTAGCTGAAATAAGTAAATGTCCCTTTTCTTTTATTAGAAGATTTTCTCAATTTCTTTAGCTGCAAAAAAATCTGAATCAAAAATTAATCTGAATTGAAATTGGAAATAAAGTGGCAGATCATTAACAGCTGTAACTGGAGAAATATTTTCCAGTAAAAACTGGAATGGACGTATGTATTTTGGAGTGGGGAAAGAAGTCTCTGGTGGTTCTAATCTTAGCCCAGAGTGTGGTAATTAATAGTATATCAGATAATTTGATAGTTTGGATTATTTGTATTTCAGATTTGCAATACAAGGAACACAGTCCCCGTGCATTCCAGCACAGTTTTCAGCCCCAAGGGATGATAAATAGCATGTAGCAATGGGGCATGATCTGCCTTTGAGCTGCTCTGTAAACATAACGGTCCTCATATTCTTTGACAGTTTTATTTAAAGCAGGCATCCCAGAAAACCTTGTGGTTCACTCAAGCATCACAACTGCACGCACAAAATCTGGCTATGCTTGTTAAGACACTTTTTTTTTTCCAAATTCTTGGTCTATATTTGAAATAAAAAATCAGCAGGGTGTTAAATCTGTAAAGTAATTTAATTCTGTCAGTTATTTTTCTCCTAATGAGCACATGACTTATCTTTGGTCTGATCCAACACCAGCTGAAGCTGTGAGTCCTTCCCGCTGCTCGCAGTGTCATCAGCTCCAACAGCTTTTCTCTGTGCCTATCTGCTGGCACTTGTTGAAGTCATTTGGCTTCACAAGGCTAAATTCTGTTTTTACAAGCATGTTTAGCTGTATGCCTAAATTGAAGTTCTTACTGAGCTCTATTTTTGGCCTTGGTCTTGATTTTTCCTACGCTTTGTGTATGCATATTTGATACCAAGCAAAGAAGCAAAGAACGCATCCTTAAAACAATGGTGTCCTGTACACCCATGAAGCACAGTGGCCCCAAGATTTTTCTATGCCTTTTGCTCACTAATACAGTAAACTCACGTTATGGGTATGTTCGTAGTGCACCAGAAAATAGTTTGTTACCCTGCTGGCTGGTAATTATTGTCTTCAGCCTGAAATATATCTTCATTTAACAACACTGATATGTAAAAATTATCATTTCTATGCTAAACTATATAAAATGCTAAGCCATATAAAATCATTTTTTTAATAAAGTGTGAGGTGTTTGTCTGATGTGAGAAGATAAATTCATGGGACATTTTTTGGCAAAACTATTAGGACTGCCTGTCGTACTCCCCCTGAAATACTTCTCCAGTGAATAAATCTGCAGGGAAGTAAAAATGTCCCTGTAAGCATTTGGGGCCAGATTCCTCAGAGTAGTCAGGGTATTCCAGCACATGTTACCTTATGAGCTGGAATTTCTGCAAGCTGTTCTCTCTTGAAAAGGAAAAGCCATCAGATTTGATTTTGCATCCAGCTGTGCCTTTGCTTGCTCCACCTCTGAGAGCAATGAAGGGCAAGGAATACCAATTACTTCACCCGCCCAACCTGAAACCTTCCTTGTGTCAGGATACAGAGATGGCAATCCCATCCTGTAGTCCCAGGGGTTCTTCTGGCTCAGTCCCACAGGCGGTCGAAGCTCAGACAAAACACCTGGGACTATTTTACTACATTAATTACTTCCTAGATTTTTAAATATCAGAGGACAAAAGAATAGTTAGAGCAGGGAAAGATGAAATCTGCTTCATTTTGCATATTGCTGAGAATGCATTAGAGATGTTGCACCTCGTTTTTTCACCTTCCTGCTGACATATCCATATTTTTTCCACCCCCTCACAGAGATGTTCAAAAGCTAGGGTCCTGCAGCCGGAAATCCTACCTCTCTCAGTCCATGAAGAATGAATGGAAACTGGCAAAAATTGCTTTTGTGGTCATCATTGTGTTTGTCTTGTCCTGGTCTCCATATGCTTGTGTCACCTTGATTGCCTGGGCAGGGTAAGTGGAAATGTAATCCAAAGAGCATGGATTAGTCTGATTAGTACTGTTACCCACGAGAAACAAATCTCCGTTTGGAACGGGTTTTAAATAGTTATTACGTTAGAGGTGATATTGCTTTCTTCACTATATCCTTGTGGATAAAGCCAGGAAAGGGGTTGTCTATGTATTTTAAAACTATTATGACTTTTTATCTACATTTTTGGTACACATTGTTTCCTCTCCTCCATGATACTTTCTTTGAATGAATTGGAGGAGTTACCTCTTTTCTCTCCTAATACTTGTTCTCTCAAGAGGTTTCCACCATACACTGCTGCCTCTGACAGAGGGCAGAAAAGAGGTTAAATTCCCAGATCTTCACCCCTGAGCTCCCATCTTCCTCCAACCGCTCTCTGCTCCAAAGGGACCTGTTCTCTTGTCAGTGCATGTTCTTAATTTCAAGGTCAGGCTGGACAGGGCTTTGAGGAACCTCATCTAGAGAAAGATGTCCCTGCCCATGGCAGGGGAGTTGGACTAGGTGATCTTTAAAGGTCCCTTCTCACCCAAATTATTCTGTGATTCTATGATATTGATTGTGATTATCCTGCTCCGACACTGATCACATGTGACTGACTGTGGGAGCTTAAAGTCAAGAGGAAAATATTGGTTTCAAACCACTTCTAGTCCTCTCTTCCTTCTGCAGTGTCTGAGTCATTGACACCCATTACTGTGCAGCATGGATGTTGCTGCTGAAAGATTTTTAGGTTTGATTCTGGTTTCTTTTTTATCACCATTCCTTTTCCCAGATGGTCACAATGGGGGTTGTTTGGTTTTTTGGGGGTTTTTTGCTTAGTGCAGAAACAAGGGAGGTGATTCTTTGTGTTCCTGGTCATCCTCAAATAGATAACTAGTTACTTGCATGTCTTTCATCTTCTCCAAATGAATGAAACCAAGTACACACTGTCAAATGCAAGCCTTTCATCTGAGCAAAGAATGCATTTGAATGAATTAATGTTTCAGGGGTATTTCTTATCAAGAGATGACAGCACAAAAACAGTTAAAGAGAGTAATATGTTTTAGTAATTTAGTATTAATCCATGGCATCACTCTGTGTGTAATGTTTTTGCTTTGTTATAGTCGAGGCAACACCCTAACACCATATTCCAAATCTGTGCCAGCAATTATTGCCAAAGCTTCTGCAGTCTACAACCCCATCATATATGCAATAATTCACCCGAGATACAGGTACAGTAAACATATAGGTATGTGTATAACCGTACATGCAAATGCATTTTTTACAATGAACGAACTACCCCCATTCCCTCAGCCTCGCCCCACGCGGTGCGCACTCCCGCCCTGACCACCCCATGATGGGATCCACGTGGTCAGACCCTGCACCGCGTCCATCTGGTACAAGGCAGCCCAAACTGCATGTGGAGCTCCAGACGTGGCCTCAGGGGTGGCCAACAGAGGGGAACAGTCCCTCCCTGCACTTTACTTCCCCCTCACAACCCTGCTCTGTCCTGTGGAGCTGCACAACACCGCGGCTGACGGGAGGAGGAGGTGATGCTCAGGGTCATCTTTTGCCATATCAGGGACAGCCGCTAAAGAGCACTCTCTGGGTAATAGGTCTCAACCAGTGAGGCTCAAAAATCACATCATCACCAATTTAAGAAGCTATATATACATATGTTTGAGGTTTGGTTTTCTGAAGCACTTAGGTCATTGTCTTTACACCAACATCAGTACTAATGTAAACAAGTTGCTGGTCTTTGGGAGAAGCTCTGTGAGAAGCAAACAGCATTTTTATAGAAGTTCTGTGCAAAGTGGGAGCTGTAGGAAGCCAGTAATCCAGACAGAGCTCCCTGCAAATGAGGAATATTTCCAAATATACTGAAAATACTGCTTTTTTATTAGCAGGCTTGCTAACTTTGGTCAACAAGTATTTGCCTTCAAAAAATAAAGCAGACGTTTCTGAAATACTCTACTTCTCTTCTGAAGGCTCAGTTTTCATATTTGTTTCATTTAGTTGTCTCAGGTAAAAACTTTTCCATTCTTTACCTTTTTCAAAAACATTAGCTTTGACTTAAAAAAAAAAGTTTTACACTACACTAATGTGGTTCGCTGGGCAAAATGTGATGTTGATCACTTCTCTGAAACACTTCAATGTTTTTTTTTGCAGATGTGAAATATTTCTGAACCTATGCCTTCATAAGCAAATTATTCTACATTTTCATTCTAATTATTATTATAGGTATCAATTACTGTATACTTTGAAACAGAAAACTGTGCCAACCAGCACAATTTCACTAACAGATACTCACACATTATCCAGTCTCGATAAGCTGCATGGTTAGCCAACTTTTCTTGCCTTTTTATTTCCTTCTCAATTCCCTCACAGCCAGTGAATGAGTTTCTGAGCTGAAAGGTATGAATTCTGCTTTTTATCTGGGCCCTCTGACTGCAGTAAGGTAAGGGACAGAGAGTATAAAGATAACTTGTTCCCACAGAATAGATGATTAAAAAGGTAACAATGCGTTGTAAAAAAAGATTTCTATACTGTCACTCTGATGGGAAACCTACAAGATTAGGTGAATAGAATGATAATTTAATATACCATAAAAGACACTTCTCCAAAGAATCGGAAACCTTTCCCTTCACAGAAGAAGTTCCATTATAATCTCCTTTAATAACTTCTTTAGAGCATCCCAATTGGTCTCCAGAGACCAGCGCAGCCTTCCCCAACATTTAGGGAAAGCAGGAGAAGGAACTACCTTGCATTTCAGAAAGGTCACCTGCACTTTGAGCTAGCTAGGACCTGGAGGCATACATAGTATGGACACATCAAAAATGATTGTATCTTCAGTCGCGTGGTCCTAAAAGGAGATACAAAGTACTTTAGCAAGAGAATAAACTGGCATGGTGTTCTGCTGAATGGTTTCAAACAAGAACAAACTTACCCTCCACTTCCCAGACACGATTCAAGCTAAAACTTCTTTTTTGAAGTCATCATTTTATTTAGAAATGTCCTCCCAGCTTCAGCTGAGAAATGTGTTCAGGTACTGGCAAAGTCAGTCACTGCTGTTAAAATTTCTAAAATACTTGGTTTCCAAAAGTCCAGCAAAAGTAGGTTTTGGGGGGTTTGTTTTGGGGATTTGTTTGTTTGTTTGTTTAATGTAAGGAAAGAAATACAACTCCATTGTGTTCTCAGCCTTATCTCCAGGATCAGATGAACTCCTAAATTTTTTTTTTCACCTTTATGACTCACAGCAGTGTACACAGAAGCAGCTGTACCTCACATAGAAGATATAGCTCAGAGCTTGCAATTTCCTCCCATAGCTGTACATACTGTGGGTTTGAAACATCAGCAGGAAAAATACTTTATTATATAAAAGGAGAAATTCTTGTAACAGAACTGTTGTTCAGCATATCTCTAGATTTTTCTGCAAGTCTTTCACAGCGTATCTACCACAAAGGGATGCTGTGTCAAAAGTTCAGCCGAAACACGGGGATGCCGTGGTGATAAATGTGATAAATGTATAAAAGCCACTAGATGGCAGGATTAGTTGCTGGCATGAGGTTTGTCTCACCCATGAAGAGGAAAAGCTGCTAGGTTATGTTGCCTGAAAACTAGGATTTGGGAGCTGGAAAGAGAGTTCATTCTTTTGAATGTCTGATCAGTGAAGGTCTGGTTGTAAGAACAGTTAAAGCTTCTCAGAAGGCTGATGGAAATATACCCAGCAATGGTGAAAAGATATATTTTGTTTGAAAATGTCTGCGATTGTAACTAACACCGTTTTGCATCCTCAAAAAAACTGAGTCCATCTTAGTTTTTGAAGGTTGTAGACGATTTTAGTTTATAACAAGAGAATGACTACTCTCCGATGGCTTGCAGAAGTGCAATGAGAAGATTTGCATGGCTGGCTGACACATTATGAACCTAGTATTTTTTTCTGACCCAAAGCTATTATGTCCAGTGATTCCTTATACTATTTTTGCAAGGTCAAGAGAGTGTTTTCAAAGTAGATACTATATAGTGAACTGCTTCAATTAGTGTTCTTCCAAGTAAGATTGTATTAAGAAAAAGGCTCGAGTCCACAACAGGAATTCAGAGACTCTCTTAAAATTTGTGTGTGGGGTTCCTGCTTCTTAATTTGTATTTCTAGAGATATCAACAAGAGAAGTGTTTATGCAGTTGTTTTGAAGACATTTTATAGACTTGGTACTCATCCAGTCAGGAAAAGAAGTAATGTTGGGTGCCTTGTGATGAATCAAGCATGCAGTTTTAAAACTGAAAAAGCAGCTACAGTACGCCAGCAAGTCAGCTGGTGAAAATATGTTGGCAGGACCATTTTTGCTTGAAGAGTGAATAATGAATATTATTTATTAAAGATCAGTGTTCCTGGATAATTTCCGTATCTTCTAATAATTTACATTATGCCTTGAAAGTAATTTATCCAATGATGGATAGATGGGCCAATCCGTTGAGGCCCAAGCCTTAAGGATTTGGGGGGGGAAGAATTGCCATTTTATATTGGAACTACTGAACTGGGTTAAATCTAAGTTCTTTTCCAAACCTTTCTAGAAAGAAGCACCTAGAAATCAGGATCTAAAGAGTTCAGATGCGGCTCAAACCAATGATGTAATGCTATCAAAACAAGTTGGTTTTTTGCACAGAGAATTGCTGTTCCCGCATCTTAACGCCCCAACAAATCAAACGAGTCTTTTTGTGGGGTTTCCTTACCTTAAGCAATGAAAAAAAGTACATTACAATGAATGTAACTGAAAATGTAATAGTGACCTTTGTGCTAGCATTTGGCTTTTAAGAACTGGTCTGAGAAGTTAATTGTTATATATCTCCCTGTCCATGACTCCCCACCAGTATGAAGGAGAAAAACACTTCTCTCCCTGATAGGTATCACTGGAAGTAACAAATGTAAATAAGGAAATATATGCAAAGTTTTCATTCATTAAATGCTGTTTTGTGGGGGAAGAAAGTTTTCACTCCTTTAACAACCTGTACATGAGCATCCTGTAGAGAGCATTGCTTGGCTGTTGTTAGAGTTATTGCAGAAACTTCCTTAGATTTTGGAAGTTTTAGGTTTTATAATCATTCATTCATAACAAATGGGGAAATTCTGCATCTCCATGTTTCCAACTTGCTCCCAAGTGAAGCACAATTTTACAAAAATGGTTTGTTCAAAACTGCTCCATCATAAATAACTGAATAATTGCAAATTATTTTGATTTGCTGTTTGCAATTACTACATATTTGACTTTGGGAGACTCTCTTATTTTAGAGGATTATAAAAATATCATCAAATAAGCACCTCAGGTTTATACCTATTTTGTATTTCACATGTACAGTATTAAAACTCCCTTCAAAATCCATACTTTCATCTCAGCCCACGTAATGTCCCTCAACAGTCCTCCCAAATATTAGTAAAATTGAAACTCTGGTCCCTCAAGACATCAAAAATGTTCTTATGTTCTTGAAATTTCACCATCAGACATACATTTCCTGAACCTCCAGCGTGAGGAGGTCTCTGCGTGAAATCCCACTTAATAAACAGATTGGTATGTTTTACACTAACTTGAAGTTATTGAATAGTTTACAGCCCCAGGTAGGCTGTGACAGACATCAAAAGCTATGTCTATGTCTGAGGGAAGCGGTTCAGCTTCTCAGCTGGGGAAAAAAGCTGGCAGCTGCTTTTTCAGCACCAGCCTGAGGTCTTCAACATGAAAATTAACTTGGCATTGGGGGCTTGGCATTTTCTCGTGTCCTGTAAACCCTTGCTGATTCTCAAAACTTTTTATTTTCTGCACAACATTAGCTCTTTTTTCTTATCCAGCACCATGTGGGCAGCCTCCTGCAGCTCCGTGGGGCTCTGCCAGCTCACTGGCAGGCGTCTCAGCAGAATCAGGACTGATGGTGCAGGCAGAAAGAGTTCTTCAGTCCTCATCTCCACTGTAGGCAGAGAGCTGCTTGTTCAGTTGCCTTTGAAGTTAGAGAGGAAAGACATGCAGAAGTCTGGCATAGTGAGAGTGGTGATGATGCCAAATATTGGGGTTTGGTGGTGGTAGGTGTCTTTTTTTTTTTTTTTTTTGATTGACAAACTAGTCATCTTATCTTGTGATCCCAGAATCAGATCTCTGAGACTTTAACAAGTGTGATCTTTTCTGAGAATAGAAATGATGATTTAAAATGTACTGGTTATTATCCAAAACCTGGTAACTACAGAAGCAAAGATTTTACAAGATACATCCACTTGACTTGCATCTCAGTGTAAAGTCAATATACTAACATCCTCCATTGAACTGTTCTTTTCCATATGCCTTGTTGCTGCCTCGCTTCTTGACTTATTCATTTAGTTTTGTGCCAGTATTAGCTTTATCTGTTGGGCTGAAATAATGGATGGGGTGGCACTGGGGAGGTGTTATACCAAATGCATCGCTCTGCCAGTCCTCGGCGGCAGCGAGGAGCAAGGCCAGCTGGCATCGTGCAGGGGAAGCTCTTGGGCTCTTCTGCACCATGTGGGGTGGGAGGAATAGATTCATACAACCATTACTGAGATTATTATTTAATGAATTATATAAGTTTTAAGTTCTTTGGAGTCTAGATCATCCTTCTCTGTGCTTGTATGGAGTGTTAATTCCTGATAAGAGTTTACAGGAGCTGCCGCGATACAAATAAACAGTATCTGATTCTTCTGGCCCTCTCCCTCTTCCTTTTTTCCACTCGTCCTGTGCCTTAGCACAGAGAAGACCTTCACACTAGCTAACCTGAAAGTTTTCTGGGTTAACCTTTTAATTAAAACAGAAGCAATCATGCTCTTCAAGATATTTTCAATTCTTACTACTTATCCATGCAGCTCTTCCATGTGTCCTTTGATTCGAGGCCCAGAAGCCACCTGCTATTTTCCTCTCAGTCTGTTGGGTAGTTTCCACTAGATACACTACGCTGTTTCCATGTAGTCTTTAAGACCTCCTCAATCAAAACAGAAGTCGTGCTGAGGTTATGGAAAGAGACGGTACCTTCACCACATGATTTTCAAAGCTGCATCGTCAATGTGACATTTGTGGGTTTTTTCTTCTCTCGTTTTCCTTCAGAAAAACAATCCACAGTGCTGTTCCCTGCTTGAGGTTCCTTATACGAATATCAAAGAACGACCTCCTGAGAGGCTCCATAAATGAATCATCATTCAGGACCTCCCTCTCCAGCCATCAGTCTCTTGCTGGCAGGACCAAGAGCACTTGTGTTTCATCAGTTTCCACCGGAGAAGCTGTAAGTCTTTTATTGTTTCCGTGAAGGAAAGTGAGTATAATGTTTCTTTGACTCCCGAAATTAGTGACTCTATAAATATGTATTCAAAATTAGAGAATGGAAAAGAGAGGGGGATAGCTAAATCTTTTGGGTCATATGAGATTATTTCTGCAAAGCCTTTTTGGGAGTTTCATGTATGATGATTTCTGATCAGAAGAAGTATCCAGGCCAGCATATCTGCATGACTCAGATGCTTACTGGGACCATGGATGTTTGGGTTAAGTCTTTAATGTGAATGAAAAAGAGCCATTGTCAGGCACTCCTCACGTCACCAACCCTTTGCTACATAATTCAGTATCTAGTGAGCTGTAGGACAGGAAAATCATCTCCATCCAAAGTTTTCTAATCTATCCAATAGCTGTTTTATTGTTTTAAAGGAAGCCCATCTTCTGTAGACAGGAAGCTTTTTTATTTGTTTCCCTGGATTTTAACTGTGAGGAGTGGAAGATTCCTGCACCTGGAGCTAGGTGGGGTGTTTTGGAGCAGTATACCCCAAGTGTCAGTAAGGCTGGTGGTCTGGCTGAAGTGTAGCATGAAGAAGCAGTTGCCTATAGCATGGAGGCTTTTCCTAGGGAAGAGTCACAGGTTAGAAACTCAGAGTGTGTAACCTGTCAGTCTGGGTTACGTTAGGGGGGGAAAAAGGTGGAGTGAACCCTTTCTCTCCTTCCCAACCAAGCAGAATTAAAGAGAAACCAGGTCTCACAGCAGTAGGATTGAGGGAGTTAGAAATAAAAAGATCCCTTGGGGTTCTTCACAGCCCCTCTCGGCATGACCTCGCCTGCCTCTGTAAGTCACAAGAAGCTGGCCTTGCCCGCAGAGGTGCTGGGAAGGCAGCTCCCAGGAGGGATGGCAGCCGCAGCAGGGGCTGGGCTGGGGCTGCCCCTCCCGGGGACCTGCGCTGCTCTGCGCCCAGCTCGGGCACAAGGCACCTCCCAGAGCGAGGGCTGCAGTCAGTAACCTTTCACGAAGGTATAAATCACTGTGACGGGCTGAGTGACAAACTCTTGGCTCTCCCCTCCCCGGTCTGAGCAAGGATGGGGTCGGTTATTTGCGTGCCATAACCCGCAGGCTGCTGCTTTCAGGGTGCTGTCGCTGAGAGTCAGCCGTAGAGCTACTTTTCAGTGAAATCCTAACTATGTCGAGTATTTTTGAGAAGGCTGGGGTCCTTGATTTGGAAATGAACCTAGGACCATCAGGAAAACCAGCATGAACAGTGCACCATTCTCGAACAAGATAATTTTGTATTGAGTTTTCTGCCTGAGAATGAAAGTTGTTCCTTTCAGGTAACGGCACCAGGGAGGTTTCTGAAGTCATTCATGGCAGACAGACAGTAAAGCAAACACACCTGAGCAAAAAATGCACTGTTCACTGGGAAACCAAGAAGTCCCAGCCAATGCTAGCAATGTGCCCAGGGTGCTGACAAGAAATTCAGGCCTTCTGGCTGTGAAATCAACAAACAGAACGAAAAAAACACTTTTAGTGCCTGAGGGGAAGGCTCACTGCCTGAGCCCTAATGAAACAAAATCTATCCCATTACTTTGCAGTCCATGCTGCTGCCTCTCTTGCCCATTAACCATCCAGCTGCATCAGGTAGACTTCCAGTTAAAATGACTAACTGCGCATTACTGGGCAGCCTCAGCTGTACAGCTTGTGAACTTGTGAACTCTTTGGGGACAAGGTTCCTCTTCCACTTTGTGACTGTATATCACGTACCCCAGCAGCATTCCCGGCTATCAGCAAACAGCCTACAGGTTACTGTATTACAGAGAAGTAATAATGAAGATAATTAAAGATCATGAAATCACTTAAATGGGGTGCGTTTTGTCATTCAGAATTAGCAGGTGTTTAAATCCTATTGCAATGGACAAGTTACTTCTCAGGAGAGACCTGGTCTAGAATTGACAAGCTTTTTCTATAGTGTTTCATAAAATATGTCTTCCATAAAATTTCTTTTAAATTAAAATAATAAATAGAAGGGTGAAAGGCCTCTCTTAGCCTGGGCAAAGCCTTCTTTTAGCGTACTGTTTTTCAGATTTGAGCCCAAGTGTGTTTGAATTGTGTGATGGGACTCTTGTGGAGTGTGACACTACTGTACCACACCACACAGCACAGCACGAGGGATCCCCAAATTTGCTTGCTTAGGCTCTCACAGTCTTCAGGGCATGGGGAGCACTTTCATGTTTATCTCGTTTGTGCTATATTAGGGCAAAAGACCTTAATGAGATGGAAGAAAATAAAGTGACTCACTTTGTGTGGGCTACGAAATTTAGCGTTTGTCTTTGCTCTTGAAGATATAAATAAATGCATAAATATTTCTGTTGCAATGTAAATGAAAATGAAATAATCTATCCTGCTGATTTAATTCCATTCACAGACCACTGATTACACAATGATGCATGAGAGTATCAACTGTGATGATTTCATAAACTGTAAAATACCCAGGTTATCCTTGCAATATGAGGTTAGTATATGCAACATGCCAATATCCTATCATAAGAAAAAGAGTATATTTTGTTTGGGATTGCTTAACAGCTTGAACAAACAGAGCACCTACACATATCTGTATCCCCCTTGAAATCATGGGGACTACTTCTCTGCTTAAACTTGTGCTTCATTCACTGGTTGTAGATAGCACATGTAGCAACATGGAAATGTGTTGACATAGTTTAAAAGAGGGAGGCTCCTCATTTACTTATTGCCAACCTTTTTTGCCCCTTTTACCTCTCAATTTTCCTTGACGTAAAGTTTATTCCTAAATTCTCTTCCCATTAATCCTTTGTTTGATGTCAAATTGGGTAATTTCTGCTGGATCACCCATCCTGATCCAAGAAGCATTCTGTTCTTCACTGTTGGTCACTACTTGGTTTTGGTTCACTGGGGTTAGCAGATTATTGCGTGTGTTTGGTTGGGGTTGCTGTTTAAAGAGACAGGATAATGTGGATAAGAGGCTTCAGCCTTTGGCACAACTTTGGCTTAGGAGTCTCAAATAAACCAACTGCTGTTAGCTATGCGCAGCACCGTGTTGTGCCGAGTTGACACAGCCAAAGGTAATTGTTCTGGGGGCAACTGACAGCTCAGTGCAGCTGCACAGATTTTAGCTGAAACAGCAGCTGCTGAAATAAAAGCTAAGCTCAACGACTCTCACATGACAGCAGCACCAAGTGAAATTTTGGAATGCTCCAATAAAGTATTGATGGGCAGGAATGACACCAGCCACACTGTAAAAGTCGCAGCTGTTGCCACTAACACTTTCCTCTGTGTCAGTGTAGAGAGCCAACTCATATTCGTGAGTCACATAAAGCTGTATTTACAGTTTGATTCTACAAGGGAGGACAAATAAACATAGATGTATGAGCAAGGTGATGCAGTGGAATTATGCACTAGCTTCCCACTTGTGTGGAGCCCTATCTATCTATCTATCCATACCTGAAAGCTGATGATCTCATCATTGTTACTCAATCAAAAAGTCACCACAAAGTTAGGGATGATGGATGGCCTCTGCCCAAGCCTGTAAATGGAACGGCATGGTTGCAATGTCATGATTGTGCTCCATTACTGGCATGCTCTTGGAAAATTAGTGCAGAGCCCACCCGTTGCCTCCCATCCACTGATGACTGTTTGGAGAAGAAGCTAGCTCATGGGGCTTGAGAAGCCCTGGGTGTTCTGGGGATCCAGCTGGGATGTATACAAATGTGGTTTTGGACCTGTGCACGTCCACGGTTTTGTACCAGCTGATGGCCACACAGAATGCCATAAGTCATATTAAGCAAATTGGTTGTACTTGCTCCCATCTTTAGACTTCAGGTGTTATGCAGCTATAAACAATGAGATAAAAAAGGGTGAAAAACATCCCAGTGAGAAGAGATTAAATAATTTTTCATTATTTCAAAGATGTTTTTGCTTCAGAAAAATAGTCCAGGGTAAGTGACAAGATGAAAAATCAAGCTTCTCCCCAGGGAAGTTTTGAGTGCGAGACCTGTGTTAGAACAGCTTTAGTTTTCTGTAAGTGTGCATGGTTTCTGCTAGAGTTTGAGAACTTTTAGAATTTGAGAAAGGATGTAACTGTGTGAAATCCTTCATTATTTGTGATTAGACCTGGAGCGATGTAGAGCTTGACCCTGTAGAGCCAGCTCATAAGAAACTGCAGCCTCGCCGAAGTCATTCTTTCTCAACAAGTGTGAGACAGGAGAAGAGAGACCTGCTCCCAAAGACCTGCAGCTGCGATGCAGCAACTGCAGAAAAGGTAAGGAAAAAAGTCTCTGCTGGGCACTCTCCATTTTACTGTTACATACAGTTGCTACAGTATGTCATCTCTGGAATAATAATTCAGCCTTTATACCGATCTCTTTCATCTGTAGGCTTTATTTGTACTGATTCAGATGTCCTCTTCAGCCTTGCTGTTATTTCTGTTTCAGTGACTAATAAGAATGTCAATAATGCCTTATTAACTTTTTTCACTGATATGTTGCCTGTTTTTGGAAAGCCAGCATCAGCTCATAGCTCTAAAGCTACATTAAAGCACAGTCAGTAGCATCAAATGTAAGAAGTTGACTTCTTTGCCTCTTTGCATGTTTATCTATCCCAGCTCTGGTTCCTCCCATCCTGACTCTCATGTCTACATAGTGGCAGCCTCCTTTTATTACAAAGTCAGGGCTGCAAAACAGAGTTTGACATGACAGAAGCCACCTTTTTCCCTCTTTTCAGTGTATGTTAAAATGTTTTATTTTTGTTGAGGGGGAAGACAAGAAAGAAACTCCCATTTCTCCCTAAGGGTGGGAGAGTCTGGCAGCTGCCACCCTTCCCTCTGTGAAAGAGGAGACGGTGAGTACTCAGAGCATCTTCTCTGGATGCATCACACTCATTGCCCAAACCACTGAGGTTTGGTGTCATGCGGTTGAGGAGCACCCCTTTCCCTGAGGAACTGCTGAGGATGGAAGCAGTAGGTCACCCGTGAGTCAGCTTCTGCCAGAACTGTATCACTGGTTTCAAAACAAGTATTTGTATGGGTGGCACAATGTCAAGCATATATCAGTGCTGCATTTTCAAGAAAAGAAAGGACTTACAATCCCCTGCCTGTTGCTGGACTGAGTAGCACCCACTTCTTGATGGAGGCACCCTTTCATGGGGTTACTCTAGTGTGTGTAACCAAACACCCGCACCTCAGGCAGCTACAGCATCTGCTTCTGTCCCCTGTGCTCCCTTATAGCTCTGAGGCTAATTGTCTAGACACAGCATAGTTTAAAGCAGAAGCTGTTCCGGAAATTTCCAGCCATCCGATGACCCAGTTCCTGCATGCGTCTGCCCTGTCTTCTTTCATGTGTCTCCTTAAGATGACGTCCTGAAAAACGTTGGTCTTTTCCTGTAACTGTTGTAAATAATATTGATGGAAAAACAATGGCTTCAAATGTGGGGGCAGGCAACATGGGCTCAAATCTACTACCCACCTCCGCTGCCCTCCATCAGTAGCCCAGCGTGTCCAAGGGTGTAGGCCAGTGGCAAAGACAAGAGATTGTCTCCAGGTGCTGGAGAACCACCAGCTTTTGGTCTCACAAGGAAGTAGAAGGAAAATAAATCTGAGGTGGTTGCATAAAAGTGTTCAGTAATACAATAAATATTTCTGTATTCTGCAATTTAGTAAGTGTGTAGCCCACAAAAAGGCTCAGACACTATACTTTGTCTTTGAAAGACATCTGTCGGATTATTTTGATAAATAACCTTTAAACAGAGTACCTTCATGCTGAGGCTTTCAGTGGTGTTCACTGAGATGTGTGGAGATTATTTACATTGAATATCCAAAGCCTCATTTGCTTTTCTCAGTATTTTCAGCAAAGATTCCTGTGTGGTGTGAAGCTCCTTTGCGTGTTAGCTAAATGTATCAGAATACATATTTATTTGTCGAGCTCAGTTAGAGTGTTTCACTATAAGGCCAGCCATTTATCCTTAAAAAAACCCCAACCAACCCTAAAGAAACCCCACTGCATTTTTAGATGTTTATTTTAAGGTTTTAATAGCATTACTGGATTGTCTATAACTGAATTCCAGTTATGGCACTTCCAAAAATGCTCACTTATGGAAATACAAGTGTGAATTTAGTGAAGGGTCACCTAACTTTTTGATTTAACAAAATTTTTAGGAAAAGAATCTTACACTTCCTTCTCTTTCTTTAAGAAGTCCACCTCAACAACATCTAAAAAATTTATGTACCTCTAGATTCTTTTCACTGACTGAGATCAGGTCTCCTTAATGCACAGTTGCAGATGGGCTGTCAAAAACGAAAAGTCATCCCTCAAGTGAAAGTAAAAAAGCCCATCGGTGTCCTGGGCTTGGTGCTTTCCAGAGCATAAAAACAGATGGGACCGTTTTCTGTGCTGCCACAGAGATACGATCCAGCCCCATGACTTTTTGCAGTTAGTTAGGTGGTAACAGACTTGATGTAGACTGACACCTGGAAACCTGGCGTGGCAGTGAAGAGGCCTTTTTGGAAGCATTAAAATGCAGGCATGTGTTATGAGGATAAGATAGGTTTGGATACTTGATTTCAAAGGAGAGTTGCCAAGTGTGCTCTGTGCATCCAGGTTTTGTGTCAAGGGAATTACCCGGCGTGAAAACTATTAAAAAAACTTGGAAGTGGTGTCCTGCCCACTAAGCCGTATCCAAAAGAAACCCGTCCTTCGGCTGCGGTGAAAACAGCACTTGAAGCAGGGAGGAGTGGCTTGAGGGTTTTTTTCATTCTATTGTTATCCTTGGTTTGGAAGAACAGACTTTTCTTCTCTGTCAGGTTGATTTAAACCACTTTTTTTTAGCCCATTGTGCTTCCCTCCACTTGGGTAGGTACAGCGGCCGGAGAAATCATTACCAGTAGGGATTGGTAAATTATTCCTGCTTGCGGAGCCGCATTACATTGTGCTGCAGTATATACCAGTACCTAATTTTAAACCCAGACTGACAGAGAGACAGGGAGAGGGGAGAGAGAGACCAAAAATTGTGGGGTTGTTCTTTTAAAAAAAAAAAACAAAACAAGGTTTGTGTGAAAAACAAATGTGTTTGGTCTTCTGTCTGTAAAAGCAGACTAGGCCTATGCTATGCAATAACATATTCTGCCAAACTACTTGCTAAGACTGAGGAGATGACCCCTAAATCTTAAAAAACAAACCCAAAACAATAAAAAAATACCCAAAAACCCTTCCCTTTTTGATTTAAGGAACCGTTTGGTTTGTCAGTATAAAGGCAGTATCCCAGGCCATGGACTAGGTGGAGACACAGGGAGTCAAGACTACAGCCTTTGCTGGGCTGTCATCATGCTAGAAGCTGATCTTACATTTTTAAAAGATGTTTCAGCATCAAACCCCTATAAATCCATGGGAATTACATGCCTGAATGCTTTAAGAAGACTAAAGTTGAATTAATAGGGTTTATGACTGAACAGGAATATCTGCAATAGAGGAAAATTTTACAAAACTATTATGGGAAGCTCAAGCTACGGAGAGACTCAGTGTAGCTAATTAATACACTTTACAATCATATTAAGAGAAATAGAACTATAACTCTGAAAGATGCTTTATAACAATTTGAGTAAAGCTTCGTTGTACTCTGAATTCCATTAGGCTTCATGGGAATACACATAATAATGAAGTAAAAACGGCATGTTACTTTAAATGTTGATTTTCCCCAGGAAGGAGGGACTTCTAACTTCTCTCTATATCTGGCACAGTGATTTTGTAACCTTAACTGTTATTTTCTAAAGGAAGCCAAAACTAATCACTCATGCCTTCTGTTGCCAGCGTATTTAAACATTAACTAACACTTTCAAACCTTGCTTAGTTTACTCTGGTTTTGCATACTGTGCACGAAGAGTTATGGAAAGGTCACAGGGAAGTTGCCATCAGGGCCAAATTAGAAATTAGAGTTCTCTCAAAATAGGCAGATGGGAAATAGCGAAGCAAAATCACAGTCACTGTTTTCCCTTCCTTGTTAGTGGAAATAATGTCCAACGTATGAATGCAAAGCCACCGACTGCCCCGAGGCAGTACCGGGAGCCATTTGGGGACACCGTGATAGAGATTGTCACAAGGATGGTGAAAATTTAGGCAAATAAAGAATACAGTGCACTTGAGTCTTATCTGATATCTCTTCCATGAGAGAGAGAGAGAGAGAGAGAAGTACAATTATCCAGTACCTTGCGATGTGTCAGAAAAGAAACATTTTTTTAAACATATAATAAGTCAGATATAGGAATGGGCTTTTCTTTTCTTCTTTTTTTCTTTTTGGTCTCTGCTGATATTTGAGCATGTCATCTTTTGCTTCATTTAACATCCTGCTTTCCAAGCTGTAGATGTTAGGACATGGAGATTTTCCCTCCTTCTAGTCAATGATTCAAGTGTTTAGAAAATATGACGGGTGTCTCAAATATCAACTAGTGGTAATGAATTTCAAATACTGGTTTCCATAGCCATATGCTGTATGACAACACTAAAGCTTATGTCGCCGCTCTAGGTTTCACTCTCCTCCAGCTGTTTGGAGAAGGGGCTTGGGCGGTCAGTCCTACGCAGTCCCCCGGCAACACTTGTGACCAGCTCCCTAAGAGCAGCTTCTCTGCCTGTTGGTTTGAATAGCAGCGGTGTCAGCAGAGGAGAAGACCCAGACACTTCACAGATGGCAACTCAAGAAAGTCAAGTTAACGGAGTCCTGGGCTCTATCATTAGCAATACAGTCCCTCGCATCATCATCATTCCTACCTCAGAGACCAACCTATTTCGAGAGGAGCTGGAAGAGGAAGAGACTGAATTATTCCACTTTCATGACAAAAAGGGCAATCTGCTGGACTTGGAAGGGCTTAGCTCATCCACAGAGTTCCTTGAAGCTGTTGAGAAATTTCTATCGTAAGTTTGTCAAAAGAAAACTTTCCGGTAATTATTTTCTTGGCATCTTCTCCACTTAATTATACCAAATAACCGAAGCCTTGTAGGTTAGATCATCAGACTTTTTGTATGTTTATATGGTAGTCACTAGGCAGCCTTCAGATTTATCTTTGTCCAGACCAGCTCAGGCATGGAAACAGGCTTTCTTTCAGATTGTGCTGCAGGAAATGAGCAGTGGCAGATCTGGCAGCACAATCGAGTGGCATCGGTCGAGTCGGCCGTCTGCATCGTGGGGCCCTGATTTGTCACCACAGATGGAGGTGCCAGCAGAAGGAAAAATGACTGAGTGAGAGCAGGGGCAGCTGTTGAATATTTCTGCTACCTGCACATGAAACAACGTTCCTGTTTTGGCATCTCTCTTCTGGACGGTGATGGGAAGCGCCACAAGAGCACAACTTCCAGCAGCCCCAGCGGTAACGCAGACGGCTAGATGATCTGAACTATCTTTTAATCAAATTATTTCCAGCGTTGTTTTTTGTTTGGTTTTTTTTTTTTTAAACAGGCAACTTGCTAAACATAAATAAACAAACTGATGGTGTAACTGCAAAGTGACTGCTTGCTTTTAACGTTTAGTGCTAGAAGTCTGGATTTTACCTCAGCATTAGCATGATCACCTGAATGTCGAAATGCAAGGTGCTATATGCTAAAACATACACTACTACCTGTAGAAGCATTTAGAGCACCTTCAGAGTTACAATCGTGATTAAATATGTATGGATCCTAATGAGTCTGTGATTAAAAGGGCGAATGGTCACAGCTGGCTTGACAAGTCACTGATAAAAATAAAGCCTTGGCTGCTATGTGTCACTTGTCTCTTCAGAGGAGATTCTTCTCCTCTCCTCCTCTAAAATGACCCAGCAGATGTCTTCTCCTACAGGTCACTTACCAGAGGCCTTCAGAGCAGGTAAAACATCATCTCGGGGAGAAAACTCCACAGTACTGTGGTGTTTGCTACAGGATCTGCAGTCACATCGTTATCTGTGGTTACTGATAGTGCTTATTTTGTCTGTGCTTCACATTATGGCTCATGGTCACAAGATCCTCCTAGAATTTTATTCCTAAAAGCATTCTTCCTTTCGTTACTCATTTTCCCTTTTTATAACACGTTCCGCACATCCTCCCTTTCAGTCTCTCACTTTCAAACATAGACAATAAGTTTAACTAACTGTATTGTTCTCCACATAATATCAGTGTATCTTAGTAGAAAGCAGGCATTTCGCTGGATATAATAGTGCAAATATTTGGTCCAGTGAGTCTAGTAGCATTCAGACATCCAACAAGAGAGTGAGAGTTTATGTTCATAGTCTCGGTTTATTCCCTTGACTGTATTCTAGATTGTGCAGAGACCACTGAGAGCATTTCCAAGTTTTGTGTATGCACTGGCTGCTCTTGAGGAGTAATTTCTCTTTTCCTGTTCTCCTGATGCAAAAAACAGATGGAAAGATGGAAAGCGTAGAAGTATTTTTTTTTTTTTTATTACAAAAGAAGATAACACAAATCTTGTTTGCAACTAGCTAGACAGGAACACTACTGAAGAACAAACTGAAATCCAAACCAGCCCAGGAGAGAGAGGAATGCCTCCAAATTCTCAGACCCAAGGCTTTGCAAGGTACCTTTCAGAGGACTGCTTGCTTTTGGTATAGGCTCTGCTTCTTTTAGGAAAAAAAGATCTCTGGTGAGTTGCAGAGGTGATTGCTGAGACAGGCTGTCTCTTTGCAATGCTAACACTCTTACTGCTGCTGTTATTTGAGGTACTCTGCTATCTATAGATCTTCATCAGAAACGAGGCCAACATACCTCCTTACCTTGTGGAGAAGGGGAGAAAAGGGTGGTGGAGCCACGTCATGCCTGTGGTTGTCTGCGTGCAGCCCCGGTGCGTGGTTCTGGGGGCCAGGGCTGAGCCGGGCAGCACTATGCTGCGGTACCCTCAGGCAGGCTGCTGAGGGCTCTGCCCACCGGGTGCCGGGTTTTCTACCGGGGCCAGGCATCATGCCAAGGTTGTCTGCAATGAGCTCGGCATTTCCAAAGGTAATTCCTCCATCCGAGGACTGGTGCAGTGAGCAGGCAGCATGGGGCAGCTGCCGGGGACGGGGACGTGCTCGCCTGCAGCTCCTGGGTGCCAGGCTTTCATCCAGTGTGTGGTTTTGGCCACAGTGAGGAATCAAATGTTAATTAAATACAACATTCATGGAAAACGGGGGAGGCTTAATCCTAGGCTAAACATACTGTCCTGCCATCTCTGATTCTTTTCATTTTTTTCTGAACCTGTCCTCTCTGATTTGTTTTTTTTTTCTTACGTCAACTGTGCAGTGACCTTACTTCTTCTTGCATTTAATATCCTCAGCTGCTGTACCTCCTTTCTTCTTGAGCCAGATGTTGGGAAGGAAGTGTTCTTATAAGCCTTCCAAGTCTTATACCTGACTTTTACTGTTGTAATTACTCTAAATAACAATAAGAAAATGCATTTGGTATTCCAAGATATAAAAACTTGCCCTGGAGCAGGTTTTACACTCAGATGTTGACAGACTTGTACTGGTAAGAGTGTAGGCAGGATATTGCTGTAGTTTCCGATGGGATGAAGAAAGTAAGACCTGAAGTGACAGTCAACAAACTCCTCTATATCCAGATAAAGTTTTGCATTCTACTTGTTAGCCTACAAGACAACTTTCCAGTGATCTCTTGCATATATGCTGGTACTAATAAAGTGTCTCAGAAAACTAGTGGGCTTGAGGTATGTGCAAAAAAGTGTTTCATTTTCATACTGTTAATGTAATATACTATTAGTACCATTGCTTCTGAAGCTAATGTCAAGATTATTGTTTACTTCAACTGATGTAGGCTAGAATGCCAAATGAGATAGCAGTAGAGAGATAAAACATAAAGTTGTATGAAATATCAGATAGATTTATTACATTCACTGTGAGATTACAGTCACAGAGTAAATGAATCTTAAATTGACTACCACAATGCAGAAAAATTTTGCAAACTTCTCTGTTGCCACAGTAGAATAGATGGCACGTAAAAATGTACAATATTAACTGTAATATTAACAATAATAACAATATTATCCACTTCACAAAGGAATGCATTGGTTCACTCAAATGGAATAAAAAATTCTCAGGAGTTAAAATAAACTATCCATTGTTTGTTTTTCTTATTTAATCATTAATTTCAGGAGGAGGAACAAAAAAGTTGAGTTAAAGCTTTTGAAACCTGTGCTCCGATCCAGTGAATAGTAAGGTACACATATAAATTTATTTACATGAGCAGCTCCTTTCAAGTCATTTAGACTGCTCACGTGCAACCAAGCACTTGCCTACTTGAGTGCAGAGCATCTGAAATTAGAGTTCACTGACTTGGTAAAATCTGAAGTTGCTCAGCAGCTTTTGAAATACGATGACTTCAACTGATGTCAGGAATCAGGCAAACGAAATCGAAAAAAAATAACCAAAGTCAATACATTAGAACTGTGACAGCAGACTTTGATCTTTGTCCTAAATCTGAACGACAGTTAACCAGCAATTGTTTGTTTCTGCTAAATCTTTGTATAGCATAGTTATAGGATATGTTCCAGTTTTCATGAGTAACAAAGTTGAGACCGCAAGTGTAAACATTTTCTTTTACCATGGACAATGAATTTATTTTTTATAGTTAAATCAATGGTTAGATAAAGGTTTCAAATAAGAAGGAAAAAATTGCTTACTTGAGTCTTAATGAATCTTGCTGCCTTGGGTCGATACAAAGCAGGACCTATACCACTTTCTTCCAGAAAGCTCGTTCAGTTCCCAGACATCCATCCATTTCCCTCCCTCCCTCAGGGAGACACCCCTGAACAAGAAAACCCTTCCACTCTGCTGTCTGAAAAATGTTTATGTTCCAAGGAGACATGATGCGCAAAACTGGAAAATATTGGGAGACAAACATCCTCTTTTTAAATTTCCTTACTCTTCCCCCCCTCCCTCTTTTTTACAGCTGCTCTTTACTGATTCCCTGTGTAGGTTATCCTTGCTGGTTTTTGCCTGGTTCTTTCACAAATACATGAAAGCCACGCAAGCTAGTGGGGAACTGTGTATTGTGTGGACACCGTTCTCACATAGGAGTAGATCAAAATGGACCGTGGTGCTTCAGTTCAGCAAGTGCATGTACTAGGTTACTGCAGGATGAGGTTGGACAGGGTGGAAGCAGCTGAGATGTAGCTGTCCCTCCTGGGTCATCTCAACACAAGATGGCGATTATTTCTTGTTTTTCAACTCATCCATAGCCTCAGTCTATACATCAATGTTCTGGCTGCACACCTTGAATGGACAAGTATTTAAGTGGAAAGTTTGGTGTTGGGATGCTTTTATTGTGCCCGGCACATTTACCTGTGTAGTAACATACACTATGGCTTGCTAAGATTTCGGATGTCTGTCCATATATTTTACTTGCTTTATCATGTGTCTGGGTTGCACTCATGTCTGCACTCTGGTTGCACTTGTTAGTGCTACAGTTGGTAGCAGGACATGAAAAGCTAACTGCAAAATGTCGAAGTCGGGTGTAAATCCACCGTTACTAATTCTCCCCTATGCCAGTGTGGGGATATATTTGCTTGTCAGCAATCCTGGTGCCAATATGTCATGGTAAAATTTCCTGAGAGAAAATTTCTGGTAGAGTCTTATGCAATACATTGAAATTTTTATTCTGAAACATTTTCAGTCTTCATTTATGGTTATGTATAATTTTTTATTTAAAAAGTCAGATGTGTTCTTCACTTTAAAGCAAAGCTTCAGAAGACCCTTGTCATCTTCAGGACCTTGTGCTGGACTGAATGAACCAAAGACATAGACAATAACACGTGAGGAGAAGGGCTACTGCTGTTACCAGCGGTGCATGGTGCTTAGGGTGATGCGCCCCAGCCCCTTCCCTCTGTGCCAAGGAGCAGCTCTGATCCCCATGGAACAGTCAGACACGTGTGCTAGTGAGTGCATGTGAAAATGGTATTTTCCAGAAATTTATAGGGAAATAAGTGTGGGTAGATTTTCATGGGGACAGCAGAAGATGCCTCCCTAGAGTTTCTCTTTGCCAAATTTCAGGTTCCTTTCCACTGTAAGCAGGTGGTAAAGCTCTTCAAAGAAACAGATGGATGTATTTAATGTTAACAACTAATTTTCCACGGGCATGCTCTTGGAAACAAATGATCCCTATTTCCTGAGATGGAGGAAAAAAAAATCCAGCCCAGAGCAGACTACAAGTGTGGAAAATGTGAGACTGAACACATTTGAGTTCGGTAAACGTAAAACAAATGAAAATAGCAGCTTATAGTGGAAATTGTTGAGCCACCAGGAGTGCAGCAAAATGGTCAACTCCATCTTTGTAAAAGATGTAAAAGCTGTATCCAACCAACTAATATACCCAGGTCTTTTTGTCTGTCCCCATCTACGGATAACCCAACAGAAAGGAACTTGAAGCCACTGGCAGCTTTGTCACACTTGGGTCACTGTCACCAGACTTGACCGTCTGGGCACCAGCATGTGGAGGAAAGGGGGAAGAAAAGATTCTGTTATGAGAGCAAACTTAATTCGCCTCGTTAAACCCAGCAGAAAAAGACTGAGGGGGATATGATTGCTATCTTTACATGTGTCTGGGGAGGAAAACAGGCTGTTCAAGCAAAGTGTCAATTTTGGCACAGGAATAAGTTAGCATAAACTGTCTGTGAATTAATGTATTCTGAAATATATGTTGGGTTTTATTTTTGAGCCTGAGGCATGTGCGTTGTGGGGAGACAAACGAAACTGTGTTTTATACTGAGTTCGAGCCTCGTACAAGCCGTGCTGGCCGGCCAGCTGTAGCCCCAGTGACAGCCATCAGCGGCCAGTCTCAGACACCGATTGCGTCAGTAGAATAATAATGAATTTTCTAAAAGTGCAAATAACCACAGAAACAATGCTGGTATTAAAAATGTCTTGAGGTGACTAATTTGCTGGCTGTTTTAAATAGGCTGGGGTTGCTTTGAGTGTCAGTGCACAGGTGACTGTCAGGAGAGCGCACAAGGCAGGAGTCCTGCTGGAGAAATGCAGCAAATTTCCTGATGATGTACAGGCATCAAGCAAGTAATTGCTTCCGATTTGCTTAGGGGAAAAATTGCCGAGCGACCAGTAGAATCTCTGTCATCCTTTTTGCAAACTTTAGTGGAAAAATTGCCTGTCCCCTAAGGTATTTTGCAATGTGGAAATAACTTGAGCTTCAGCTGCCTGGAAAGGACGAGCCTGTGTTTTGTTATATTTCCCTCCTTGCCGTCACGCTGCCTAAAAGCCACAGGCTTTTCTGGGGCTGGGAGTTGAGCTGGTTTGGCCTTTTCCTCCTGGCCCCAAATTGTGTTTACAATCGCAGTGTAGCTTAAGACCTTATTTTGTAGCATCGGAGAGTCCAGCAGCAAGTGCTGAACCCCCAGACAGGCCCCGGGGGCTCTCTGCTACATGCCTTATTCTCCCAGCCTTTAGTCTACCGGTTTGTGAGGCCAAGGGAAATGGGCAAGTGAAAAAAAGTCTTCTGTGGTTTTCTGTGGTTCCACTATCTTGGTATCCACTATTTTGGGAGTGACTGGTTGGTTTTTTCTTTCTTTCTTTTTTTCTTTCTTCTTTTTTTACTCGTGGATGCCTTGGCATGCATCCCTGCTGGCATAGGATGCTTCCTCAGAAAGCCTTTGTTTTTGTGCTGGTCTGGATTTATTTTCCCCACGTGATGATTTTTCCTGGAACAGCTTCTAAGCACTGCTGAAGGTGCCTGGCAGACGGTCCTTCACGGTTGGGTTGTCCTGCCACACTCTGGTGCTGTTGATGCACTGAGACATTTGCTTTTGGGTGAAGCTCTTCCTATCCAGCAAGAATTAGCAACTAAGATTTCCAGAGAAGAAACTCCCACAGCATGTTTCCGTTCCAACTGAGGTGCTGTTTCCAAACTTGTGTAAGAGAAGGGCTGAAAATGGAAAATTTGGAGGGCAGTTTTAACCACCCCACAAAGTCTGCTGGTTTGAGTTTCTCTTCTTCACATGCCTCTGTTTCAGAAAAGGCTGTTGTGCACTGCTGGAATGTCATTGGTGTTAAAATACTGAAAACTCCGATACACAGACTACAGAGAAATCAGCGGTTTCAATAACCCAAGGGAAAAAAGGGAGAAAATCAGTCTGCAGGTGGGAATCAATGGACGTGTCAAGGTAAAGGGCAGGTAGTAAAGAAGTCTCCTCCATTGTGCTCCTAAAGTCCAGGCCTGGACTCTGGTGGACACAGTGAGGCTCAGGACGGGTGACTGCAAATATGCAAACAAGCCAGACTCTAAAATAATCATGAAACTGGTTAAAAAGCAGAGGACTACCACTGCTTTTCATGAGTCTTGATCTTCTTTTCAAGCTTTGTTCTCCAGCCTGAATAGACAGAAACACGATTTTTTGCACAGAAAAATGAAAAAAAAAAAAAACCATACAGACTCAGACCAAGGGTCCACTTGACTTAATAGCCTGTCTCCAACAGTGACCAGCAACATGTGTCTAGGAAGAGAAGCAAAACAGGTACTAATACTTTCCTGCTATGTTCTCCCAGCCTTCAGCAGTTCTATGCCAGAAATTGTATTTAATAAGCCTTCACAGACCTCTTCTTCCACAGATTTATGGAATCGCTTCTGGGACTCATGTGAAAGCCTACCTACCAAAATATTCCGCGGGCTCTGTGGTTTCATTGCAATTTACACAAAACAGAGTCTCCCTTTGCTTGTTTTGAGGCAATGCCTGGTAATTGCTTTTGGTGCCCTCCAGTTCTCATAGGGTGTGAGAGAGCGGATGATCACTGCCTGGTGGGCACCTTCCCTGGAGCCCCACTGAGGCTGCATCATCTCCACTGATGGCCTCCTCTCCCAGCTGAGGGGTCCCGCTCTGTCCACCTGAACCCAAGGGCTCCACCCCATTGGCACAGCAGCGCAGTGAAGCCACCGGATACCACGGGCGAACGGTAAAGCTGCTTTGGTTGCTCACCTCAGGAGGAGGTCCTGGGTCATTTGTCCTTGTCCTTGCCCCTGCATACCCTGGCCTGGACCCTTCCCCCTCCTCTCCCACCCTGGTGTGCCCCTGCCCTCCACCTGCTCTTCCAACAGCATCTCTGGGAAGTTGGGAAAAAGCCTGAAAAACTTGGAGCGGAAATGTGATGTGCTTGCAGTTAAAGAGTATCTGCAAAATATTTACAGACTATTTAAGCAGTTGGCAGCTCCCAGCTCTTCTGGGAGGCAGTAAAATGTAATTATCCTCATTTAACATCAGCAGAGGCTGGGACGTAGTGTGAGCGTGTGCCCAGATGGTAGCAGCGTTGTGGCAGTCTCCTCCTCTCCCCAGCCCAAGCCCAGACACCAGACCCTTCACCCTCCCTGACTGCAGCACATGGTCAAAATCACTAAAATACTTGGGTTTCAGCTTATAACATCAAAAATACAAACCAAACCCCTAGATCCAAACAATGCAACAACTGTGATGTTGGATCTCAACTGGGATCCAAATTTTGCCACTTAATATTTCTACCTGTACAATATGGTGAATTTCAATGATGGATTCAAATGCACAGATGGAATTGTCACCAGAACGTATGCCTGGGACCCACTCTAGGACACATGACTAAATAGCAGGCACTGGACTAATATTATCCTTACTCCTTAATCTGGCATGCCTCACGGCAGTAACCAGAAATTAATATAAAAATGGTATTTCTAAGGGCAGGGTTTCCAAGCCTTCTCTCCCAAAAAATATAACTTTTTTTAACAATCAATTTGGAAAAAGTGTTACCCACACTTCTCTTCCAGCCTACAGGGCGCTCTCTTTTTTGCATAGCAACTGAGCTTTCTAGTCTCAATGTTGGCAATGACAGTGAAAGTCCCAGCATCTTGTGAGTGTGCTGCATGGGATGTCCTGTTAGAAAATCAGTATTATGCTTATATTGTCTTAGAAAGGAAACAGCCAAGGGTGGCGTAGGGACGTGCAGCACATCTGCCCAAATGTCCTTGTCCTGCCCCGGTGAAGCACGAGGAAACCTGTCATCCCGAGCGTCTGTCCTGCCTCCGCCGGCGTGGCGTGCCCTGCCAGAGCCACCGCTGCAGGCAGGCATCGCCTGCTTTAAGCTCACAGACAGGTGGGTGAGGAAAAGCCTTGGGCTATTTTTGGTGCAGCAAATGCCAAAAAACCAAAAGGTAGGTGGCTATAAGCCCTGGTTTTCTGCAGCCCAGAGTGGCTGGGAGCATGGGGTGCCTCAGCAGGAGGTATTGGTCTCCCCAAAGCAGGGGCACAGAGAAGCGACACTTTCCAGGGGCAGCCTCTGGTCCGTTCAGGTCAACTAATAATTTGTGAATGTATTTTCTCTGTCTGTCTGTCTGCCGCAGCTTAGGGAGAGACCAGTATTGCTTCAACATGCGTGACCCTTGCTTCCCTTTGCCGATGCGGCTCGCAGGGTTCACCCAAACATAAGCAAGTGAGTCAAGTCTTTCCTCCCACAGGCTGGAAGGAGAGAAAGGTTTGGAGAGGCTGCTCTATTTTTAGCTGCCTGAGACATGCAGACCTCATGGTGATGGGGGGCAGATAATTACATAATAAGTCATACTAAGATTTGCTATTTAAGTCTATCTGGCCTCTTCCTTATCACAAGTGCTGTACTAGCAGTTCCCGCTCTGAATGCCCGTAATCAAAATATAATGTGTTTTCCTGGAACTCACTATATGAAGTAATAGCCTATTTAATGAGCGGCTCTTCTCCATACGCCGTCCTTCCTGGCTAACGCTTACAGCTAGGTGCTGCTGCGGTGGCTACACTGGTATCGCCAGATCTGTTGTAGCCCCACAAGCAAAACCATGGGGTGAGCAAAGGAGGGTCATTAACTGCCAGGGAGGGGGGCTTGCTTTTGAGCAGTCTGTCAAATATCGCTGTTATTGCCTCCACCCCACTGCTGCCACCCCTATTGAGGGAAAGTGTTTTACACAGAAAATGCACCTAAAAAAACCTTTCTGTCAATAATGTCAGCTTCTGTAGCCGACACGTCCTGGGTGCTTTCATGCTGTTATGACCCAAAATGCACCCACCTACGCATCACCTGGCTGTCTGCAAAAGCAGGACCTTGGGCTTATTCTCTTCCTTTCCACAACAAGGATATTTCAGGTATTTTTAAAATTCTTTATGATTGATTTAGGATTTTGTATCATGCCTGAACTTCTGGCTCTGTCCCACTGAGCCCCTCTCTACACAAAGTTCGTCATGGGTGTCTCCACACCTACTTTTTTGCCAGTAAAAACACCTTTTCTCTGTTCCATTAGCAGCAAAAAAGGGGAGCAGTGAAAGCAAGGAGGCTGTTTTATAGATAAAGGACAAGGGAAGCTGTAAGGCCCTTTGCTGGCATTATTCAGGGAAAAGCCACGTATGTTACTGCAATCTGAAGCAGTGATATCTTTTAAAAATACAACCTTTTATAACCTCATGCTGCTCTAAAGCACTCAGAGGAAACAAGCACATTAAAAAGGAGGCAGCGGCCTGCAGCTCCCGGGAATGTCCTGTGCCACATGCCACAGGGGTGCTCTTGGATTTCAGGTGACGCAGAGGCTATATCCAGCTCCCGGGCACCGGGGTGAATGGAAACACTTCTCACCGCATTAATAACGAAGGGCTAGACTCCAGCCGTCTAAACGCAAGCAATTGGTTGGTAGTTTGGGGAGAAACCGCTGCAACGGTTTCTGTTGTATTGCACATGAACCACAATAGATTTGGAAAAAAATGGACGAAAGGTCTCTCTATTTTTATATAGCAGAGTGAAAGTGTTAGGTATCTGTGGCAATATTTAGTCCGAAGGAAAGTGAAATTGAATCTGAGTGACATAATGAGAAAGTGTCTGGCAAAGCCCGGTCCAAAGGAAAAGCAGTGGGGATCATTGCCTTCTAAAATTTAATTTTTAAGATGGATATGCAATGGAACTGAAAGTTATGGTATAGCTAAAAGCTATCGTGTAGTGGAGGCACACTGTTTTGCGGAGAGAGACAGAGGTGTTGGCATTTTAAAGCATGAAATGTATGGACCATGAAGTGAGAGAGAAAATTTTACTAGTGTCAGCTGAAACTTGGAAGAGTTGCACAGAAGAGAGCAGCGAGCAGGAATATAGCGGGGAAGAACCAAGTGCAGAATAAGGGGAGGCAGGATGAAAACTGCCTAAAACTGGCACAGCAGGGTAACTTGGAAAATAGTTCACAGCTGGTTTCAGCTCTTGAGCTTTTCTTTCAGGCACTCTTCTGCTACAGGTCTGCCACCTTGGCAGGTGTCTCAAGTTAACGTCAGGCAACACTAGAGTCATTTTGCTCCCCCTGACAAATTGGGGCTGGAGGGGCACTCCTGCAAAGGAAGGGTTTGAAGAAACAGCTCTGAATCAGGTAATGCTTGGTTTTGTTTCTCGGAGTTCCTGCAAGAAATAAATAATGGAATATTTCAGTTGAGCAAAATAAGATGTGACAAGTGAGAAATCCTTCCAATACACTGCAAAGAAAGATTCAAAAGAACAGGCAAATATGGGGGGGGCAGATAATATGATTGCAGACAGCGTTCCTTCAGCAGGCAGCAGTCTAAGGACGTGCCTGCTAGTGCAGCCTTTAAATGCTGCATGTATATATATATATATGCTCAATTGATGCAATGAGAGAGAAATTGTTGGAGGGACTGATTTCTCCTTGGTGTTCTGTCTGGCTGAGCAGCATGCTGAAGGTCATTTTACTGTGGACTGGTGGTTGTCACAGCCCCGCTGCCCCTGGCATCCCCTCCGCGATGGCCTGGTGCAGGCAGTAAGGGGAGCTGGGGGTGCGGGAGCCTCTGCTGTTCCCCTGCTTACGCAGGCTCTGGTTCGTGCTGTGCCTCACGCCTTCCTCCTCCCAGCATAGATTTATCTCCCTGAGGCCCAGCAAAAATGGTGCTAAGAGGTTACAGGGCTATTTTCCCAGGAGAAAATCTTCAGTCCACATCTGTAGTTGAGCCCCTTTTCTGTTGTACAAGAGGCAACTATGGGGTTTCTCAGCTGCTTTTATTTGTATAGGAGATGCTGAAGAGGTGTAGTGCTTTTTTCAATCTCAGATACTCTCAAGCCACTACGAGGCCTGGAAAAAATCTCTCGCACTGTTTTCCAGTCTGTCCTGCAGCCCTTGGTATTTTGTTACACCTGGACATTATTTATTTACAGCTGGATTCAAAAATGCTTGGTGTTTGCTACCAGGTGAAAATAAGATACCTTCCATTACTGGAGCTGCAGGTGATAGGTGAGTTGAATTTCTTCTGCAAAATCACTGCTGCTGATAACTTTTGCTGCAGCCAGCAAGAAGTACAGAACTGGCTTTTAACAACCTTGTTGCTACAAAGCAGCTTGGGAGAAAATTATTGTGAAAATTATTAAACCCTATAAACAAGGAAAAATACCTTTTTTCTGCTGTGGCTTTGAAAGCTTGCCTTTGAAATACTAATAGTAATATAGGAAGCCACTTACAGGTCAGTAACTGTGTGATGTACAGGCAAATTAAGCTTTTAATCAAGATGCTCCTTGGTTGTCATGCTCTGCACCCTGGTAACTGATGTGCTTTGCCAAGGCTGTCTTGCCACTTACGATGCTGTTACCATATTATTGCTGGCGTTAATACGTGGTTGCAATTGTACCAATGGGAAGCATGCTGGCTGATGAGGAGGAGACAAAGGGCAGATGGAGGAGTTAGATAGACAAATTTATAAAAAGACAGAAGGGATACTCTGCCACTCTATTTGTCTGCTATCCAGAGCAGATTCTTCAGTGCAGTAAAAAAATCCCAGTCTGATCAGTATTCGTGGCCACCCATCAGGCTGCTAGAAGATAATGGATGAGATAGCAGCAGGAGTTGCTGTTAAAGCAGTAGGTATAGAAAATGTAACTATTAAAAATAGTTACTCATTTTTCCACTAATTGCTTTCAGGGTCTTTTCTGGGAGAGACTGCAGCTCACCATTAGTTGTGTTCAGAGATACAAGGGAGTTTATCAAGAGAAGAGCTATGTGCTAATTAAAGAGCAATCAGTCTTCTAAAACCAGACACTTTTGAAGTGGTGCTTGTCACTCTATTCCTAGTTCCATGTGCTCTGACCTGCAGGAGAACCTATAGTAGCCGTGCACCCTAAATGCAAAGTGAGCACAAGCAAGAAAAAGTTGAAATCAAATTTCTGGTTCTGCACTGTGCTCTTTCAAGATGAATCTTTTTTTTTTTTTTTTTTAAATATAAGCTATTATTCAAGCATATTGCCCAAAGAGACGCAATGTCTCCTTGGGGATTACCAGAGCCCCCTTCTTTTCCATTTTTAACTGGTAAAAATGGAAACATTGCTCTAAGAGTGTCTCAGGATCCCATCTGTTACCTAGAGCTGAGAGATGGAGGAACTGGAGGTCAAAGTTTGAGTTCAGCTTCCTGTGAGAAAGCAGAGCCAAGATTCCTTAAACATGTTACAGCTTTGCTTTATATGGATTGTTTGTTTCTTGGTTCTCATGAAATACTTCTAAAAGAAGTATTTACATCTTAAAAGCATTCTTCCTCGGTTTCCATGCTTCCTCACTGAAGGTAACAGAGTAAATTGCATCTATGGCTTGGCAGTTCTCCGTTTTTTTTATTTTTCCTTTTGCTGTTTTCCAACACTTTCCAAAACACAGCCAAATTTTGAAAAGCTGCAGCATAACAAAGCAAACTGATGGAAAAGCATCCCTGGGCCACGTAGCAGAGCGAAGGGGGAGACCAGGAGGAAAGAACGCAACAGAAAATCCAGCCTTTTCTGCTTTGATGGAAAACAAACAAAGCTGAAAAATCTCTTCAGAATAGAGTTTTCTGCATTCAGGTTTTTTTAGTGCAAAAATGGAATAAAAGAAAAAACAAAAAAAAAAAATTCTGTGGCCAGCTCTGGTCCTGGTCTATGAAATCTCAGCCCACTTAGAGTTTGATCAAGAGCAAATTGAGAAGCAGTCTTAAAATGCTGATGGTCTCGCATGATTTGAGCAGCTGAACTAAGCTGCCTGGTTACATTTTTGCAATATATTATATACAGCATTGAATACTCAATGGTTATTTGCCTAATGGAAAAGAAAATGGAGAACACATGGGCCAGATTAATAGGGAAAAAATTGGACTATTTTTTCTGTTTCTTCTACTGGCTTGGTTCCACCTACTTTGACGGAGTTATTAATGATTTATGTTGCCATGCAACATATATAGCTAGCAGAGTAGGACTAAGGTAAAAGAACAGGCATTTCGAGTGTATAGGACAGTTTTGGGGGGAGGAGAGCTTAAAAAAATAGCAGAGGGGAACACATTCACTAAAATTGTGCCTAAAGTTCGCTTTTCTCTACAATAAGAAAGAAATGAGCAGGTATAGCATCCCCTCCTCCCGCCTCTGATATCTGGGAGGGGAGACCTGGAGCCTCCCCTCCTTGGAGAAGGTCTCCAGGGCACCTGGCTGCTGAGGAGGAGCTGTACATTGCAGGGAAGGGAGCTCTGGAGGGAGGCATTTCTTTCATTTAAACAGTAAAAATAGAAAAGCTACACTGAATCTTTCAGTTTTGGTTTGCTCAGCTATGAAAAAAGACAGAGCTTGACTCATGGGTTGTTAATTGCCATTGATGGGTAAGCAAGAAAGAACCCAATCTGGCTGAGTTATTTGTAATTTTTTGTTTCCAGTTCACTTGACCTGGAAATCAGTGAGGTGCAATAAATAGAAAGCCATGAGGTTATCATTCACAGAGTGGCTTTTCCTAGTAGAACCATGCTTCAAATCAGCAGGACTGTCAACCCCCTGACACAGCCAGGCTGTAAATACTCAGTCATCGCTTCTCTCGGGGTGCAGGGGAGTGGTGAGAGAGGAATGACCAAAAGCTTTCCCAGAAATACACTGCCCTGAGGATTCATTTGTTAAATAGAGGTTGTGCCAATATGTTGCTCTGCCAGCCTTACACTTCTATTGAAATGTTTCCACTGATTTATTCTCAGCGTCTGTGTTCCCGCATGTGAATTCTGTATCTTTCTTCATTTGCCTTCAAGATCTATAGACCTAGGCTGAATTTTACAGGATGCTGTGTGCTGTGTCTTCGCTGCAAGGCAAAGACATGTTTCCTCTCTCTCCTTTTCAGCTAGTCTCAGTGCTCTTCTCTTGTGCTTTAAAAAACAAGTTGGGTTTTGTTTTGTTTTTTTTCAAATGTTAGTAAAGCTTTATCCACTGTCTGTAACTCTGCAAGAATTAGTCTGGGTACCAGCCTTTTGCAATGCATGTGACTGGCCCTGTTTGTTTAGGCTGGTGTCTGAGGATTAAGAGATTTGGGAAAACTTATTCGCTCTTTCATTCTTTCGTGATCCTCTCAGTTGCTTTGGCTGGTTTTCTGCCTGCCTGAAGCGGGGAGATGGAAACAAAGATGTGTGACTCTTACACCGTGCTCCTCCCAACCAGAAAAACCTTCCACTTGTCCCTTGGCAGGAACCAGCAGGACTCCTGTACAAGGGGCTTGCACCCGATCTGGCTTTTTCCTAGCTGTGCTTTTGGACTTCGTATGGTAATATTGATGTTGAGTGCTTCACATCAGCTGAAAAGTCTGACTCCAAATTTTTTTTGTTATTGTACAGCTGCTAAATAGGCCCTGTCAGGAAACACAGTTGTACACCTGCTGCTAGAAGTGGTTGCTGTTAAATTCATTACAGCTGCTTCTTCAAACTAGTAAAGAGAGAAGTTTCTATTCTTTGGCTCATTACACATCCGCAGTCAGAAGTCCATTTCTTCTACTGAAGATCAGTAGAAATGACTTCTTGCACCTCCAGTGGTTTTTATTATCAGATGCTGTTATGGGTTTACAGCAAAGGTAGACAAGTTGAAAGTTGCATGAAATACTATATCTAAGGCTGTGATTTGCTTTTTATGGAAGTAAACCTCCTTGCACAAACATCCTCTAGGAGAATTGATTTCCAGGTTGCTGGGAAAGTGGCAAAGCCTGTAATCAGTGGGGTTTTTATGCTTTGTCCGCAGATGTTAATTCCTTGAGGTTTGCTCTCTTTCCCCGCTGACATGATGGCAGTGAAGTGGTTTCGGTAGCTATTCTTTATGGACGTAGTTGTGGAAAAGTGAGCCCTTGGGCATAAACTGCAGCTCTGCCCACCGGTGCTCTCCTCCCAGGGCCACCCGTGGGAGGAGAGGCCTCTTGGGTACCCTTTAAAGAAGTCTCCTCAGCTGTGATTTGGGAAAACACTAGGTGTCGTCAGTGAGGTTTCTTCTTCCAGCAGCAACATCTGCATTTGAGAACCCACAGCGATGCTGTTGATAGAGTGTTTGCCCAGGATCGTGACGCGTTTTTATAGGAAAGCCAGGAAGAGTCTCTGAAATCCCTGTCCCAGACGAGTCTAGCCAAGAGTTCAGGTTGTCCAGTAAAAACCATGTCAGGATTAGGTTTGATTTCTAAGCACATAGAAGGCTATTTTTTAAAGCCTACTTTTAGGAAGAATGAAAACATTATTAAAATACCAAGTGAAATAGAATTTTTCCTTTATTTGTTTCTTAGTTATCAGTTAGATCTTATTGAGGATTTTTTTTCTTTTCTCTCCTACGCTCTTTTTCCTCTCTGCACAAATCTCTCCCTGTTGCAGTACTGTGTCCCTAAAATAAAATGGCAATTACCTTGTTGTTCAGAGAGGCTGTTTTCTATCGTTGAGACGTGAACAGCAGTGCACCTGCACAGCTCAGCCTCCTGGTCCGAGAGGAACTTTCCGTCCCCAAAGAGGGCAGGGAACTCACTAAAAAACTGATTTTTTAAAAAAAAAAAAATTACAAGGAGAACAGAGACAAATGCAAGGAGCTGAAGCTGTCCCAACAACTTTCAAAGAGGTTAAAACTCCTCAGGAAGGAAAAAAATCTCCTTTTTGCCTCTGCTCTGACTTCACTTCCCCTGATGAGTCCTCCAAATCCCAGAGAAGAAAAGGGGCTTTTTTTCACCACAAGGAGGAGGTCACGTTTTTCATTCTAGGTAACGATCCTTTCTCTTTTTCTCTCCCTCTTGGTCATCTCTGGTGCTAAGATTACCAGGATGGAGGTGGCAGCCAGAAAGAGACAAACTCCAAAATGAGAAAAGTCATTTTATCTATATTCCAGTTCTTTTCCTAGATATGTATGTGTATTAATACTAAATAGAAGACTTTTTTCAGTACACTCGAGGTAGGTAGGACTTTTATTTTCTTTTTTGGAGAACCACTCTCTGAGTTGCTCGGAATGAGGGAGGTTCATCTGTTTGTGTTTAAGGACTAAACTCACCACAGATGCTCCAAATCCTCAATTAAGTTCTTGCAGGTGTCAGCTGTAGTGGCACTAGAGACTTCCAAATCCTGGCACCCATGCAGTCTAGCCATAATTTAGGTTAAAAAACCTATAACATCACATTTTACAAGAAAGTGTGTGCTCTGGACTAGAAGAAAACCCTTTTGCCTCCCCTACCAGCTTCGGCAATATCTCAGACCCCCCCCATGGAGCATGCCTCAAGTGGTAACATCTATAAAACTAAGATCTGTATTTAAGCTAAAATCTAATTTAGCATCTATGAAACCACAGCAGACTCTCTTCACAGAGTCTGAAAAGTAAATGTACGGTCTAGTCCAGTCCCCTTTAGCTGCCTGGCGCAAATCCTGGATTAGACAGTAAGAATACACTTAACCCATAAAAAAAGCAAGAAGCCATTCAGGAAATTGCAGCGCATGAGGAATTAGCTGTAAGCAGAGGAGATGGCAGCATCTGTGGGAGAGAATGCTGACATAAATAGAAATTGGCAAAATAAAGCTTAGAGAGTTGCAGATGACAAAATAGCTTTTTATTATGCTTAAGCGGAGAGGCAGGTTTTGAGTTGACCCTGGTAGGAAAAAGACCGCCACACAGAACAGCGCTAGCTGACGTGATCCTGTGTCACGCTCTGCAGTTAGCATCCAGTATCTGTAGCTACTTCCTAACTAAAAAGCTTTCTAAACAGCAGTTTTTCCTCCCCATCTGATGAAGAATCAGATTTTTCTCCACAGTCTGCTTCACTTCCCCAGCCTGAATGATGCTAAGTGGTAATTCTCAGCCACGCGTGCTGCTGAGCGCTGGCTGTGCTTCACAAAGCCAGAGGGAAGGTGGGCAATGTGGTTCTCAAGATGGCTGCAACTGAACACCCAGTTAATTTCGGGAGAAGGTCAGTGCTTCAGGAGAAGCAGGGGTTGGAAAAAAATCGTGCTTCACTGCTTACATTTTATCCTCTGTTGTAGAGATGGCCATTTTTTCAGTTCTTTGCCCATATTTTTGTCTCTGATTCAGCTCTCAAGATAGTCCTTAACTAACAATGTGCCTTACAAATCACTCTAAAAACAAAAGATGTACAAAATCTGTTGGATACCTATGGTATGTGTTAGCTCAGCTGCTTTTTTCTCCTTTAAATTTAGCTGGAATAAATTTTTATTTCTATTGCTCTGAACTTTCTATCTACAGAGATGACAGAGTTGCCCCTCACTTAGGTGTCCCAGCTGGAGAGCAACAGACAGTGGAGTGATTCCAACAAATTCACCTACAAAGCCCATGATGTCTTCTCCTCCACCACCACGTTCAGCTCACAGGTAAGAGGCTTTGTTTCTCTGATTCTCATCTGCTTCCCCATCTTCAGCCTATTTCCCTTTTCCCCCTATGTTGTTTCCATCTTTGTGAAACTGCTTCCTTTAGCACTTAAAAAAGAAAAAAGCTAAAACCCTATGGTATGATCCTCCTCCTTTCTCACCATTTTTCTAGTAAGCAATCCCTACTTTTAGAGTAGGAAGTGTTTGTGTTCAGCCCTTGTTGTTCCTCTGTTCCTGCTGAGATATGCTGGGGTTGGTCCTTTAGGTGTAGCTTTACTCATCTGCAGTGAGAAGAAAGCAGTTAGCTACCTTTAAAGGTGCTCAAGATCCATTTTTGAAGAACACCTATGGGAAAAGGGAGGATTTTGTTCAATCCCTTTTTCACCTTATCCACCCCAGGAGGCCCTGGGGCTGGTGGTGAGACCTTGGGAAGAGACCGTTATTCCTTGGAAGAAGGGCTCGTAACCAAATATCAGCAGATTAACTCCACCCAGTCCCCTTCAAATCTTAAAATTAATACTTTTTTCCTTGCTTTTACTGTAAGTCGCAGGGAATTTATGGACATTTATGTACACGGCCTAAACATGCCTTTGAGTGGAACTGAAAGATGAGGGTGAGCAAAGAGAGAAACACTGAGAGCCTAGGAGATGGTTTTTAAAGCACCAAAGACCTACAACTATCTTTCCATTAAATCCCTTTCATCACTTGGATAGAATATTATTGGAAGAAAGGTACACAAAGTCTTCTGCGTCCATTACATAAAGGCCACTAATATATCTTGTTTGGTTCCTTGCTGGCCAAGGCCATTTCTCTGTAGAGCAATTTCATTATTGCCCTGGTGGTTGTTGACTGTGTCTCCGGCAGTGGGAGTAAAATGCTGCCCTTCTGCAGTGGGATCATCTTGCATTCGCTGTGGGGATGTGTCCAAATGAACGTGCAAGCAGCAAATGGAGACTCACACCCCCTGCCTACGCACGAGCTTAGATCAAGCAGCAAAACTACCCCCAGTTGGTATATAAATAGAATTGTATATAAAATCCCAACACCGTTAGCTTACACAAATTGTGTATGCCAATCATTCTAAAAATTCTTTCCAAGCAAGCAAATCCTCCATAAATCTAAGAGATAATCAAATACAATGTCTCGCGGTCACTTTACACCTTCGGTGACCCCATCGAAGCATGCCAGTGCTTTGCCAAAATCCATGACTCCGTTTGCAAACTTTAGCTGTTCCAGAAAGTTTGTGCACCTGATGCAATGTTACTTTTATTAAAACTCCTGTTTGTTTTAGTTCCTCCTTTTAATTTAGCTAGGGTCAAGCCAGGTTTCTAGCCATTGGAATAAAGTTGAGTGTGAGGACCGATCACTGCTGGAATGATACATCCTGTACCTTGTCCTTAGCTAGAGAAATTGATACTTCCCAAAGATATGGGAAAGAGGGAAAAGCCATAAACTGATAATTTTTCCCTGTCATTTTAAATGTTTCAAGGATTAAAGATTATGTTCAATATCACAAATTTTTACGACAAAGTGAAAATGTAAACTTATTCAAGGCCATTCCCCTCTGAAAATAGCTGTCCTCCAAAACCGATTAATGCATATAAAGGGCAAGTGTGTATTATTATTCCTGATAACAGGTACAACAGGTTCTAGTTCTATTGAGGCCTGCAGTCTGAATGGTACCAAAGCACCTCACAAGGTATTTGTCAGACTTTTTGTCTTGGCCTTAACAATCCCAATTCACTGATGATTAATTGCAGCTTTCCTCTGGGAAGTTGCAAGGCTACGTGAAAAGAGGCGCTCCTGGTTTCCCTCCTAAAGAGCAAACCCGCATCACAACTGGCAGTAGACACCAACCCTTTGTCAGTCTCAACACCTGAAGGGAGATGTTTAAGAGAGCGAAACGATCCCTAAGGCTGAAGGGACCAAGTCACGGTTCACAAGCCACATCCAGCCATGAAGAGGTTGGCCAGCAATCACCAAAGGGCGCAGGCTGAAACGAACAGCCAAAACTGTTTTCCAGGTTCAGTAGTTTTTCTTTCTGATTAAGCATGAGGAGGTAGCAGGAAGTTTGATGGGCCAGGCTGCTCTTATTTGGAGAAAACTGAAGATGTTTCAGAAACTACACTTAAGTGGAGGATTTTGTCTGCGGGTGAGAAGAGGATCTACCTGTATTCAAGCAGGGGGAGAACTCGCAATGCATTTTCTTTAAACTTGATTTCTCCTACAGCAGCCTTGTTACGCAGCCTTGTTCACTGCTTTGCTGTTCTGCTCGTACCACGCAGTCTTTTGTAAACAGACCAAACGCCATCCAAAAAAATCAGTGAGGTTGCCTTGTCCTAGCTGCTCTGAAGTTTGCTCCAGGATTTCATCCTCTGGTGGCTGCAAGGCTTCCAACGCCCAGCCTTAATTTATTCCACCCTCTCTCCAGGTTAAGAATAGCCCCCCGTAGTTATTTATCATCAAAAAGAAGAAAATTGATTTTTTACATTAGCACAGCCAATGGGATATGTAATACTTTCCATTTTAGAACTTATCCTGAGTAACTCTGCACAAAGCCCTCCTGCAGCCCCATACGTCCCTTCTCAACGTTGTTACAAAGACTCGTGCATTTCTTTGAAATGTCCCGTTTGGGAGTTTCTTACAACTTTCCTTTTTTTTTATAGACATCCCCATTTCCTGCAGTTTGTTTAACAGCTTCCCAAGCCGTCCTAGATCTGATGCTTTCCTGAAGTGCGGGGAGATAAAATCTACCTCATTTCCGTAGTCCAGCAAAGGGACTCTCCTATCCAGGAGAGCTATGGAGTGCGTCCTACAGCACCTGTTTTTAGCCAACATGCTTTGTTTTGTCCTACTTTTCATTCGCATCTGTATTTACCTCCATCGTATGAAAAGCTTCTTTAGTCCTGCATGTTTCTGGGCTTGCGATAACTATATATGGCTGTTAAACTTGCCTTTTTCCCCACGCATTTGCTCTTAAGTCAGACCATCTCAAGTGACTGATTAAACCCCCACCTGCTAGAGATGCCCAGAGTTTTGGTAGTCACGGTTTGGCATGCCCACCTTGCCCAAGGCTGCTTCAGGTCCCAGTAGGCAGCTCTGGTGATGAGAGCTGTCCCTGGCGATGCAGGGACCTGCCCCAGCCCCTGGATCAGCACCTACGCAGGGATTAAGGCATTCCTGACACAGCTGATTTCCTAGGAAATCACTCATCACTAGGTTAGCCAGAACATGCAAGTTGTACAGACGGACTGCCCAAATCATTGAAGAGAGATCAGCGAGGCAGGGTGGGGGAAGTTATGCAAAAGTCTGGCTAGACAGACCCAAAAAAAGAAAAAACATAAGCCCACACCCTCCGTCTGGCGATCCTGACAACTGAACAACAGTGGAAACACGTGTAGTTGCCAAAAAGAGAGCTTCACTCCTTACAAGGAGCTGTGTACATTCATCCCTGTCTTTGTGGTCCTCCTAAGCACTTGCATCTCCAGCAGCAGGCATGAAAGGCTGGTCGAAATTCGTCACTGGAATGAAACGCGAGTTTCCTGCCATCGCTCATCCTTTACCTCTTCCTCTCTCGCTGAATAGATAAGGAGGTGGTTCACTCCAGAAGGGTTTGTTTGCTTTATGAGGCATTTCAAGCAGAGTGCCCGAGGCTGTAAGGTTAATGCTGCGGGACGGGGCGTATTGTTCTCGGCAGTCAAGTTCCGATTTGTGCACGAAGGAAAAATGTCATTTCTCATGCTGTTTTCCCTCTCGTAAATAGAGCTGGTTAGAAGAACTTTTTTTGCAAAAGTTTGGTGAGACATGGAAAATGTGCTCTGTTCTCTCTGCTTGCAATCGTCTCCTCTCATCTTTTTTTCATTCTAACAGCAGCTATTTTGAAATAAGTCTGATTAGCCTGCTCTTAGCACCTATTTTGGCTTATGGCATTTTAAAGTGTTTTATGGTATGTATGTACTGCATACACGATGTGTTATTTTCTTAAATCTATCATCAATTATTTTTTTTTCTTCTGCCCGTGCCGTCAGCTAAACAGAGATAACTGAATCTGGATGTAAATGTTATGGGTGGAGAGGGAAGGAAAAGAGGAGGTGGAAGGGGAAGGAGCAGCAAATTGTTTTGCAAAAAGCCTCTGGGCTGGAGCCATGCTTTTGTTTGAAAACACAGATATATACCCAGTGACTGCTAGTGTTAAAAATAACATAATGGTAATAATCTATGAGAAGGCCTAAGTTATAGATCATGTAACTATTAATGAAAAGCTCCTGTGGCTCCTAAGTGCCCTTTGCAACATGTTTGGTTCATGTTGTCCCAGTCCACACAGTTTGTGGGATGAGGGAAACCAGTCCGTAGAGGCTCATCTGGTAATTCTTGTATGTGCCTCTGTCTCCCCAGAAAATTGTCATTAATCCACTGGCTAGTCCCCTGAGAAACAGGAATTGAGGTTAGGTGAGCACCACTGCCCTGCTAGAGCCAAGCCTGGGAGCAGGCTGGGGTGGGAACGGGAGAGCAACCGGCCTTGGGGAGGGCCAGGCTCCATGCTGAGGGTCTGGGTCGTGTCCCTCGGACGGAAGCTTTTTGAGGAGGTTTTCCCTGCTAGACTAGGAGCGGTGGAAACCCTGTCCACAAAAGAGAGGTGAAACTATTTTTATATCCGCTTGTGCTTGCACTTCCCTGGATTATTCAGATACTGCAACGATGAATGCGGTAACGCTTGCAAGTTACTCGGCTGCTACGGTGTTGCAAGCTATATGAGGTAATACAGAAATATTTCATTCATTTCCAGGGACCAGCTCACTGGCCCTTTTCCAGCAGCGCTGTAAACTTGTAAAACTGATGGATCAGTTTCCCAAGGGTCTTTATTACCAAGACTTCTGACTTCTCAGCAACTGGAGCAGCCTTGTAAACTATTCAGACCATGCAAGATGCTTAAAATAAGCTTACAATTAGTGTTCCCCAGGGTTTTGTGCTGGGCTTCTTTTCCCAAAGACTCTTTTCTGTCATATTTAGCACAGGAGAATTGGATGTGACTCTCTTGGGGCTTATCTCTGTCAACAGGAAAAGGGCACTTCTGAATGAAATTAAGCGCTACCGCTCCCTTCCTCAAAGGCAAAAAACACTGCAATGAGTGTAAGTTATGTCTCGGGTTGATTTGACAAATCCCAACCTTTGGGATGACTTGGATCTGGTTCCAATGAGACTTAGCATAATTATGTGTATAACTGAGTTTCAGACATAGCTCTGCACCCGAATTAAACTCTACGAAACACTGTTAATTTGACTTTTGTCACATAAAATCTGAACCGGTACATGCCTCATGTCTCCCTCAGCTGTTCTGCTTTGCTATCCCCGTCCGTCCGTGTCATTCAGGCAACTGGTTCCAGAGTGGAGCAGTCTTCTGTTTGCTGATGTGCAGAGCACAGACCAGGTGTATCTCCATTACACATGAGATACAGGGTTAATTTCCTTTTTTTTTTTTTTTTTAAAAAAGGTTGCCTTTAGAGTTATTCTGGTTCTGAAAGATGAAACAATATTTAGATGTATATATAATAACAATATGTATATAACATTACGCTATACTGGTAACTTTTTTTTTTTTTAACCAAAAAGGAAAAAAAAAAAAAGAACATTGCCCATGCATGCTTCTGGATGATAAAAGCTGTCCTGTTCCCCTTCAGTTTCAGGCAAATAAAAATAAAATGGGAGCAGAAGAACAACTTTGTTCCCCAGCCCTGCCCCCGGGTGTATAAATAGCAGCCGTCCCTGCGCCTGGGTGGCTGCTGGAGTGCCTCTCATTCCAGAGATCTTCGGCCACCCTCTTATCAAAACAGAAAGGCTGACTTCACTCCCACTCTCTGCTGATTGATTTCATGTTGGAAACAGGTAACACGACAGCTTCCATTGTCCTTGAATTAGCCACCTACTTCCAGAGGTCAAACAAACAGGCTGAAGGTCCAGAAACTCACTTCAGCTAACTGCTGCCAAAATTCCTTCTCCATGAAATGAGCAGGGGCTGGAGCGGTCCCGGGTGACAAATGTTCTCCAGAGAGACGCACAGAAACCATCCCAGGAGGGCTAACGAGGGGTATCGAGCTACAGCGCTGGGGAAGAGCCGAAATGCGAGACAAAGCCCAGTGCCAATTTTAAACTTGGGAGCTGGAGCTGCAGAAAGTTTCTACTTGATTTTAACAGGCTTTGAAGTCTCAGTCAAGCTGATGGTGGAGCGATAGCGTGAGGACAAGGCTGTCTGATTCAATCCTGGGGCTCAGGAGGTTCAGTTTTACACTGGGCACTGGCATGGCCCTTTATTTGCTGAAATTTTTCCATCAGCATCAAAATCTCCTACTGGCTTTCTGCTTTTGTATTTTTAGAAATAATATGAGTTTAGAGGCAATGGGCGGTGGCTAAAACTTTTCACTCTTCCCCCTCCCATTTTCACTTTTTTTTCCTTCCACCAGCTTTCTAGCTGTTGCTTTAATTAGTCTCTAATATATGTTTCTATAATGTAGCACAGACACTGCAGCTACTGCTGTACAACCCGGGTCACGCATTCGACATGTACACTGTGCCAAAGATGATTGATGCCACCCTCCTGTCACTGTCGTATTTTCTTTAAAATGAAAGCTTAGAGAATGAGGGGATTGTATCGCTCTGCTTTGGAGGGTTGTCCTCATACGAAGAGAAGGGAGGCGCAGGCCTGTGCCCGGCTAACACATTGCAGGCACTTCACACTCCTCCAAAGTACTGTCAGCTCCTGTTTATCCCTGGATTGATTAATCTGACTACGTGTCCCACCTGGAGCTGCACAGATGCTGCGGACAGCGCAAGACGGAACGCAAAGCCAATTGCATTAGGTCCTGCTTCACTTGTGGTTGTTTATATATTGTCCATCCGCTGGACAGGAACTGGCTTATATGTTTTTCCATAGGTGGGTATAGTCAATAAGCTCTTGGAGAATAACCCAGATTTCTAGAGTTTTTATTTATCCGTGTTAGGCCACCACCTTGCTGATAGGCAGCACGGAAGAGAGATATTTGCCTCTCAATAACAGTTTTTTCTTTCTTTTCCTCTTTCCTTAAGCTGTGTAAGAGAATTTTTTAACCTTGCGTTAACAAACCTAAACCAAGCCTAAAATACTGGTTTCCCCATCTTTTTTTTGTTCCCTGTCCTGTTCTGAAACAAACTGCTGTTGACACTGCTAAGTTCTCTGCTTCTGCTGCCTTGCCCACATTGGCATGATAATGTTTTGTATCTAAGACATCGTGAAACTTCTCTATATTTTAATACTGGTGCGCTCTGTTTCCTTCTTCACTCAGACCTCTGAGTGGCCTTTGACTCCTGCTGGCTCCGGTCTGAACATCGCTATAGACAGCGCTTGCAGCACTTCTCTGCTTTCCTCCCAGCACGCCTTCCTGGGCTCGCCAAGGGCAGCTCATGTCGGACTAACCTCACAGCTTTCTTCATCACTGCGACTATAAACAAAAGGAATGTGTCAGTTCCCATTCGTCTGGGCTTTAGGACAGCATCTGATGTCCTGCTCCAATCCTTATGCTGCTGAGGGCCATCGTTTTTATGCAAGGTGGGCAGGAAGACTGCAGCAGGTAATACCGCAACAAAAAGTACCAGGCAGAAAGGTAATTAATGGAGTTTATATACGTACATATATATAATTATATAAACATATGGTTATAAAATTAAAAGGTCTTGGAATCATTCCTGCCTAATGTTTTCATCCGTAAACTAGGCACAAAGACTACAAGTTTGCTAGTGATGCTTGTGGATGACAAAAAGTTGGAAGGCACAATCAGGAAGGGAGAAAGATCTGAAAAATGTTATGGGAAGAACAAAAATGCAATGAAGTTAAATTCAGAAGCATATATGACAAAAGCAGCCATATAGAGATTACTTATCAGTAAGCTGAAAATGGAAGAAAAGCAGAAAAAAATGAATCAACTGGGCAATTCTCTGGTACCTCTGGAGCACCGATACGATTTGCTTTGGAGAAGAAGCAAGTGTCATTCTGGGACACGTCAAATGAGATGTTTCCAATGGAAACACTAAATCCATTACAGAAGATGACATCAGTAAGGTGTCCTCAGGACGCTATATATGATTTTGATGTCTCATGTCCGAGGAAAATACAAATCTGAACAGGTGTAAAGAAAGGCTACTGAGATCACCAGGAGTGCCACAGTCTTTCCTTACAAATGGAGGCAAGGCAAGCTCGACTTGTTCAGCCCAGGAAAATGAAGGTTGACAGGGGATATGGTTTCCATCTAAAAATACCCGGGAGTGAAACAGCAGGGAGGGAGAAGAACTATTTAAACTTGTCTGTGACTAAACTTAGTCTGGAAATAAGATGCAGGTTGCTGGCCATTAAAACAAACAGAGGCAAGGACAGCCTTCCGATGGGAACAGCTGGGACCAGAAAAGCACAAGCGCTTTTACGATGTAAATTTGTTTGGGAAGAAACGCTATAGCACCTCGGGAGGGAAAGGCTTCGGCTCGTGTTTGTGTGACTCCTGGATCCACCCAGGGAGTGCATAGAGAGGTGACAGTTCCTGACTGCCAGCTAGAGATGCAGGATGCTCTTAGGTGCCTGTGGACCCTTCTGTCCCTCCTGCTCTTCTTGATTTATGTACAGTGTTTCGGCCAAAAATATTGGCATAGCGTGGGTTTCATTCTTCTGCCGGTGACACCCAGAGCTATGTGGCAGCCAACCTTGCAAAGCCAACAAGGAACCGGTGTTTTCACAAACAGCAAGAGGGATATAAATCATTGTAACATAATTCACATATAAATATACTGCTAGTGTCTGTAAATTTAGTCCAAATTCTTAAAATGTATGAGCTTTTCTGGTGGGTTTTTTTTTCTCTCCCTTCTCCTCCGTCAGTAAAGATTAGATGTATTTTATTTACTGTGGGAATACCTATTAGCTGCTTTAATATTTTTTGTGGGCAGCAGCTAAAATAAGATCTCCTTGACGTGGTCTCAGGTCTTACTGCTCTCATGGTTGGTTTCTTTTTTCTTTTTTTTTTTTCCCCCCAGAGAAATATAACTTTAGAGGTGGTTACAAAGGCCTACAGTGGTTTCTGTGCATGCAGAGGTTTTTGTATGGATTTACCTAAATAGTTACAAGATCCAGGTCAGTTAAGTCAACTCAACAGGAAAGCTATGTTGTTTGTTTTTTTTTTTTCTTTTATGTTTGCAGATGAATTGTTAGATGCACTGGAATTTCACTAGTTTGGACTACACCGATTTTTGTATCGGTTCAGTTACGTGACCTGGCTGACGTGATTTGACTTGGTGAAGGTGACACGGGGTCGTGGTGGCCGAGCCCCAAACACATCCACCGAGTGCTTCTGCCTGAGCTGCAGAACAGAGCTGTCTTGGGAAAAGGCTGCGTTAGCTGTGCTTGTGTGAATTAGTGGTAGGAATAACGCAGGGGAGCTGCCCGCTCCCCTCCTGCGACGTCTGTCCAGACCTGTGTGCCGGGCTGCTCCCGACCTGCCAGGCAAAGCGCTCTTCATGCCACAGCTTGCACCCGCTCCCTCCCTCCCTCGCTAAGGCAATATATTACATAAAAGATTAGAGGCGAAGCTGCACCTCGTCTCCCATGACATTAATTAATATAAATAACTGCAAGGATCACTCTGAAAGTTTGGCTGTTTACCTGCCAAACCCTACTTAATGGGTGTTCGCGGTGTATGTCAAACGTAGCTCAAAGGCCTCGCTCCGCAAGCCCTCCCTGCGCAGCTGATGGACTGTAATTAAACCACACCAAGCCACAGATTTTTGCATTAACCGTTCCCTGCCGTTAAGGAAAAGGAAATTTAAGCTGGCGGTTTGCTTCAAGAGGTAAGAGCGTGGATGATTGAAGGTGTTACTCCTGTAACGTGCTTGGCTCTGTCAAGAATGGTAAATATGAAGTCTGAATTTTTTTTATTTTTTCTTCCCATGCATCACTGTGGTTGAAGAAGCAGAAAGGGCTATGTCAGCCCAGGGTAGGGTAATCCAGTAGTTAGGAGCTGCGCAGGAATTTGGAAGAACTGGTTTCAATTCTTTATCTGACAGCTGATTCCTCGCATGTATAAATGTTTATTGCTTCTGGTCACCATCTGTAAAATGAGGCTAATGCTTCACAGCGGGGCTGAGGATGAAGTTGTCCAGGCTGTGATGTACTGAGAAGCTTCAGATTGGTTTCAGTCCCTAAAACGAGCCATGTTTGACGTGGTAAGTATGTATCCTGGAGTTCCTCAAAAGGCTTCTCCTGTTCCTTGCAATTAAAAGATTTAGTTGCTGTTTCATTGATTTGGACTTGCAGGGAGGAAATGTTTAACCTGTAGCACGGGCTGTGGCCTCCACATAGGTGGTCCTTTTACCAGAGGGAATAAACCAGATTTGCCTAGCTTACAGCTTCTCGATGGATGACCGGGCTCCGGATGCGTCCGCTCAGTCACTACAAAGGAGTCCAGTAACAACACACACTTATTTCCTTTGTTTACGCAATTTACCAAGATTCTGGGGGACATTATAAGTAAGGAGTATTTATTAGTAAATATTACTTTTTCTTTAAAAAGAAAAGCACCAATAAAGAAAAATTAAAGAAGGCTTGATAAGCTAAAAGAAAGAAGAAGTTAGGATACAAAAAAGACCATGAATCCATTTATAACATTAAGAGCTTTAATGGCTAACTATCTAAAGTAGGAAGACCAACGCTGTTAACGTTTCAATCTGACAAAAGCCCCGGGCTTAAAAAGCGGCCTGACCGCCGGCATGGTGAGTGAACTGCCGGCAGAGGGGACGGCAGCTACAGGAGCAGTAATGCCAGAAAATGCCTGGTGGAAAAACGGGCTGATGAAAAGTGAAGACGGTCGGTTGGCACAGCTGGAGGAAGAACCAGGGCTCTAAGAGGAGGAAAAAAAGAGGTGACAAGTACGAGTAAACTTGACCATGGGGTTTTTTTGGCTGACAAAGCTGACCCAAAGTGAATTGGGTGGGCATAGCTGCCCAGCTGGCCAGATCCTGATGCCCTGGCCAGCCACTCTGTGCCCCACCACTCTGCTGGCAGCTCGGCGTGAGGAAGTCCTTAGGCTAACTGGAGTTATTGTGGTGGACAGGATGTACGAGAGAGGATGTAATTCAGCACTGGGTATCTTTCCAAACCAGGGACAGGGGAAAAAAAAAAAAACAAAACAAAACAAAAAACACCCACCCACAAAACACCAAACAAACAGAAAAATAAAAGCGCTTCTGTGATACCAGTTTGAGGTCGTTTGGACTTCACCATGACCAGAGTGTAACAGCTTGCCCTCTGTAGCTGTCAAAAGCTGACTGCAGCCCCTGCTTCTCAGAAACACTCGGAACATATCTAATTTATTTCATTGTTTGGCCAGAGAGCTATCTTGGAACTGGAAATAAGCTGTGAGGCTATAGACGATATTCACATGAACCTCTTGTAAGAGAGGGTTACTTTATGCTGAACTCCCAGCTATACGCTGACTGTAAATATTTGCATTAGCTTTACCTCTGGAAGAAAAGCAAAAGTGAAAGTAGCAGTGCAGCAAAAGCACAGCTGGTAGTTCAGTGCCTTAGCACATAGAAGGCTAATGTTATATTAACTGCTGCTTAATTGAGAATCATTTTACTGTGCATTGTTAATCTGTTCATAATTTATGGGCTGCTTTTTCCATTTACGAGTGCCTTTTTGTACTTCACCACCGCAGGTGATATTCTCTGTCAGAGTTTTGCAGTGCCCATTATCTGGCACCTACGGCATTTCATTAGCATTTAAACAAGACTTAAGTGCCTGAGTAATTTTGAGATAGGCTGTATCTGCATGGCTCGCAGACTACTGCATTTAATTAATTTCCAGACTTCTTCCTTCCTTGTTCAGAGGGAAAAATGCAAGCTCTGTCTAAAATACGGTGGTGGTAGGAAGAACAGGCAGGCCACAGTTCTGGCTGCTGCTGAGGTTTCTTGCTCAACTTGCTATCTCTTATTTCACTATTCAGCTCTAATGAAAAGCTTTTTCTCCAAGAGAAGAATATTTGAAAAGTGACCAAGAATGGAGAGATCGCGAACTAATGAGTTGCCTCCAATTTCTGTGCCCTGTCTCTGGAGACAAAGGAAAACAGATTCATTTGTCACAAACTGATCACGCTGCAGAAAAGCAAAGACGAGACTGCCAGCTTTGAGCTGGGAGTGGCACTGGCCTGGGTGCAGTGGGTGGGTATGGTGCAGAGTGCACGCAGTCTCACCACGGGTGAAATTTACTGCAACCTCTACCAGCAAAAGTCTCTCTGCAAGTTCTCCTTTAGTACTGATGAATGCATGTGACATGTTCTTGAGATGCTACATGTGCAGATAGCTTGGGCAAGCTACTCCTCCATCAAGGAAGGCTGAAGGCTTTTGAAGAACTGAAGTGGAAAAGGATGTTTTTCACTAATGTGGCTAGCCGGTATTTTAGGCTGAGACCGCAGGCTGTGCGCTCTGGTGAGCTGAGAGCAGATTGCTACCCAAGCAGTCAGAGCAGGGACACGCTGACCTTGGAGATGTCACGTGAGTCATGTTGGGGAGTGGGGTCCTGGAGCTTTTTCTGCTCTAATAAATAAAACAGCATGGGAGTGACCTAAGGCCCTTGTGACACAATGAAAAATCCCTGTGTTGGGGAATTTTTACCTCTGTGAATTAAAATCATGTGAGAGAGTCTGTGTGTGTAATGGGGATTTTCAGTTTTGCCTGATTAGAGATACTTAATAGGAAAAGAGCAGAGTAAAGAAGAAAGATTTCTGAAAGAGTAGTTTGGCTACATTAGTGTGAGGCTTAGATGCTTTTATTTTTGAGATGCAGTTTGAGATACATTTGACCTAGTCAAGGCAGCTGACAAGACACACAGCTCAGTGGGACAATGCTAAAATACCCCTATTAAAGTTCACATAACTAGCACTCGCAGGACTGGGCTGGCCCCAGTTTCATGCACACCCAGGCACCTGGGGCTTGGGTCCCCTTCCCCAGCATCACCTCCAGCCTGGGGGCTCCCACTCGGGGTAGCCTGGGTGGGCACGGGCACAGCTGGGCCAGACGCGGCCTCCGGGCCTGTGCAGGTGCAGGACAACTGAAGTGAGGGACAGTGCTGCCCTCCTCCTAAATGGGGACAGAGAGGCTAGGCAGGGCCATCCATGGTAAGGATTGCGTGTTGTGTCGGCTGGTGATAAGAATTTAAAGCTTTCTTCTGCACTCTTTCTCCACAGTAAACCCATGCTTGAAGAGGGGATTGAAATCCTTTGAATTGTATTGCTAATGGTCCTGTTAATTAGATGCACATTTCTTTCACAGCCACTTTTATTTGTAATGACTTTTAATGCACGTGAATTATGACAAGAACCTCAAGCCTCACCTAGCTGTGTGGTGCAGCTGAACACAAAACTGAAGTGCTATCGCTCCCTCTTCGCCCCGTTCCTCCCTCCCGCGAGGCAGCGGCAGTGCCCGGCTCTGTCAAGCAGAGCAGCACGCTCTCCCAGCGAGTCTGTCCTGCTTCATACTCGGCAAGCTTGTGGATTGTCAAACTGATAGTCTCCGTGTTAAATAATTACTCTACTTGCAGGCAAGCATATCGTATAACATAATCTGATCAACCTTAGAACCAGTTTGATTTCTTGCACCCACTCCTATGGAGAGGCTGTGCCAGAATCCTCCCTTTCCTCCTTACTGGCAGACCCCTACTAATTTCTGAGCTGAATTTATTCAGGGCCACTTTACAGCCATTTGCTCTTGCGCCAGCATTGTCTTTTAGCTTGAACAGCTCTTCTGCCTCACTGCTGTTCCCCACTTTGATGTGCTTCAGGAGGCGAGTATATCCCTGTCAGTCCCCATGTTACTCCACGTTAAATAAATCAAATCGAACTTTCTTTTGCCCCTGCAGCCGCAGCAGCGTATGTGGGGCTGTGTTGAAGAGATTGTACATTTGATACAGTGGGGGCTGCCGGGGGGGCACTTGGGGGACGGCCCCCTTTGCTTGGCCCCCGCCCAGCACAGCAGTCCCTTCCCCCGGGCCGGGGACTGGAGGGGCAGCGACACACGGGGACCCCCCGCCCCGCTTGCCCTTGCGTTTCACAGGTGCGCCTTGATTATCTGTGGTAAAGAGAGAAAAAACCGTGCATTTCTGTATTAAAAAAATAATAAATCGGGTCCGCCCGGGAACGGTGCTTTTAAGTCTTTCCAGCCCCTGCTCCGCGCTCCGCCGTCCCGCCGCTGCCGGGCTGGGCCGGGCCGGGCCGGGCCGGGCAGGGCCGGGGGAGGAGCGGCGGGAGACGGAAGTGAAAACAAGACCGGGGGGACGCGGCCGCCGCCTCCCAGTCGCGCCGCGGGTGTCCTCGCCTCTCCGCGCCTGCACCGCGCCGCGCCGCCGGGGTGAGTGGTGGCCCGGCCGCGGGGGGGGGGGCAGGGGCAGGAAAGGGAAGAAGATGGGGGGGAAGCAAAAAGTCAGCAGGTTGGACGGGGTTTTTAAAGCTTCACGGTGCTTGTTTTAATTTATTTTCTTTTTAATTTAGGTTTTTTTTTTTTTTTTTTAAGCGGGGCGTGCGGTTTGTCGTGGGCTGGGGAGCGCCGGGCCGGGGCTGTCGGCGGTGCCCCGCCGCGGGGAGCGCGGCGGGCAGTGCCCGGCGCCGGGGGCAGCGCCTCGGAGCGCCTGTGGAGTGCCTTGTCCCGCGGCTGTGGGGCTCCTGAGCCGAGCGTGCTGGGGTGCCTATGGAGCTCCTTCGGCCTGGGTCTGGGCTGTGGGGGCACTTTGGACCGAGTCTCAGCGCTCTGAGGGGCTGTCTGGCCCCCAGCCTGCGGTAGCCGTGGGACTCCACGTCCCGGCGCGCTTAGAGGGTTTCGATGGGCGAGCTGGGCAAAGGGGGTGCTGGGGGGGTACGGGGGCCTGTGCTGGCACTGGCCCCCAGGCACAACCACCGCTCCCGGGGGGCAGGAGGGCCCCGCTAGCCATCCCCGGGCCCCTGGGGCTCTGTGCCCCGGTGGCAGTGGTGAAGGCGAGTGCTTCTGCCTGGGTTTTGAAATTCCCCCTTCCAGAAGTAGATCCACCAAGCGTTTGATCTTCTAAATGAAAGTTGCACAATTTCACCCTTAGCTGGTTTGTTTGCACAATATTCCCCACATGAAGCGGGGTTGGTGGGTTGCAATACTTTCTCTTAGATGTTGCTCTAGCATATTTTAAGAAATTCGTTAAATTAAACTTTGAAGAGATCTCCTTTGTCTGCTATTCCTTCCTGGTGTATCTGTAAGCCTAGAGATGCAGACACAGAGAATCCAGCGGGTGAGAAAGGAAAGATGAGTGATGCATGGCATTTCAGCATGCAGTCTCTTCCCTTCTATTTGTAGTTGCTACAAATGAAGAACAACAGTATTCTTTTCTAATATAACTTAATCTTTTCCTAGATCTGTTACTGTAACTAGCTGTTACTCAGTTTAAAAAAAAAAAAAATCTCTACACAAGTGCTTCAGTTTTAACTGATAGGTAAAGCCTTCTGCCTGTGCTGGTGAACTGCATGTGTGCTGGTCGCTAAATGTGGTTTGCTTTTCTGCAGTCTCTAATTTATAGTGACCTGTCACTGCGGTGGATTTCATTTAGAGGGAATGACAAGAATTTGTATTTTTATATAGAAAGAAATCTGTGACTAATTAAAATCCTCATTTTATAAGGAGTTCAGTCCACAGAGCAATTAAACAAGTTGTAGTTCTCGCTTTAGTGGTGAGCGAGTCCCCCAAGAGTCCTAGCTCAAACTTGGTGGAGGCTTTTTGTTTCTTTTTTTTCTCTTCAGCCACATGAAAGCTCAGCGGTGTGCGTTTCTCCCTCTGTACATTGGTGCTCGTGTAGACTTTTAAGGGTGGGTTGAGTCAGCGCCTGGGGTCAGAGCTGCCCCTTTGCTGGATGCCAACAGGCAGGGGCACGTCAGGAACTGCCCAGGTACCCAGGCACCTCTGTTACCAGCTCCAAATTCTGCTTCCTAATATGTACCTTTTTCTGCCCGATGCTAGCAGCCCCGTTCTGGTTACCTGAGCGGCCGTCGGTGTGAATAAAGTTTGCCGTTTGATTTAGAAACGGTCTGAGCAGCGGATCTCTGTAGCTCTGGGGGGTGAACCCAGAAACGTTATTGATGGCTTTCTCAGGCGGTGACATTCTCAGGCAGGTCCTTCCCTGCACCCGCGGGGGCCGTGCGACAGCCCTGCTCTGAAGGTCCACAAGGCTGGGCTGTGTTTGCAAAAAATCCACCTCCTCCAAAAAAATAACACACCCTGCTGCAAAGTATGAAGAGGTGAAACCGGGCTTTGCAGAGCTCGGTGGGGTTGGCAGCCGGCTTGCTTCTGCTTGACTGAAGGTCCACCTTAAATGTCCCCATACGAGTGTGGCATCTGGCTGTGCCCCGGTGTAGTCTTACACCAGCCCGCCCTGGTGTGCTCCTGCCTGGCTTCAACCATACAAAAATAGACGGGATCCACTACCTAAGATGTCATTGTAACGTTACTTATCTGAGGTGAAACTGAAGCCCTTATCTTTGACGCCGAACGGCAATTAAGTGCCTCGGTTGCCTTTTAAAGGTAATTCGTTGCCCGTGTTTGCGGGGAGGGGAGGGAGATGCTTGGATTTTGCTGCCTCAGCGTTAAGTTGTGGCCGTGGGTATTTCGCTTTAGTTCACAGCTTTCATTTGAGGGTTAGTTTTAGTATGTGTTTTGTCTGTAGCATTGTTCTACCAATATGCAGCTATGCTATAAAAATTAAAAAGTCACAGGGATTTTATTTTTTTCTGATTAACTTCAAAGTTGTAATGTTTTGACATTGTTTTGAAACTGTCAAGACATAATGTGTTTAGAAACAAGCTCTGAGCTGATGACATGGCAGCATATGATACTAATTTTGTTAGAAATGAATGTGCCAGTAGTGCTAATTTCTTCCATACTTGGATTTAAGGGATACTATCAATTCATGCTTGTCTCAACATTGACTTTTTTTAAGATGAGCTTTAACGTTGGGTGGTTTCCCCCCCACCACAGTATTTTGTTAGTAAGTAGTTGTCAAACATCTCAGCACCAGAAATTCTCAAAGTCCCAAGTCTGTGTTATCGGTTCCCTAGTTTCGTTTCTTCCTAAGCTATGGAGGAAAACAACACATGAGGAATAAAAACACAAATAACGACAGACCTGGTGTGGGTTTTTTGGCTGTTTTTATACTATGGAGGGGAACACAGACAAAGAAAGAAGGTTTTCAAAATGGTAGACAGTGCTTTTTTTTTTTTATCGTCTTTAAATTAAAACTCTAATCCTCTTCTGCAGGCATCAGTTCTTTGGATTTGATCCTTGCATACTAAACACCATGAGCAACTACAGCGTGTCTTTGGTCGGCCCGGCTCCTTGGGGTTTCAGACTTCAAGGGGGCAAAGATTTCAACATGCCTCTGTCTATCTCTCGGGTAAGTGCATTTGCCTCTTTGCCTGCATGTGTGTATCTGTTATGCTGTGGCCGACCTGCAACCTTCAGACATGAGTATGCAAAGCCATTAATTACAGATGCTGGGGCTCAACTTGCTCTGTGGCATGGAGGGCTGTTGGGGGGGGGAGGCAAAGCTGGGAAAATAAATCTTCATTATTGTCTGAAGGCTCCAACAGAATTGTCTTAGGAAGGACGTGTTCATTTGAAATGGTTGTTTTATCTGCATTTGTTTATGCAACAAACAAAAGAAACCACCCTTGAATTCCCCTCCCTGCTCCCACCCAGAAAAGAGAGTTGCAGAGGTTGGAGGCTGGCAGGAAACAAGCAATTTTCTGTGCAGGGCTCAGCCTGTGCAGCTCAAATGGGAGGCAGCGGGGAAAAATCACTCCTGTTACCCTTGTTTATTCAGCACCTCTTAGCAGCTTGAGGATCTTCTGGTGTCTGTTCTTGCACATCCTACTATTTACAATAAAAAGGCACTTAAATGACAGTAGTTGTAAATAGTGGTTCATCAATATGTGCCTAAGTGAATGTGCCAGTTTCCCACGAGTATTTTATAGAGTATATGCTCTGAACTGGTATTCAAAGGATTTGAGGAACTAAGTCAAAACAAATGTGATCTTTGTACCCAGGCACTAACTAACTAGTTTCCTACTTTAAAACCATGTTTTCAGGGAAGGCTTGTCTTTTAATGTAGGCCAAGTTTCAAAGCCTTCCTCAGATGGCTGAAGCACTTCACATATGAAATATAGAGACAAACTTTGCAGTATTGAATTTATAGGATCATTGGAAATCTCTGGGTGAAGAAACTGGCTTCTGATGGCTCTGTACCCTGGCACCTTTAAACTTGATCTGCAGCATGGAAGCATTTATGTACAAATGCCCCCTTCTCTGTTTGCAGCTCTCCTCCCCCTCCTGCATATTTGTATAGTTTAATGACAAAGATGAATTATTTTTTACACCTGTTGGGACTGCAGAATTGATACTGCCCTGGGAGACGGAGCAGGTTTCTATTTGGGTTTATGCATCACGGCAATATTTTTAGCCAGCCTCCACTAGCGATTCAAACTCTGCCAGTTCATTTAGACTTGGCTTATCCTATTCACCTGCGGAATATGCTGGTGAAGTTAACATACAGTTTGGCTCTGCAAAATTATTTTTATATGGCTAAAATGGACTGGAGCGCTGTAGAATGCCTGTGTACAGATGAATACAGCTGATATCTGAGCCAAAAAGGGGTTGAGAAGCAGTTTATTCCCAAATTCCGGGGATTTTCAAGCTAAACTGTGGTTCAGTTTCTTGTTCAGTAGCTGGTTACTCCTACACTAATGAGAAATTTGAACTAGGGATGCGGATAGCGCTCTTCTGATTTGACAGTAGAAGTGCTCTCATGACGAGGATTTGCAAAAGCATAGACTCTTGCCTGTGTAGGGCACTTGTGCATGGTACTGATGAGCATTAAGCGCTGTAGGCAGTAAGCCGTGGTAAACAACTAGTTTTAGGAAAGGGTAGTACTTTTTTGTAGGGGCCTCTGCTGTCCTGGAGAACTAGAGTGCAGTCCCGCTGTAAGCAGGCTTCCCATCTAAAAGTTTCTAAAGCGGAAACATATGTTGAAATTAGCCTAGACTACTACTTTATTGCAGGAATCAAATATGCTGTCGCACGGAGTAGCCTAGGGGAATTGGCCTAAATAGCTACGTATAAAAGCCTCAGTTATGGGATTCCCTAAAGACAGATGTCAGCGCCCATGAGAGCAGGACGTAATGAAAGAGGGGGTGCAGGGTGGTTTTAGGACTTTCATTTATGCATGGGAGGGGAAAGCAAAATATCCAGTTCACCTATTATACCTCAGCATTGCTCCTCGGCTGAACTTTTCTTCTTATTTGCAGTTAAGAGCATGCAAATTTTAGACTGCCTGGTGCTTTTTTTTTTACTTTGGATCAAAGAAGTGCTTAGTTCTGGTATGCCAATCCAGCTTTGGCCCGATAGCTGGAAGAATTCAACGCTGTGTTCCTGGTATGCTAGAACAGCGCGTACCATTCACCCCCAACAGCCCTTCTTTTCCTGATGAAGCATAAATGCCTTCCTGTATCTGGTGACTGCTAATTAAATTATTTTAGCAAAACAGTAATGAGACAGCAGAATTATGTTCATTGGCAAGGAGGACTCTCTTGGTTTTGTTTTGTTTTTAATTTGTCCTCTAGATGCTGAGGATGAATCTGGCTGCGCTGCTGAGGGCTAATTTCCGGCTTTAGTTTAAACTCCTTGAAATTAAGTTCAAATAAAGTACAGTTTACGAAGCACAGAAAATAGACTGGTTTCTAAAGCTGTTTATCTGAAAAGCTAATCTCTTTTTACTAATGATTTGAACAAATTAAGATCTCATATGGTTCCTTTGAGAAAATTTTTAGTAAGTCATTCAGCTTTGTACAGAATGCAGTTTAAATGGGCATATTCCTTTTTGCCTCCCTAAGGCAAAACGAGCCTGTTTTGTGTTCTTCAGTTGAAATTCTTAATGTCAGCTAAGGTGTAACAGGTTAACATTAATGTAGAGGTAGGAGTAACATTTGATTTTTCATAAGGTGGTATATTGTGGACTAGTTGCAACATCATAACCAATAGCAACATTTATGGCAGGGTTATGTCAGTCACTTAATATAGCTCTCTTAGAGCTTTATACAGCTGTATACTTATACAGCTGTATACTTATACAGCTGTATACTTATACAGCTGGACACATTTCATGGTCAGTAATATATGTGATGTTGGGGATATAGCCTTATAGTTAGTGGTATAAATCAGTACAACAAAAATGCGTGCAGTTCTTGTAATGTATACTTGTATCTGGCTGGACTTCAGCGGGGTGGCTTTTCACAGTCCTCCTCCGCCCCTTGCAAAGGCACCTGTCTGAGCCCTGCGGAGTGCCATTGCACAGGGCAGGAATTCAACACCGGCAAGCTGATGCGGGGTGGGAGCGGTGATGGGAGCGTGGGGGGGGGGTATGGCTCTCACGAAAGAGGAGTCAGTGGGAAGGAAGGTGCTCTGAAAGTAAAACAATTTCATCTTTACCCTTCAATCAGGAGTAAAGGGCTGAGGTGGTAGATCTACGTCTTTTCTTAACAGCCAAGTGTTAAAGTGGCTCCGGCCAGCACATGTAACTGTACTGTAGGGCTTCCAGGTCGTTTATTCTGTAGTGGTACTTCTATAACGAGAGATTGCAAACTGTGACCAGTTAGCCTGCAGTGAAGAAGGTAGAAATTACTGGAGCCGAGGTATGCAAACTTAGATTATTCTGAGTTGCTGTTCTTACTTTTTCCTGATGGCATTTTACATTAATTAAAGAAGCAACTGTTCTCCTTATTCCTTCAAGACCTATGTTGTGATGCAAAACTGAAAAAATGGAAAGCTAGAGCAGGTAAGAACAAATTACTGAGATGCGAGATTAATTGTGTTCTGGTGAGCTGTAAAGTGGCTATTGTAGGAAATGACAAAGATTCAGACTCTTTCCCTATGGAAGAAAAAGCTTAATGTCTATCCATCTATCTGTAATATATGTAGTCATGTGAAATGATGTTTACCATAATGCAGTTGTCTTCATATGAATGAATTGATTGCTTCTGAATCAACACAGACTACCGAAAAGGCAGCTACTTAATAGGCATCTCCACCTCCACCTGGTAGATTTGGGAGGCATTGTCCCAACACTTTGAGTGTTGGCTACACCGCAAGAATTGTATCATGCGTCCTCCTTTTTTCTCAATTATTTCCAAACAAAATTTATTTCCAAGTTGCAGGATGTTCTGCTAAACACCAGCTGGGTCAAAATAGACTATTGGTCCAAAATAATTGCAGCTGAATTATTTTGTTTTTAATCGTGATTGCCAGTAATAAGGGATCTGCTGTTGCTGATATCCATGTATCATGGTTTAACCCCAGCCAGCAACTGAGCACCACACAGCCGCTCGCTCACTCCCCCCCAGTGGGGTGGGAGAGAGAATCAGAAGGGTAAAAGTGAGAAAACTTGTGGGTTGAGATAAAGACAGTTTAATAGGTAAAGCAAAAGCCGCGCACGCAAGCAAAGCCAAACAAGGAATTCATTCACTACTTCCCATCGGCAGGCAGGTGTTCAGCCATCTCCAGGAAAGCAGGGCTCCATCACACGTAACGGTGACTTGGGAAGACAAACGCTATCATTCCGAACGTCCCCCCTTCCTTCTTCTTCCCCCAGCTGTATATGCTGAGCATGATGCCATATGGTATGGAATACCCCTTTGGTCAGTTGGGGTCAGCTGTCCTGGCTGTGTCCCCTCCCAACTCCTTGTGCACCCCCAGCCTGCTCGCTGGTGGGGTGGGGTGAGAAGCAGAAAAGGCCTTGACTCTGTGTAAGCACTGCTCAGCAGTAACTAAAACATCCCTGTGTTATCAACACTGTTTCCAGCACAAATCCGAAACATAGCCCCATACTAGCTATTGTGAAGAAAATTAACTCTATCCCAGCCAAAACCAGCACAGCATGTAGATCTGTGGTCTTGGATAAATCCTACTGACGCTAGGGATATGTCCGGTTTGGGAATAACATTGGTCTAACCTCAATAGATCTTTGCCTTCTAGATTTGTTTGCGTAAGCTTTTGTTTCTTCTTCTGAATTAGAATAAAGAAATGCAGCTTTGGAGATAAAGTAATCCAAACACACTGCTAGGTGGGATTCCTGGAGTGGCTCTTGGGCATGCTACGTACTATATTACAGAATTTGGGGTTAATGATATCTACAACATGGTCTATGTTGTTTATGTGCAACACAGTAGCTTTTAAAACAATAAATACTTCTTTAGAGTTTGAATTAATGTTGTATTTGCTTTACTTTTTTGGGAGTTGGTTCGTTCCCAATGCTTAATTAACATAACCAGAATAAACTCAATAAGCATGACTGCAGCATTAGAATTGTCAAAACTGTTGTCCTCTGCAGATGGAAATAAATAGTGTTTGGTACAGACGATTTATTCATTATGTTGTGATGACCTGTGAGAGGTTTAGATATTTGTTCTAAATGTATGCTTGAAATGTTTGTAGCCTATCAAAATTTTTGTGGTGCAGTCTCTAAACAGTGCATGTCTCTGGTTTATGGCAGTATTTGCCACTAGAAACAAGAAATTACTGAAGTGAAACTATAGTTTGAACAGTAATGTGGCCTATGTGCAATATATACCCTCCCACCTAATGCAAATATGTAGGATTTTCTTGTCTTTAAAAGTTACTTTTATGTTCAATCCTGGTGGCATCTCTAGCCATCTTTCTTCAGCAGATGTTTCGCTATTTGTCTTTCTCCTCCTGTAAGAATTAAGTGGAATACGGTTGTCTTCAAATGTTTGACCTCACTCACAGCTCTGTTTTTCTACTGCAACTTCTTTCAGTGTGTTCCCCCCCCTCCCCACCCCTCCCCCCAGCTTCTTCCTGCTTCACTGGTCACCTCAAAAAAACTCAAACCAAACAAACTCACCACCAGCCCCTTCTTTTTGCAGTTTTTCATTTTTCATTATTTCATCTGTTTCAAGTATGTTTTTCTGTTTTGTTATTGCAAGCTTATAGTTGATGGAAGACTCACAATACTGAATCTGTCAGCAAGCAGTACACCCAGGGAGGAGGTGGAAGAGCAGCCCACCTTGGGATGAAGTAGGGAATGCACGTGCAGCACATCAGCTGCTCAATATTCATCCCTCATGAGCATACTGACGTTCTTCATGCTAGTATCGGGAGGTCACTGTCAGAGCAGTTGCCTCCTCTGCTCCCCCACTTTCCTTCCTTCCTGCCCAAGTACATACTGGTTACCCAGCAAGTTGCCCACGTGGATGGAGCATGTATGATTGGTTTTGCATAGTGTTTGGTTATGCAGAGGTTTGGCCTTCTTACTATTTGGAAGCAAGTTATTTTGAAGTCATTAACATCTGTGAAAGTAATATTAATGGGAAGAGAATAAAGGGAAATGATGCTTTGAATGGACCTAGAGCATGTCAGCTTTGATTGATTGGAGTCTGGCTGAGCGTCTTCCCCTTGTGTTTGTGTGAATTATTTTATTAAGCCGTATGTATCATTCCCAGTAAAATCAAGTTTTGTGTATGTATAAAATAAGTTATTGCAGTGGGGGACTGGGGAAACGGTCTTTCAAGCAGGCACGTGAAATAGGAGAGAAACACTAGAACAACTGCTGGCCGGGCCAGTGATAATTGTGTCGGTAACCTTATGCTTCATCCTGGAAGCTACTGAGAGCGACCAACTAAGCCCTAACTGGCAGCTGCTGGCATTGCTGTGCTGGTTTGATTTGCTACCGAGTTGTGATTGTTTGCACGTAACACAACTGAAGACGTGTTCCACTACTGCAGCTTCCTGGCACAGGGTCAGAGGTGCCGGTGGAGGTCACAGCACTGACCTGCTGATCCTGCTCCTAGGGCAGTAAATGCTGCATTTTACAGGAGCTATCGGTGCTTATGAAATGGATGGGATTAGCCAAGACGTAAAGCAAGAAGTGTTATTCTGTTCTGTTTAATTCTGTTTACAAGATGTGGTTTACTGTAAAAAATACTGAGAATGACAAATGAGCTACCAGTGCCAAAGTCTGTATCCTCTGCGCACCAAGTCCTGAAGGAGCAGAGGTTTTCCTTTGGGAACCGAGTGGAATATGGACAGTTACAAAGCTCCCAGCTGCACAAGTGGTTTAATATGAGTGAGCTTTCTGAAAGTCCTGAGAGCACTGATTAGTGCTTCAGAGTTTGCGTAGTTGCCTGCAAGCAACGTCTTCCTTTAGAGAGCTCCTCGGTTTAACCTGAAGATGGAAGGAGAAATCAGTTGGTACAGACGTAATTTCCCGATTGCATCTTTTCCCACCGCTCTTTGTGCTGAAAATTGGGAAAAGGGCTATGTTTCTCCTGACTTCCCTTGTCTGTTCTGCTATGCAGTTTAAAGCAAGACAGACCATCACTGGAGCGGGGTTGGGAAGAAGGGAGGGCGTGGGGGAGAAGAGGCGGAAGAAAAGTGTCTGCATCTCATCTGTTCATGACCTTATTTGTCAGACAACCTCCTCAGACCAAGTAGGAAGCTAACTTATGTTAAAATAGTTCCTCTACTGATGTCATTCCCCCAAAAGTGAAGCTGGCTGTACCGGGGGAAAAAGGAACGAAGAGGTTGTAGCTGAGGGATATCTAATGTGACATGTGAACATACTCTTTTTACATTAAAAAATGCCGGTAACTCTTTTTCCCCTTATAAGTGACAGTTTAGTTACAGTATGAGGAGTACAAGCTAAATATTTCATGATGGAAAAACTAAAGTATTTGTTTGCAGTGTCCACTTCTCAAAGACAGATGAAGTGAAAAAATAAACTCTGATTAGATGTTCAGAGCAGATGCAAAATTGGCAGTCCTTCCAGAGGCCAAAAAGCAGGACCATTTATTGAATAGTAACTGCAAAAAAATTGGGGATGTTTTCTTTGCGAGTATCTGGCCCTGGAGGCCTGACAACTTCTGTCGACTTCCACACTGTTTGGAGATGCTATTTTTAGTCTAACTGTTTTTCTCATTATTCATTGGCCGATGGCTATCAGAAGCTATTGTGAGAAGAGACATGGTGTTGAAAGGTTTGTTTGTTTGGCTTTGGTATGGAGCCAGGAGATAACATTGTTGGCTTTTCATTTTTTTCATTTGTTTTGACTTTTTAAGAATAGATTTCGTGTGTTATCAATATAATGGAAAGTGTGAGAGAAAACTGTGTCTTGTGTGCCTAAAGCAGTGGAAATATGGGAAAGGCGATATTCCTCCTGCCAGTGGTCAAAAAGGAAAAAAAAATTGAGGCTGAGGTTTGTCTGAACAAATATGAGAAATAGAAGTATGCTTGCTTCCATAGGTGGCTATTACAAGAATAGAGACAGAAGGAAAGGAGGCCACTGCTAAGGCCAGTGTTGCATGAGTCTTTGAATGACTCAAGTCTTCAGAGCAGTAAAAGTAGGGAAAAAATGGCAAAAGTATCTGTTCAGGTTCCCTTACTGCAAGAGGTCCTCAGGCTGAATTTGCAGAGAGAGGTACTATCTTTTCTTAGACGAGTTGACGTAAGAATAAGGCTATGAACTTTGGGCACGGAGTCCTTTGAGGTGAAAGTAGCTTCAGTTACCATGTTGACTTAAAGCCTTGCTTGTGTAAAGGAGTTTATATTGTCCTGCTGCTCTGATGTGCGATGCTGAAGACAGAGCTGATGGGTAAGAGGTTGAGTGTCACTAACTCCGCTAGCCTGGTTTAAATGCAGGCAAGCTACTGCTCTAAGCATGTCGGTAGGTGACTGAGGGCTATACCGGTCTAGGTTAGGGCTATGATGGTCTTCTCAGACAAGTTTGCTGGTACATTTGGTTTGTCATTATGTTCGCTTCCAGGAACTGTTCTTGAAAGAGTTTTCTTCAGGAGCATGGTCATACTGGTAATGCTGTGCTGTGGCAAGTCAGTCTCATCTTCTTAACAGGAGAAAAAAAAAAGACATTAGGAACTTGTGCTATATTTGTGCTGTAAGAGCAGCCTCTCTAATGACTTGCTTAAAACTAGATACATAGGGAAATGAAGTTCAGGGACAAGTAGGAAGAGGCAACAGAGGAAGAGAGAAACAAAACATGGGTGCTGTTAGGTTTGGTGCAGCTGTGAGGAGGGGCAGATGCCACTCTGACCGACTGCCACTCAAGCGCCAGCCAGCTGCATACGCCTGAGGTCACTAAACACTTCTGCAGAACAGACTTGAGGTTTCAAGTTGGGGAATGAAGGCCACCCTTACTGGACAGGCTGTAAAAAGTCTGATTTAAATGACTTGTATAACACTGCATAGGGGTATTCCCACCCTCCTTTTCCATTTCTCTGCTTCATTCATCACTCCCCTTTCAACACTGTCAGTTAATGGGACGGTGTCCCACACACAGTAGCTTTTCATCTTTTGTCACTTCGAGACACCAGTGCAGTTTCCGCCACATAGTCTCTTGTGTATGCTGACCCAAGTAGAGAGGTAGTATAACATGCTATAACAAAATAGCATGTTATAAATTGAAGACCATATTGTGGTGCATCCCCTGAAAGCAGATGAATAAGTGCTGTACCAGTGGAATATACTTAGTAATTCCCGTGTATAGTCAGGAGACACAGAGCACAAAGAGACTTCTGCTGTCAATCCCTTATTTTTACTTAACAGGGAAAACAATAGTTTTCAGTGTTTTACAATCCGGAAAACTTGGAGTGAAATTAATAATACTGTGACACCTGGGTGACTGTTCTGCCGATATTCCCTATCACGCTTCAAGATGTATCAAGTGTTGAGTCCCCACTCAAAATGGGAAGATGCTATGCATTCCTTAAGAGATTGGTGGTTTTTCTTTTAATGTAGGCCAGAAAATTTCCAGTGGAATAATCTGTAATATTTTTCTGTCCTTAAGTCCTCCTGACTTAAGTCTTGCATTAGAAACTTCAGCTTAAACAGTTAAGCTTCGTAAAAGTAAAAGCAAGAGAAAATGGTGTCTCATAGTTGAAAGTATTAGAAAGTATGAACTCTAGCGATTGCTGTCAGCTGTGTGTGTAACAAAGCCCTGACGTAAAATGTAATGTGTGAAATCCCATAGGCTAAAAAGTGAATCTTGCCAGGTCTTTAGTAGTCCTGTTGGAAAGGTCAAATGGTTTGCCTGTTAACTGGATATGAAAGAAGTTTGACTTACCCTGGTCTATATTAAGGGATGACCTAATGCGGTGTCTAGTTCTTTCCCTAACAAGTGATCAAACAATATGAAGTACTTACCATGGGAAGGCAACAGAAACATTTACTTTGTGTTAATTATTTCATAGTTCTTTTGAAGGCTCGAATAGTGATTTAGATGCTAAGCCTGGATTAATGTAGAGTGTATCAATTTCAGGAGAGTAAAACTCCCTGTTAAGCTTTTGTGTTTATGAACATAATCAGATCATCTTTAGATATTCTTACACCCAAAACTTATTAAACCTGGGCAGAAAATGATCAAAGTGTCTCCGTTAAGTGTGATGTTGTATTGGTAGTAATAGCATTTGCGATTTTTTAAAAAGGAATTCTATAGAGCAAAGGCAAAATGCTGTAAATGTGAAAAATGCAGACATAAATAAAGATATATTTTTTGTCATTAAAAAAGATTATATCACCTTGGTGGAAACTCTGAACATTTTTGTCAGAATCCTTAAAAAAAAAGCAGCTTTGCGGTGCAAACACTTCTTCTGCCAGACAGAGCAGCTTAATCTCAAAGTTTGTAGTACATCTGCTATTAAAGCTTTTTCTTTCTAATGTACATCTTACACATGATAAGCCAGGCGTAGTTCCGAGTCCAATGCAACTAGTAAGTGAAACTTTTCTTTCTTTCCTGTGGAGAAAGAGGCCAAAATTGTTGGGTGTATGTGGGGGTGGGTGAGGCTCCCTTGCCAGGGATTTCTACCTCTTCTCTTTGCAGTTCTAGACTTAGCTTGGCGTTGTGAAAGACATGGAGAGGTAGACTAATGGGATTGCTTGTCTCAAACTTGCTCATGTATCTAAGCAATTCCTTCTGTGCTGTTCTATTTTTCTTTACCTAATGCCTTCAGAAGGAGGGGGAAAAAAAAAAGCAAACAAAAAACAGTGGAGATCTACAAGCCAGAAAGCTTGTGGAAGTTGGGTAGGGCTTGCTTGTATTAGACGGATAGAGAAATGGAAGGCTTGTAAAGCTTTAAACATCAAAGATATCCTGGTAGAGTAAATTCTCTTGTTTCCTGTTGGCTTTCGGCAGCTCCTCATCAAATCACAGTGTTTTGAGTCCAGACCAAATAAGAGCGTTCTCTGCCTAGTGCCTCAGGTGGCTTGTTAGCAATTATTCAGGAATGAAAAGTCATCCCCCAAAATATGTATTCTGACAAGCAGAGTATATTCAACCCTCAGGGGACAGCGTACTAGTTCTTTGTGAGGGACTGATTGTCTGGATTCATGGCTTGATCAAATGTAATGTAGATAGCGATCATGGGACACAATCAACCTCCCAAAGGAAGCAGTGGTGGTTGGAGAGCAGGCAGCATTGCATCCTATCTGGCAGCCTGAGTTCCTGTCCTCTTTACATCTTTTCTTAATGCACAGAGGTGTGGGGGGAAAAAACCCAAAACTTTGGCAGTTCACTAAAATGGGAATAAGCTCAGGTAATAACACTTTTCTTGTACGTGAACTGGCCCCCACCCCTCCGTCAGTGGTAATCACTGGGCAAAGAAGGTTAACAGAAGAAAAGCTGTGCTTGCATCTCCATGTGGGAGCTCAAAGCCAACCCCATGGGTGAAACTCTTCCTCCATCAGTGCCCTAAGCAGGGATAGTAGGTGGGGACTGGTGCAGCAGAGGCTCACTCAAGCCCAGCAGGCTTGGCCGTGGGAGCTGGGGCTGCTGGCACAATGGTGGGGGCAGATACCCGGGGACAGTACAGTCTAGAAGTGCTGAAGCCAGACTTGCTAGGACATGTCTGTCAGTGTACTAAGCTGTGAAAACTGCCACTGAATGCTTATTAAATTACAGCTTTTGTCAGCTATGGGTACAGTCTATTTTCTCCACTTTCCAGCTGTTGTATGTTGGAACTGGCTATAAGCGAAAGTCATTGTAGCAGGGGCTTACATGAATCTCCTTTGAGAGCATATTAAATTCGTAAATTAAGTTATTTTGCTATTGTGCAGATTGAGCGTAATCCTGTAAATGCTAAGAACCCAAGCCTTGGCACTGCAAAAAAGCTTCAGCAAAAGTGTAATTTTAGGCATATAAGTGTCTCCATAAGATGACTTTTGCTTAAGGCTCAGCCTATGTTCATGTACATTGCTGCTCAGCACCCTGCAGTGTTGGGTCTTCAGACTTGTTACCAAAAGGAAAGAAACATTGACTTGGTTGGAGAAGACAATTGATCTTTCCAGCCAACTTCCTACTTTCTCTCAAAGATGCATTAGCCATAAGAGAACTGGCTAGCAGAGATGTTTGTATGACATTCTGAGAGCTACATTAGAAACAGGCCTTTGACCAGCCAGTCAGTCTCCGTCACTAAAACCATAGGACTAAATCAAGAGGTTTAGTAGCATTTGGGGATGAGGAGTCTTTGCGTATTAGGTATGTGGTGGTGTCTACCCCTTTCTCTGGAAATGCTGTAGAGATGCTCTATCCCCTTATCTCTCTTTGCAGTGTGCAATTATTGCACTATCTTAGAGATTAGTACCTCAGAGCAGGTCCTTTTTTGGGTAGTTTTGTAAAATTGTCTCTTCTGAACTATTGACTAAGATAATTGAGCTTACGAACAAAATACAGACGAGTAGTTTTTTTGACTGAAAGAATTAATTTTGTCTGTATGTCTAGAAATGCAATTCACTTTCAATGTGAAAACCTAAAGATGGTTTCCTTGAGGTGTGCACTTAAGTCTTGGAGACTTGAATTCTTGCAATATCTCTCTGGATAAAAGTATCACCATCCCTCTTACGTCAGAGGGAACGTGATACTCTCTGGCCAGTTGAGTAGCTCCTCTGTGAGAGTATTTTCTTCCATTGACACATCTACACTTGAACTTTAAAACGTAGAAACTGCTGATTATTAAAACTTCAAATGACATTAATTTGTTTTGATACCTGACTTGATGAAAACTGCTGCTGTTGCACTTGACAGGCCAGATCAGTTTATAACTCTGTCCTGGATGGGGTGGAATTAAATAACTGGAAATTGCTCACAGGAAGCTGATTACAGCAGTCAAAGTAAGGATTTAGGGCAAACCAGTCGGTGTTGACGCTTTACTTTGCAACCTCCTGCTGTTGGAGAAGGCTAAACTGCTGGGGTTTTTTCTCCCTGCTTCCTCCTTGCAAATGTAAGGTACGCTTGTGGCATGGTGATGGAGACAGACGGGTGTAAGTACAGAATTTTGTACGCTGTAGCCCTTGACGTCAACTGGTTCCTGACCTCATCAACAGGATGGAGTGCCTTGAGTGCTTCTGGTAACTCTGAATGCCTCCTCTGTCACTCTCTCGTCATGTGTGCAACTCTGTACTTGTTTTTATTGCATATCCTAATCTACGCCTGTTCAGTTAGCTCAGTAATTATCCCATTCCTGCTCTCTGACTTCTGTTGCTCTCTTTAGCAAAGAACGTATGCCCAGGGTATCAAACGAGGTTTTATTCTCCTGTCGTGCTTTGCCCTGATGATGATTACCTAGTATATCCTACAGCACGGACTCATTCCCTTGAAAGAAACCCCTGTATGACTTGGAGGGGCTGAATATGGGAGAGAGGTGAGACCTCATAAGAGGGGATCCCTCATGAGGAAAAATATTATCCAGAATAAGGGGATAAAGATGAGCTTTGTGGAATGCGTAACTGCTGTGCTTCAGGGGAAGTGTACACTTGAGAGGGGTGGCATGCAAATACTTTAGACTTAGATGCACTGACATTCATGTAATATTAGTATCAATTCTGGGAAACATAATGCATAACAATGGGCATTATGAGTTAGGAAATACCTCACTTCAGCATTTATGATTGCTAACCACTCAAATTGAATTAGAGTTGCTTTTCTAGTACCGTTTTTTGAGTTTCTGCCAAATAGGCTCGAGTCTTTCAATTTGTCACCTGTTTTTCTTTTAGCGTAAAGAGGAAGGTAGTTTTGCAAGAACATAGTTTGTACTGCCTTCAATTTTTTTCCCCTTGCTTTCCTTAGCCTGAGGACATGTCTTACTGCTGAAATAAGTCTGCCAGGTGTTTTTGCTGTTAGTTATCATTTAAGAGAAATGCTGTTTAGAAGCCATTATTATTTGTGGCATTAACAGGTTTTAGAGTTCAGAAAAGTGTATGATGGGATAGGAATGAAGGGAATAAAAAGAGCTAGGTATCAAAAAAAAAACCCAACCCCAAACTACGATACCCCACAAAACTATTAAAATCAAATATATAGGATATTTGTCAGAAAGCTCCAAATGACAAATGATGAAAGGTTTGGATTCTGTATATCAGATGGTATAATTATCTATAGGGATATATTGCCTCTGTTTCGAATTGCATAAGTACTGTAAGTCTGTAACCATCCTTTTCCTTCCAGTTTTCCCTTACCGTGCCCAGTGCTTGCCAGGCTGTAATGTGTCCTGGCTTTATTGTGCCCAGCACTGGGTTTCTGTTTAATCAGAAAAGCAAGGTGGTATGGCAGCTTTTGCTTTATTGGTCCAGTTGCAGGAAATGCTTCAACATCAAGTAACAAGCTGCTCTTTTATGCAGCAGAGAGCACTTGAGTACCACTGGATTCCTGAATGAGCGCAGACGCCGTCAGCAGCACGTGTGCGCTTTGGGTTGCCAGCCCAAAAAGCACTGCTGGCTTCTTCAGGTAAAATTCTGTAGCTGGTGTTATGTGGGAGGTGGTGCGATGGGTCTAGAGGTGGCTTCTGGCTTTCGATCTCCTGACAGACACGTGACCACCCTGGGCGCGTAGACTCGACTACGTATTTATTTCAGTTTCTTGCCGCCCCGTGCGTGGGGCTGTCTTTCGGAGCCTGCCACGAGATCCCTGCTGCTCTTCCAGCTTTGTGGCAACGGTAGCAGCTCTCCTCCCTCAGCCACTTCAGGCCGTTCTGATTCGGGAGAGCACGGAGGGTTTAGGTTTCACTTGCCCATGAGGCTGTTACAATGCGGTAGGGCTAAACTGCTTTGTAAAGAAAGAAGCAACTTCCTCAGGCTGATCTCTATTCAGCAATAAATGCAGTCTAAAAGCGAAGTGTGGGTTAAAAATCACCCAAAAGATACCACTTTGGCCATCCCTGTCCCTTTTCTTCACACTGGGAGGAAGAGTAGAGGTTGAGGAGCTGTTGAAAGGCTTGAATTAAAATGGAGCCAAAACCTAAGTCATCAGAGGGGCCACACTGCAGTACAACAGAGCCGAGTTTGTTTTGCCAATTGTCCTATACGGAGGAGGAAGTGCTTTGAGATCCTCACCAGTAACCCCAGCTGGACGTTTCTCAGGACCACCCGTAGCTGTCTTTGACCTCTTTTGCTGTCTTCCTGCATGCTGGAGTGATATTCCTAAAGCAGCCCTTCCAAGGGGGGTTCCGTGGGAAGATTGCTCAGATCAAGATTATAGAGGAACCCAGGGTTACTCTTGCAGGTGCCATTCTTGAGTGTGACAGTAACTGTGAACTTTTGGGAGGGGAGCAGTGGGGCATGCTGGGGGGCGTGCTGTTAAGCCCCCAGTCCTTTGCACTCATGTGCTTCTATCAAAATCTGAATTCAATTTAAATCATCAAAATAGTCCCTCAATGTTGCATTGAAGATTCAAGAAAAGTAAGTTGAAAAACCCAACGAAACCTCAGAGTGTATCTTGGCATTAAAATCGTGAGATTAAAAAACACTCCTTATTTCTAGGGCCTGACTCATGGTTTTTGAATGCGTGAGGGTGGCAGCGCTAGCTCCTATGGTCAAGTAGCATTATAAATATTTCAGGACTTTAGGGCACTGAACTGTGCCAAATATTTTTCTCGTGTTTGGGTTTTTTTTCCTAATTCCCGAAACAAATTTTTGCAGATCTCTTATAACTTGGGTTGCGTGTGTAATTAAGCAGACAACATGTTAAATCTCCAAGTTTCTGAAAACGGTGCATCATATCCAAGTATTTAAATTGATTACATAGTGACCAAAGTGTTGCTGACTGTCTAAAAGCTGTTTTATTGGGACATAGTGTATGCAGTTTTTTGTATATGCGGTAGAGGAAAGTGAATTGCAGAGCAGCTGGCTTGCTAGAGACCTTCAGAAATAAACAGTACGTGGCATGTGTAGTAAAATTTGACCCTGTTAGGAAAATAAGTAGGGCAAAGTGTCTGGTTATTAACGGTGGCTCCAGCTTCTGGTGGCAGCATAGGCAAAGCAAAAGAAAAGGTGGTGGGGGAGGATCAAGTGGGATTTGAATAATTCTTCCTGCCTGCCAGGAAGCCCTCGGTGCCCTGAAACTTGTTCAGCCAAGTCGTAAATGAATTCTCCTCTGACAGATTGCGCTCTGGGGGGAAGTATTTTTCTGTTAGTTTTCTCGAGGCATTGCAAGTTGCCGCGAGCCCAGAGCATTAAAGGGCGGAGGGAGCTTTCAGTGGAGGTGTGCGGGAATGTCTTGCTCGGGACTTCATCGGATGCGGGGTGCTGCGGGCGAGGAGCTAGCATGTCACCCGCCATGCCGTGGGGTCACCGCTGGTGGTGTGGGGAGGAGCAGGCGGCTGGGAGCGTTGGCCTCATGAATTTCTCGGACGAGACTTGCCAGAAATGGTGAATGAGGTCCCTCCGTGCTTTGAAATGAGAACAGAACTGCTAACTTGCTTTCTCTGATGGCTGAACGTGCGGGTGTGAACAAGCTGCCCAGTGCCCTGTTCTGTGCAGTGGTGAAATAATGAGGCTGAGCGCTGTGGATGGAAAGTGGTGGGTGGAAGGTCTCTTCTCCCTGCACTATATCCAGGTGAAAAAGATGGAGGATGAATACGTACACTTATTTCTGTAATTTGTCTGTCGTGAGTGTGCTGAAGCCAAACTGCTGTGCTATGTGGAATAAGCCCTTTAATGAATAAAGCTTTGGGCTTCCTTTGTCCTTCAAGAATTCCTGGACCTGCGACACTGGTTTCTTCTGATCTGGGGGAGACAAGTCTTTAGCCAGTGAAAAATGTGTATTACTCTGGAAAGCTTCTTTGCTTGTTGTGTTTGCTGCTGTTTTAACAAGTATGTGTCATGTGTGGGAAAATCTTGGAAGTAAGGGATGGAGTATGGCAGGCAAGATCCCGAGGAAATGTCGGAATGAGTAGATATGTGGATAATAGTAACCTGAACCTCTCTTGAAGATGTGTAGGAAACACACTGCTTGATTTATAAATTTGTGATACTTGTAAAAGGCACTAAAAGATGCTGGAAGAAGGTATGGAAAGGTTCTATGTCATGTTGCATAAACATCTGGGCTGGGCCCAGTCATTGTAAACTGTACGGGATTGTAATATAGGTAAACTCGTGATTTCTCTTTCTGCAGAGGAGAAAGAATGATGTTTACGATATGTACCTTATATCTCCGTATGCAATTGTTTAAAATGAGGTAACTGAGAGCAGAACTTAATAAATGTGCAAGCACAGTACTCCACAGTTATCACTAGGAGATAATTTCAATTGGCCATCTGCATGTCTAATGCATTTACTTTGAAAACTGAATTTCAGTGTAAGAATGGGCTTTATATCATAAGTTAAACTAGCTTTTGGGTTTTTAACTAAGACATTGTGGAAAAAAATGGAATTAATGCATTCCCCTTAAGTGAAACTCTAACCTTAATATCTTTTCCTTTCTTCATTTGGTTCACTCTCTATATACAGGAATATGACAGCTGGCATGACGCCTCTTTTTGAATTGTGCTGTTTAGCATTTCTGGCAGCTGGATACATGTGGAAAGCTGTGTAGTGACAAATCTGTTTCTCATACCTTTTGTAGTCTGTTTTTCATCAGGTAGAAAAATGTTAATACCCCCTGAACTTTCCTCCTTTGGCTCACCTGGACAGTAATTTACTCAAGCGTTTCCTGTACGTTGTCTCTGGGTACGGAGCTTGTGCTTTCCATCTCTGCGGCGCTGCAGAGCTCCACCGGCGTGCTGCCTCGTCCCCAAGCTTCTTGGGGTGTTTCCTAGGACACTCCAGACTTAGATGCTGCAGCTAATTGGGACAGTGCAAACTTGTGGAAGGGAATTTATCCCCAATCCAAAACAAAATCTGAAGCGAAACTTGGAAGAATGCTTCACTTCGTGTATTTGCTGCAATGCTGTTGATGTTTCCTCTGTATCTAGCAGAGTTTCATAGATTTCCTGGTCAAACAGAAGTCTGCCTACAAAGAGTTACTGCTTAGAAAAGAAAAGCTTAAACAATCCTGTTTTTTCCACGTGTTAAATTGTATTTTGATGCTAGTAAATGAATATTTTCGTAAGTGATGAATAGAACCTTTGTTTTCAAGAGAATTTTCCTCACTTTTATTAATGTGTTTTGGCTTCCGAAACATACGGACAAATGGAGAATTATGGCATAGAGCTGATTTGGCTGTTGAGTGAATATTTTGTGTTTCTTCAGGCTGCATGAGGAATTTCGTGTTGTTTGTGGGCAAATACCTGATTCAAGTCAACTCTGCCCATCGTGCTTTAGTACCTAAGCAGGTGCTGAATTTTGAGCTCTTGGACACCCAGATACTGGGATCCATATGCATGGTCTGGAGCGGTAGCCTACTGTAAGCAATCACCATAATGATTTTACCTTCTACTCCTTTTCTTCTCCACTTGGGCACTTAATACTAACTCTGCAAGCATAAATAGTTCAGCTCGACAGATTACAGTTACAGCTTTCTCAGCGCGCCAATATGCACACTTGCTGCAATACAAAAGGCTTTTTGGAGACGGAGCAGCAAGAAGCGCGGAAATGCTGCTTGGAGGTCCCACCTTCGGCGCATGGATGGCCACTGTAGTGATGACAGTGCCTGGAGGAAAAGTATGCAAACCTTCTTTTCTGACAGCAGATGGAGAGTCTTGTCTAAAAGTTTTGCTAGTTTTAACAGTTTATTTATTAAAAACATGCAGTGTTGAGCCCAGAACTTCAAGTTTTGCTGTTTTTTACTGAGTAAGAGTTTCTCTACTAAAGCCACATTTTTCTTTGCTCTTCCTTCTCTCTTCTTGCTTGAAAAGCTACTTTTTTTCTTTTTTTTCCCTTTATGGCAAAGCTGAAATAAGAAAGTGGTTTTATCCTTGCAAACATGCCTTGCCCGTCCATTTCACTGCTGGCTTTGAATGCTGCCGAAACTGTAATTTGTTCCTGTTCTTGTCTCCTCTCCTCCAGTTCTTCTAAGACTTGGAGCTCTCTTCAGACCTCAAATATTTTCACATTGGGAAAAAAAGAAAATCTTTGATTATTTGAGCCAGGCTACAAAAAAATAATAAAAATATGCAAGGACCAAAATACAAATGGCCACAGTCTTGAGGGGAGGATGAGGTGTTGTATTTCAACGAGCTCTTCCTCATCAGCAGTTCAATGAAAAATTTACTATGGTTCGCCTTAGAAAATGTTTTGAGTTACTAATGGATTTTGAAACTTTATTTAGAACACTATTTTCTTTTGTCGAGTATGTCTTGAAGTTCTTCAAAAGCTAATTTGTAAGTTATTGCAAGGATTAAACAGACTCACGTTGACATAAGTAGGCTTTTATGTTTATTATGTTTCAATGTAGACATCAAAAATGCGTATGTGCATGTATCTCTGCATGTTTTATATTAGCGCTGCAGAATAAGGAGAGAGATGTTGCAGCACTGAGTTTTTTGTTCAAAGTACAAGCTGACCTGCTGCCAGCAGGCACCGGAAAGCTGTCATGCAAGGCTGAAAGGGAAATCAGCGGTGGTTTTCTTAGTACAGCTTTTTATTGATGCATACCAGCCCTGAAACAAATATCTGCAGGGGTAATGCCTTTAAACAGTTTTAAGCACAGCACTGTTACCAAAATCTTCAGGAGCAGTATATATTTATGTTGTTCCTGAAGATTTTTTTTTGGGGGGGGGGGGGGGGAGAGAGAGAGAGAGAGAGTGTGTGTGTGTGTGTATCTTTTTTTTTTTTTTTTAATTAAGGCAGAGCTGCTCAGTTTGCGGCAAATTTGGTCTCTGCAAGCACCCACTGTAACCCTTGCTCCCAAGAAGAGCAGTATCTGTGCTGGCATCTTCCCGGGGAGGGGGGAAGGTGTGACTCAGGCCACGTCCTGTGGGGCAGCTTCATTCACAGAGCTGTTTACTATGGCCTGACCCTTCTCCTACCTGGCAGCATTGCAAAAAATGGCGATTGCTAAACTGTGCTTGAATTTACTGTGAAAACCAACCTAGTTTGTGTGTTTTCAAGCCCCTTCCCTCACTGGGGTCTCAAACAAGGACTGATGAGTTTCATTGTCAAATTAAATGCCACTTACAAATGAGTGGCAAAGGTCCCCTTTTTCTTTTCTACTTTTGGTTGTTATATGGTACATACCTGATGGAAGCACACGTGAAACAGCAGCGGTCTGCAATGTTTTGGCATTTTGTTCTGTTTTCATGTTGCCCTTTAACATGAAGTTTGTGTACTGGTAATGCCGTTGCTATGGGATGGCCTCTCCCTCGTCCTGCTGTCCCGCCTGACCTGGTTTATGTGCCCGCTGCTGGTATGGGTGTCCCCAGCCCTCCCAGCACAGCGCTGGCGCTCTCCCTGCCCTACCTCTTCTGCCATCCTGCATTTTCTTGTATCGCTGGCTGAGGCTGGCCCTGGGAAAGCACACGAGCCCTTTGTTCTGTGCCAAGTATAGTTCAGGTGGATACCTGGATGCTTTTCTTATTTCTGCATTAAAATGGGGCTTCTGTTCACAGTTAGAAAGCAGTGAAGGCTGTAAATCAGACGGGGAGTCTGTAAATCATACTTAAATTCAATTGCAAGCTCAGTTTGTTTCACTTATTCACTGTAAATTTTATCTCTGTCCAATCTGAGACCCTTCGCCAAGCACCTGTGGCATTTTTCACTGCACATCTGGATTTGGCAGAAGCATTAACTAAATCCCGTAATTCTTAAAACCCTAAAGCTGTGGCCCTCTGTCTGCTCCGTTTCACCGGGGAGCTGGGGATGAAGCTAAAGGTTCATTATAAAGCAGAGCTGTAACATAATCTATAGGCAGCGTATTAAAGCGACGTGCCAGCTCGATGTGCCGTGGTTTTAAATAACTTGCATTCATCTCTCCCAAGTACTAGATGAAAGTTTAGACCCTCACTGAGCAGTCCACACCACAGTTGGAGCTCGCCGTTCAACACGTAGGCTCTGGGATGTGTGTGTCCATTTTGGAGGCTTTCCCCTATCACTTGCTTTTCCATTTATTTTTTAATCAGGCTTGTGTTTTGTTTTTTAACAGACAAAGAGACAAAGCGCTCACTTCCTGTGCTGTATCTGTCTGTAGATAAATGACTGTGAGCCTTTTCATTCCTGTTCCTTACCACCCTGCTGTCTTTGGTAGCGCTAAATTAGGCTACAGTAATTTTATTTTTACTTCCAGATGTTTCGTATAGGGGAAACAGTGTTTGACCAAGATTAGATTTTTGGGCAACCATACTAAAATGTCTTAACTGGATGATATTTAAAATTTGAAAACAGTATTTGAAAGTGTTTAATTATGCAAAACTAAGCCAGGAGACTTTTAGGCCAGTAAAGTTATCGTTCCATCAACCAAAAAAGATCAGATTAGTTGGAAAAATAAATAAAAATGTTTTTCATCGGGGGACAGTGACTGTTCGTGAGCTGCATGACTAGTACTAATTTCTTCATGCCATGTGTCCCAGAAACTAAGAGGAGCTTGCCTGGGATTGCCTTTGTAATGATGTGTATTTATTTGGTTCATGTTACTCAAAATTCTTTTCCAATCTTGGGGTGTTTCCTCCAGCATTGGAAGTTTTGTCTTTATGGTTCAGAGAGCTCCTCAGCCCCATCTCCAGTAACCGTGAGTAGGAAGGCACAGTCTTAAGCACCGACTGAAGTCAGTATTGCCTCAACCCTGCCATTCCCCTGACCCCATGGACCACCCCCAGGCCCTGTGCTACTGCCTCTGCTCATCTATTCGCATGCTGTGCTAAAAGAGCAGAAAAATATACTTTGTTTTCATTTTTGCTGGGTAACACCATCAACTTTTCAATTAGTGTTAGGGATATGTGTATCCTAAAAATTCAGTTTCCAGGAGAACTACCTGTAACCGCAGGGCATTGTGTTATTAAAGTGTCAAGTTTAATTGTATAAACTGGAGGGTAGAGCACATTCTTGTTTTGTTTTGGTGAGGTTTGCCTAATCCCACCCCAGAGACGTAAGAGTTTCCCCACCTGTGCTGGGTAATTAACTTTCACTTGTTACTGACCTGTGTTAGATTCGGTGATATAAGGGGAGATGCCATGCAGCATATCTGACTAGTGACACTTCACTTAACGAGTATATAACTTCCTCTGATACCTTCCTTTTCTTCATCTTCTTGTGCACCCTTTTATATGCAGTGGTCTGGGTCGCCCTCTCATCTCTGAGCTGTGATTAGCAGACTCTGATGAATGTGACAAGTTATTTTGTTTTCCAGCAGATTGTACTTGATGGCTATTGTTCCAACCTGCCCCTTCTGCTGTTGAGTTGCTACATTAGTCTTGTACTCCTCAGGATGATGAAAACCAGCCTGCCTGTGTCTTCTCTGCAACAGGGGGAGGAATGACAGCTATTTTATGTTCAGTGGGCGCTGTGGTTAGTGTTTAGAAAGCACATGTGACAGTAACGGAGAAGCAGGGAGGTCTGATGTAAGCTCAGGCAGGTTAATCACTATACATGTTGACATTTGAACGCCAACTTTCAGCTGCACCGGGATTTTCATACGTCTGCTTGGTATTTCTTTTATTTTCTGTTTGCATTAGTCTCTTGGTCTAGTCTGGAAGAAAAAAGAAGGATCATGTTTTGCTTTAAGCTTTGTTTAGTCAGAAAAGACATTTTTTTCCCCTCAATTTAATAGGAATGTGGAAAAAACTCTTCCTGCCCTGGTACACATCTTGTGCTGCTGTCATTTTTATTTGAATTTTATATGCTTTCAATTCTCAAAGGCTTGAGCTGCCTCATTCCAGTTAAGCATTGCAGGTTGAAGGAGTGAACTCCGTTTGCTTATGCATCTGAAGGGCTCGAAATGCAGCTTCTTCAGCAGTTAACTTAGTGGCATCGTGCTCTTCAATATGAGTCGTTGCCACAAAATATAGCGCTGCCAGTGCTGGTCTTTCCCTTGGCATGTTTAGTTTGTTTAGTTAATGAGAGAAGCACTTCAGAGCTCAATCGCATGCACAGACAAGGGAGGAGAGGATTGACCCTGTTACTGCTGTTCCTGTCAATGAGCATCCTGTGAGAGTGCTGAAGTACCCATATCCATCATCCTCCACATCTGCTTACCGTGTTCATGCATTGATTTGAAAACATTTGCAAGACTCTAATTTCCTTCCTTCCCTTCCCCACGAGTCCTGGTATGGATGCTGCTATTTCCCAGTCTTTAGGAATATATGCAGCAACATGCTTGGCTCAGTTGTGGCCCTGGAGCTTGTGTTGCCTTCTGCTTTACTGGTGTGAATACTGAGTCTTTTGTATAGAACTCTTTAGAAGTGCTGTCGTTAATGCAGTCACTGTCTCTAGACTATGGTGTGAAGTAGAAGGGTTTTGGGGGCGTCTTGGGTTGGGGGGAGAGGGTTAAGTACAAAATTAATTGATTGATATCAGATCTTTAAGGGTGTGTTGTCACCCAAATGTCTTGCTAATATCTGGCTCAAACTTTGAGTAACGTCAAGTAGAGTTCTCTGCAGAAATCTGCAGTTTGGTGTCACGGTCTCATGGAGGGTGCTTCAGACCTGTGTAGTCTGTATTTCTGTAATGATTTACTCTCTCAAATCCTTCCCTTGCATCAAAGACTGCCAGTTGCACGAGTTTTCTTGTGGTAAGGAACTGAACTCTAGGTTAAAACCACGGATACCATGTCAGTTCATGCTCCAAGTAATCTACGTGCTGTAAGAAGTAACTTCAGTGTCTTTGTTTGACCTAATTGCTCCTCCAGGTCACAAGGTGTCTTTATATGAATGGGAAAGAGAGAAAAACCTGTAAAGCCATGCTAACCTAGTATCCCCTCACCTCATTTGTCAGTGGGAATAAAGGTATGTTTCTGAGAAGATGTTTTAGTTCCAGGGTTTCCAGCTTTATTAATTTCCCTGCTTTGGTCATGCTTATTGTCTCCTCTCACTTGTACAGTTTGCTTCTGTTCTTCATCTCTGCATGCAAAAGGTAGTTTTATAGCCTGCAAGAAGACTTGAATAACAAGTCTCTCTTCTGAGAGAAACTGGCCCTGCTACTAAATAGCAATTTTGTTAGTGCATTCTTTGGTTTTGGTAAAGAAGAGATTGCAGAAGATGTCTCCTTCAGTTCTCATGCCTAGGTGATTCTTGTTTGCATTGGTGACTTGTAGCATAGTGCAGAGATCAGAATACTATGGTGTATAAAAAGGTATTACATCCTTCTCCAGTTACTGCCTGAAGAGGTTTAAGGACAATCTTACTGGAAAGCTGGAAAACAAAGAAAAAACATCTCCAACAGTATTGCAGGCATCTCTTGTTTAAGATTCATTGCTCTTAATAACCAATTGCAAGACTCCTACTGATATTAATAGTTTAGCTTGCATGTGATCATTCCAAGTTAGCTTGAATTACTTTATGTGAGTGAAATAAAACTTCAAAGTGAGAATTTATGCATATTAAAATAATTTCGGTATCAAAATCCAGTAAGGATAGATATTAATATTTTTTGTAGCCATGTCAGTGCTTATGCCTTTCTTCAAAAATCTTATCGCAATGTGCTCTTGTTCTTATTAATGTATGAAAATGCTATATTCTTAGCATCAGAAGTATGTTTAGGTACGCTATAATTGTGCTATGTTGCCATTTAAATCTAGGAGCTCAGAAGATAGAGAAAACATCCCTCTGCTCCCTGGAAAAGCAAACCTTTTAGTGGATTATAGGTACCGGCTGTAACTGAACACGAGCGAGAGGTATGAAATACTTCCAGACCATTCAGTCTCTGGAAGAGCCGCTCAGGGACATGTGCTATAAATCTAGGGCCTCCCTTTGGTAGGTTGCATGATTTTAAGATATCTGATGCCTTCTAATAGGTGGCCGGAGAGGAATGTATGAAGCTGTTAATTTCAAGAAAGGCATGATGGATGGCTGTGTGAAGAGCTCAGGTCCACCTGTAGCTTTTTCATTCGCCCACTGAACCCATTTGGCTTTTAGAAACTGGTTGAATAAAAATGATGTATTTATGAGGAAAAAGCTTTCCCCTAAAATTGGTTTGTTAAACAGGCAGTAAATATGCAAATGGTACATTTTAGACTTGGAGCGATGTGACCCTTGATGTCACCAGCTCATATGATGTGAGGATGTTGCTTGCCAAAGGTCACTGGCTGCACTTAAGTCTCACTTTCCACTTCCATGCGTGTGGTTATTCCTGCCTCCCACCTGCAGAAGCAGGAGTGGGGATGCTATTGCTGTTTGGTGATTGATGAAGTGCGCCTTGAATGGAGGTCTTGGGTGGGACACCATCGGACCCTTCTGGTTCTGGTGGCCAGCCTGATTCTGTGATGCCTTTGAACAACGCATCTAATCCTGCCTGGTGATGCTTGGGGAGGGGGAGAACAGACAGGACTGAAATATTTCTATCTGTTTTTTGTGTGTTCCCATAAACTAAAGGTGGAGACTCAGCAATTTTGGAAACTGTTTGCATTCCCTGTCCCACCTCAGTATATGGGGGTGGTTTTGCTTGGTTGGGTTGCTCCCCACCATCCCAAGTTTTGCAGCCAAAAGTTGGTTTCTTTTGTCTTGAAGAGCTGTTTTGCAAACATTCAATGCACCACTGCCCAATGAAGTCTTACGTCCCACTGAAGTGAGTTATATGCTTATGTGTCTTGTTAAATCATGGGTTTGAACGTTAGTCACAGCTGATGGATGCATCTTGCTGTTAGCTGTGGGGAAGGAGCGGATGCTGCGGAGGCTTGCAGTGAAGGCTTGCTCTGCCATCCTCCCCACCTTGGGCAACAGGCACTGACATCTCCTGCGTGGCAGTACGGACCTTGCCAGCAGTCCCAGCTGTGGTAAGCCTCCAAGCGGGAAGAAGCATGAAGGCAGAGTAACCCTGCCAGCACAGTTCTTCTACCCCGCTTTCCAAGATGTTTCTTGGATAGTCTTACTTCCTTTTTTTTCTAGGTGGATGAAGACATTTTCATTACTTTCGAGAGGCTGTGTTAGCTGCGTAATTTTTTTTTTGATTCGGACTGATGTGGAGAATCTATTTTGAGGATAAGCTTTCAGCAGTGAACATCCCTGACAATTTATTCTGAATACCTTTTCAATTTGAAAATATCTTTCCCATCTTTCTTCTGCCAAAAGGTACATAATCACTCACACTCCCAGCTTTCACCAGAGCCTTGCTCGTGAGTGGCCTACAGAAATTTGAGGTATACAAAATTCAGTAACGTTCAGAGTAGTATGGCGAGACAGAAAGAACAAGTCATCACGGCTGTCGCCAAAATAGTGGTCAAAAAGGACATTATTATAATGGCCAGAAACTTTGCTCTTCATTTGGTATAGTTGATGCAGCATTCAAGCAAAAGCAAGCTGAAAAAAACAATTTAAGTACTGATTTTTATTACTTAGTTATTTATAAAACTCTTCCAACGTGTTATTTCCAGCAGGTCCAGAAGTAATACCTTTACTTCTAGAAATTATTTGAAATCTAGCATGAGTCGTCTTAAAGTAAAGTTTTTTTGTTGTTGTTGGGTACTCAGTGAAAAAATCTGAAGTGACATGCTTAAAGGCATGGAGGTAGGCTCTATCGTCATGTTTATCAAAAGCCTTCTACTTGTTGTGATGGTCAGGCTTTTATTCCTAAATAGCTTTGGAGGCATTCAAGAGGCAGTATGTAGATCTTAGATGTTATGAGAAGAGTGTAAATTACATGGAGGCCAGTGACTCCTATGCGAGTGATCAATATTTTGTACCATTATCAGCAATAATAAAAACAAACAAACAAAAAAACCCAAGCTGAAGGCTTTCCATGCCATCTGTCTTGGATCAAGTTGGAGAAATGAATGGATATTGGGTTTTGGTATTGCATTGTTTAACCTGGAATTGTTTCCTAGCCTTGTCTGTAGCCAGCAGTACATATTGAATTTTTTCATGGAATGCTAGAGCAGTCTTGTTTTTAGTCCTAAAATTTAAGACTGTACATGATTTAAATTTTTATTTCTTTAGATGTGATAATGAAGTAGAGTTTACAATGAATTTTTGGGGTGGATTTCTTTTTCTCCATCTTAATTTTGAAATGTCCTGATTTTAGTTTTGGTAGTATAGAGCTCAGAGATCATGACACATAAATGGGGGGTGAAGAAGAGGGGGGCAGAAAAAAAGAGAAAATAAAAAGAGAAAAAGTCACCAGAGAGCTAACCTGACTACCAGGCTCGATTTTACAGGATTCCTCTGCAAGTCCAGGCTTTGAATGGCCGGACACTTTCCACTGCACAGCGATACACTGAAAGCAAGTGATAGACTGTTGCAGGGAATAAATTTGAAGGGTTGAGTTTTCTTCATTGGTTTTTCAGAGCTATTTGACAACCAGCCTTATTCATTGTTTAGTTGTGTGTGTAGCTTTTGGATCTCTAGATGTCCGAGTCAGACAAAACATGTTGCAGCATAACTCAGACTTTATGTTATTATGACTAGCAGTTGCAGTGCAACTCTCAGCAGCGAAACTCAGAAGACTGTTCAAATAGAGCAGTAAGCAATTTAGACGAAGTTCATCTTGGCAACAAAGTACACTAGGGTTTTCCTCTCTGGAGCTTTAGTAAGGAAGTTTTGCATGGGCTTATATTCAGGCTCAAAAGTCTACAATGCATTTGGTAATTGAATGGTAAGGAGAATTTACTTAAAATGAGGGTCTTCATTTTGCAGTCAGAGTATTTGTCCTGAATAGCTTCCTATTTTCTCTGGACAAGTGCTTTTTGTCATGTGCTGCCTAAAAAAAATGCTGATAATCTTCACGTGGTCTTCTCATACAGGTCCCCAGCAGAGAGGACAAATGCCTTTTTATTTATATAGAGATGTGTGTGCATAAAATAAATATTTATACATAAATATTTACTTAAAGAATATATGTGTATAACACCATCTATAGTAATATATCCAGTGTATTAAATACATACATAAATAAATGTATATGTAAAAACCCCACACCTGGAAGTGTATAAACAAATCATGTAAAAGTGATGTTTAAAGTCAAGTAAACTAAAACAGTGTTGTGTGTATATATATATCTCTATGTATGTAATTTAGAAATGGAAAATTAAATTTGAAATTGTTATATATTCTCATGAGCTTTATTAGCTTGTGATAAAGATTTTTGGGTCTTAGCTATAAACAGCTGGTATGAATTTATTAAACAATGTGCAACTCCTTTAAAATGTGTTTCTTGTTTTCTGAGGGTTTTTTTATTGGACTTTTCTCTGCAGTATTTTATACTTCGGGGGTTTTAGCCAATAAGCGTCTGGCTTAAAATAAATTTCTGCTGTAATATTCCCTTGACGTATAAAAGGCAAGATATCCACTAGGATTTACTAATGTCTCCTATTTCTGTTTTATTTCTTTGTGCTAGAAGTTTGCGTTGGACTAATCCTGAGGAGTTCTCTCTCCATTGCATTAAATGAAGACACGTACATACAGGACTGTGTTTTCATTGATCTGGAGTAGGTCTCAGCACATCAATGTATTAGCCATAATTGGTTTAATTGTTACTTTCCATGCACTTCAGAGCACGCTTATTTGTCTGAGCTGAGTTCTCTTCTTTCACATGTTTAAGGTTGCCTTTTTCTCCCACATTACCAAAGGAACATGCCATAAGCATTAGTGCCTTTATACTTAAAATGTGAACCCTCTATTGATGAAGCATGGTTGACTTGGAGAAGCTTCTGCACCTTGATGCGTTTCTTCTGCACTCTCTCCTTGGGTGCTGAGCTGCATGCTCAAAGGAGAGCTGCCAGAAGTGTAGCTCTGAGTCCTTAGCCTTTACAGCTGCCAGTTATAATCCTCACAGAATTTGTTCATTTTTTTTTTTTAATGTGTGACTCCTAAATGTGGCAAAACTTTCTGTGGGAGTGGATGTGGTGGGCTGTCATTACTGCACTTGGGTTTCACCTTGAAAGTGGACTTCTGCTACAGCTTCTGCAGAGTGCCGTTTTAGGGTGGCTTTCAGGTGAGCTGTGCTCCCTGGACAGATGATTTGTGCCAATAAGCAATATTCGCAGTGCCTGAACTTACCTCCATTTTCCTCTTTACTTATGTGATGCAGCTTATCATTATCTCAATTCTTTGAAGCAAGCGGGTTGTTTCCTACGTGTTTATGCATGCCTGGTTTGTTTCTGGATAGGAGAAAGTGAAACAATGGCTGGTGTATCACGGGAGATTCAATCTGTAGTAGCGTTTTCTTGCCACTGACTGTTAGGTTTTTGTCAGTTGAGTTTTTGGTTCACGCTTCCTCACTTAACTGTCTCTCTGCTTTGCTTTCACATGTGGGACTGCTTCATTAGTTGCATTTCCTTCTCACTGCTGCCATGTACGAGGCTCTCTTTCCTGGGAAAGGGACTCCAAGGCAAAAAAATCAATACCTTTGAATTACGCAATATAACATATTATTCTATTTGTATTCCTAAATTGGATGTTTTGGAAAGAATGGGGTGGTTGCATCACATTTGATGCAGGAAAGGCATATCCCATTAAGAGGAACTAAATTGTAGACCATGAAAACCTTATGAAAACAAGATGATACATATTGGGCTACTAAGGTTATTAAGGAGATGGATGTTCAGTTAGTGGAATTAATTTTATCATTTGTAAATGGATAAAAATAGTCCTGTTTGGGAAGGAGGAAGTACACCATTATATGCACTGCAGACATCTTCATATGTATGGCCTTTGCAGTATGGAAATGAATTTCTCCTTTGGAAGAAGCTGAGCTCTGTCCCTTTTGCCACTTCACACTTAAGCTCCATTAGAGAAAACTAACTCTTTGTTTTGGTTTAGTTCAGGAGGCCCCAGCAATAAAACTTACTTCGTAACTTTCCAAACTGTTTATTCCAAAAGAGACAGGCACTTAAACTTCTGTTCTGATGCAAATCACATGGCCCCTAAGGTGATGCCTCCTCAGCAGTCCCAAGTATTTGCGTGCTTTGGTTGTGGAGTTAATTTGCGTTGGCCATCCAAAAAAACCCAACCCTGTAACTGGAAGAGAGACTCTACAGACTTGCAGCTCCCAAAAGCTAAAGCAGCCGTACAAAGTTTACGTTGCGTTTCTAGCTCTCTGTTTTCATTCCATTTCCTCTTTCTGTCTCTCCGAGAAATTAAGTAGGCAGTAATTTTTACCCACTGGCATATAGTCTCCCAGGGAGAAATCTAGATTAGTTCTGTAAACTCTCCGAACAGAAGACTAATCTTCAGAGAGAAGACAGCCAGTTAAAATAAATAGGGCTCTAAGGCACTCCGGCAGCATGAGAACATGACTGAGCTCCTTGAGAGAAGGCTTAGTGAAAGCTACTAATTTAGGGTCTTAAATATCTGCAGACATTCTGGCATTTGACTGTAAATCATTTTCTATCACTTAAGTATTTGTAAAGCATATATTTTTTTGAATTGCCCACGTTCTTCTTGCAAATACGATTTTAGCCATGAATTATTTTGCCTTAGTCCTTTTGACATCTTGTTTTTTGACATTGTGACATTATTTCTTCTCCAAATCAGAACATTAGTTGTCTCTTGTTATTCAGGGGACTCACAAATATTGCCCATCCCATCTTGGTGACAGTCCTTTTATCTCTTTGTTCTCTTCAATGCTTCAAGTGGCTTGGAAAAGACCAGATGTTTAGTCTTGTTAGATGCCAACAGAGGTACACTTGTACAGAGTAGTTTCTTTTTTAACTCGTGCAAGGTGAGTGTGAGTTTTGACTCATTTTAATAATCCCTTGAGTTCCAATTTTAACTTGTATGTCAGTACATGAAAAAAGTTTAAGCTACATGTAAAATACGTGAAATGTATCAGAGTTTATTGCTGTGTGTGTGGTAAACTGCTTCCATTTCAGACGGGCAAGTTCAAAAGCAGGGATCATCCTTTCTAATAACTATTACTGAATTTGCAGTGATGGTGCTGTATTGGTGTTCTGTCAAAAATTAAAACTGAAGGCCCCTTTTGTGAAGTTGTTTGCCTCTGCTCCCTTCCATCCTGTAGCGGTTGGGCTGTCGTAAGGGAAGGGGGAGAGGTAGCAGAGATGAAACCTGCTCATGGAAGAGTGGAGCTGCAAGGAAACCATGGTCAGTCAAGCTGTGACAAGTGAGAGATGGCACCAGCTAATAACCCTTCTGGCATTGGCACGTGGGAACTGTTCCTGCTTACTAACAACCTGTTCTGGGGCAAGCAAGGGAAGCTGAGGGCTGCTGCTTCTGCTTCATGCCAATCCCTGGCATTGAAGTTGATCTGTTTAGCGGTAGTTGGTTGAAAAATAAAAGAGCAAGTATCCAAAAGGCCTATGCATTGCGCAGTTATCCTATTTTGTAAACTTAATTTATTTTTGGATCCTTTTCTGCATCAACCCAATTGTGTGTAAGAGTAATTAACACTATGTGGTACCTCTTCTGGTTTTAGCAGCTAACGTCCTCTCGTGCTCCTCTGTAGGTGCATAACTCCGTGTTTGGTGCATGCAGGGATGAATAGAGTGATGGATGTAACAATTTATTTAAAGTGCAAAAGCAAGTTAAAATGTTTTCTTTGTGGAGGGCATTGGATAAATATTAAGGGCTGAAATACAGTAAGAGAAAAATGTTAAGAGGAGAGAGGGTTGAAACCACGTGTATTTTCCCTAAAACCTGTGAACCCACAGGCATGCTCAGCCATTTTTGTGTAGAGGGAAGACTCAAACTTTGTGTTTGGTTTTGTTTGACATAATTTCTGAATGTGGGACTACAGGGATACACGGCACAACTGCATTAAAATGTATGTTGTTGTCAGGGTTACTGCTGAGGATAAGTAGCAGAACTGAGAATGAAATGCAAGAGATGGTTTTGTGGGTTCTTCACTGGCAAAACGGCTGGATGCCTGTGGGCTCTCCCCATCCTTTTCCCATGGGCTGTGATGAGTCAAAGAGGTGGTTTGGGTCTGCTGTAGCCAAGCCACTGCTGCACGTGGAGGATGAAGCAAAGCTGGAGGATGTGGGAGGACAGGCCGGGAGGCGTAGGTAGCCCTCTGGCCAGGGCTGGGGTGGTATCTGCCGTTGAGGTCCACAGCCAGACCGAGAAGTATGGTGGGTTGGTACTTTGCCTTATACTTTTTTTTTTCGTTAAATGTTATCTTGAATGATTATTGGTGTGCTGTGCACGCCTTAGATTACAGCTTTATAGATCAGTCTGGAAGCACCTTTAAAGTTATGGGGAGAAAAAGGAGGGAAATGAAAACTTACAGGAGCATGCGGGAGTATAGCCTCGTGGAGCGAGGTGAGGGCAGGCTTTCCTGGCGGTGATACATAGCAAAATACTCTGTTAATCAAAAGGTTTTTTTGACCTAAGCTAATTTTGATCCCTGCTTGGTTTGGGTAAAACCTTCAGCTTCTTTGCAGGACTGCCTCATAACCCCTTTTATAGCTGGTTGTGTCAGCGGTTTCCATTGCAAACCCTGCATTATGGTTCTTATAACTCAGCTGTATAAATTTGATCTGGACTTTAAAATTGGCATGTATGTTCTTGATTTGGAAGCAAGTATCGAGGCTGGCTGGCTAATCTGTTGGCTATGTGAATAATACTGCTGTAATAAAGGCTGTGAGGAATATGATACAGCGCTCAGATTCCATTGAGTGCAGAGGAAGCTTATTTGCCACAAAGAGCAGGTGCTCCAATGGCTCTTTTTTTCTTGCAGAAGTGGTAAGCTATAACCAAAGTGTCCCAAACCTGTCAGGAGTCCAGAGTGTAAGTTGGGTTTTTGCTTCCTTCCTGGCAGGGGATGAGGTGAGGAAGGGCTTTGGTGAGCCGCCTCATTAGGTGGGTCATGCTGGAGCACGGTGATACCCTATTTGCACTCATGATGTCCAGGTGTCGGACCCGAGTACGCTGTGCTGCCGCCCCTGCAGGTTGCGTTGTGCCATCAGGCGTCAGGTCGGACGCGCACAATTCGTGTGAGGGAGCCGGTGCAGCTACAGAGCATAAGTGTGGCCCCCCCTCCTGTTTTGTGGCGAGGTTGTGTTCTCCAAAAATACAGTAAGGGCTGCTTCTCCAAGCTTGTAGCGATTCACCAAAGGGGTGCTTTCTAGCGTACTTTGAGGTCTGCATACATTTGAGAGCATGCTGTTAGAATACTGGCTATCGGTGCAAGGTGGTACTTTGGTCAGGTGAAATGAGGGTAGGGATAAACAAGGTACTAACAGGTAATGACTGTAAATATTAGCAGAAAGTGTATTATAGCAGGGAGATAAAGTCCCTGTGGTTTGAATGTCTGTGTGAAAAGGCAGAGCATTATTTGATAAAAGAGAGGTTGCCTGATTGCTTATTTTGTGATTCTGCAGAGTTCTCCTGTAATGTTCTTTCTGTATGTGGGTGTGTTGTATTTTGGTTTTTTAATTATTTAAAATACCTTAATACAGGGGAGGATGTAGACTGAAAGAGAAGCAAGAGAGGTGATGGTACAAAAGTTATTGTCTGTCTGGTTGACTATTGCTTTGATTATGCATGTCTTTAAACTGAATTGCTGTAGCCAACCGCATATCAGAAATGCTCGAGGGGTAAAAATCAAGCTGGAGGGATTTCAGATAGCCCAGGGAGGTGTAAATTGGGAGCAATGAATTACATTCTGAGAGAAAGTTGCAGATGACATTGAAGGATGTTTGTGTGATGCGGGGACCATTATTTACTGTCAGACTATGAAATAGGTTTTTTGGGAGAGTGGTTGTGATGCACTATCACATGAGCCGGTTGCAGCTAGGATTGATTCAAGGCAGGCGGCGTGGAAAAGATAAAAGGCAGCTTCCATCTCTAGTCATCTCTTTGTCTTATGAGTAACTGCAATTTAAGTATTTCATTTATTACTGCATAAAAACTAAATAGTGATGGTTCAAAGAAGAGATGCTTGTCAAGTTTTCTTAGTCATGTGAGGAAAAATAGATGGTTATATGTTAATTAGAAATGAATTAAGCTACAAATTACATTGATTCAGAGATAGATGCACATGTATGTGCACACATGCAATTCTCCTGGAAAGGAAAGATTCCAGGAAATCTTTTCTTTAAAATATCTCATTAAAGCTTCAGAGTTAAAAAGCTATTTTTCTTGCTTTTTTTTTTTTAATGTTGGTTACTGCAAAACAAAATAATAGCCTGGCTAATATTTAGCTTAAGAAAACACTTGTATTCCAGTGTGTTTTGGGCTGTTTGCTTTTAAAAACCTGAGGCGTAGAACTATGTTAAGATTACTTTTTGTACTGTCGCTTTTGAAGTTGATTGTGGATCAAGAACTGGTTTCCTTCTGTTTTATCTCCATTTGGAATGTATTTTAGAACAATATTTGCAGTTTTGGAATTCAGATGCTTAAAACAACAAGAACAACAAAAACTTTTTTCTTTTGTTTTGGTCAAACAAAACTGAAATCTAATATTAGATGGGTGATTTTACTGATGTTTATTAGAAAGTGTCCTGAACATCTCTGGATGGCATAGACTGGCTTTTGGCTTTTGGCCATGAAGCTGATTGCTGCTGAGGGGCCGAAAAGAGGTTTGCTGCTGGGGGCTGCGGGAGTGATTGGCCTCAGCAGGTGCCTGATCATGAAATGTCTCTCCTCTTGCCTCCCCCCTGTCTCCAAATGAGCTTCCCAGAGTATAGAGACGTGGACCTACGTAGGAGGAAACATTTCTGGTTTGGCAGTTTCATAGTTTTAAATCTGTTTTGTAACATCAAAAAACTCCCTATTTTGTTGTAGCTGTGACTCATATTTGATTTTAAAAAACTTGCCTCATATTGTAAATAGAGAATTAAAACAGATCCATCACAGATTTCAAGAATACTTTTGGTGCTTAGAAGTTAGTTTGATTCATAAGTAGCCTGTTTTATAATTTTAATGCCATACTCTTCCACACATATGTCTTGTTGCATCAATTCCATTTGTTTGCATGTGCACGTTTAATAAAGGTGTGTTTTAAGGATATGCATTTTTCCTACTAGGATTTCAGCATTATGTGTTTCTTGCTTTTGCCCATCAGTTTACTAGTCTTTTAGTATTTAAGCATGGGTAATGCGGTAGTTCTATGACTGATGCCAGATAATTTTACTAAGCTAAGACTAAACGTGCAGTTTAAGAACAAAATCACTCATGCAGGACATAAGCTGCACAAAAGTAGTAATGATGCAGAAATAACACTTCAAAATTTCCTATATCTTCGCACCTAAATCTTTTTATATCTTCCACATCTGTTGGATTTTTCAGAATCTGGGTGAAAAAAATGAAATAAATTGAGTTAGCTTCCATTGAGCTAAGGAATATGGGGAATGCTTCTTTTAGTTTTGATTCTTGCATCTGTGGTAAAACTCTGTCCTGTAGTTTCAGTACCACTTCATTATAGGCACTTCACAAACCAAGGATGCTGGCGAGTACTCTCAGGAAAGATTTGTGCTCCGGCTGAGATTTCCTAGAAGTACCAGCCTTGCCTCTCTTTGTTAGTCAGGTCTCTTAACTGAAATCAGTAGGTGTTACTTCGAAATCTTATCCACCGTATCTAGATAAGGAGATTACTGCTCTGGCATCGCTCTGTGTGTGCAGCTCTTCAGGCTCTTGTCCAGTAATTTGTTCGTTCAGGTGTGCCTGTGACAGTCTCACCTATAAGGCAGATTCAGTCCCCTGCCTGCATGGCAGGTCTGGTGGACACAGCCAGGGGCTCATCACACTTCTCAGGACCTGTCTGCTTTTTTCCCATCTCCAGGGTGCACTTTCCAGCCATATTTTTCAGGCATTTTCAGCCTGGGGTTTTGCTGAAATGATTTTACAACTGTCTCCCTGCGCTTTACAACTGTGCTTGCAAAGAGTTTCATCCCCAGTAGGCAACAGTTTAAGAGTGACCTCTTGAAAGTCAGGTGATTAATTGTGGGTTGTTGTGTGTTGGCTTCCGGAATCAAACCAAAAAGTGACTTTTTTTTTTTTTTTTAGTTAATTTATTTTACACTTCTTTGGATGGTAAGGGCCCCACCCCCACCTCCCATGAAAATATTCATCCTGAAGCCTGCTTTTGAAGTCTCACTGGTGAATGTGTGCCGGTTGCTTTTTTTCGTCATGAATTACGATACTTGAACATCATGCGCATTTGCGTACGTTCGGAAAAAGCTAGATTTTATTCACTTCAGCAGTCCAATCACAAAGCACAGTGATCCATTTGACCTTTAGCTTTTAGCGCCCTTACGTTCCTTTCCCTTTTCCAGACCTTGCTGACAAATGTCAGCATGCCATAACGTATCAGTTTAGGGATCTGTTTATGGCAGGTTCCACCCCTCCAAAGGTTTGAGGAGCTTCCCTATAAATAGCTACGTTGGTCATAGCTTTCTATATGCTTGTAGGGTTCCCTGATCTATGTTTTGTAGTAACAGGGTCTCTTAGCTCAGAATTTGGGTATGAATATCAGATTTTGGAGGAATTTTGGCTTTGTTGTTGAAGCTTTTTGTAAAAGGATGCACCATTCAAGTTGTAATTCTGATGAATTTAGCAAGTCAAGTTTTTCTGAAATTAGTGGATCTCCTTTTTCCTTTGTCTTCTACTTTTCTTCCTTGCATGGGACTTGCTCTGCTAACTTTCCCTTGTTAGCATCCTTCGGTTTCAACTCTGGGTAAAATTGCTCTGTTGACCTATAATTCTGAGGCATTGGCCGCTATTTTGAATCTGAGAAATGACAAGTTTTCCTACATCTCAGGCCTCCCCTTTCGCCAGAATAATGTATTTGATAGCATAGGGTTAACACCAAGTGAAGGATTTTTCTGGTTTTGTTTCAATTTTTGGCTATTGTTTTTAGTTGCTAAAGATTGCTACTGCAGATGTTTGTGGGGCATAGATTGATGTTGAAAAATGCCAGCCATGATCCACTGAATGTGAAATTTCCTGCTTTCAGTCTATATGTTGTTAAATTATACATTTTTGGAGTATTGCATTTGCATTTGTCTTGCAGCATTAGGCAATACTTTTTCCTCTGTTAAAGTATTTGTTTTCAGATGCTGTCCAATATGCATGTCCCAGCTGTCCTGTATTATAGTCTCTGAGATTTTAGGAAAGCCTTAACCATATCAGGTAGGCTGATGGGACACTTTCCACAGGTTTACCAACAAGTGACTGTTCATACACAAATGCAAAGACTGAGTTCCTAGTATTTCACGTATTTCTACCTCTTTGCCATAGACAGTTTTCAAGAACTAGCCTCACTTCTCCTGTTGGAGAAGTAAATGGTGTGGACACTGGTGACTGTACTTTGTGGTTGGTCATTGTCAAAAGGAACCACAAGGAACCAAAACTTCTTGGTCCCTACTGAATGAACTAAACCAGAGGCAATTAAAAAACAACAGAGATGAAAGCCTTCCTTCTGCCTCCCGTTGAGAAGTCACTTACTAGGGCATGACTGTGGCCCAAGGTGAACTCCACTTCTGGAAATAAAGCTGAAGTAATTCTGCTGTTTGCAGCACCTCCCTAAAACGTAGCACTTTCTTCAAGGAACAGACTCATGGTTGCAGGCAAAGGAAAGAGTTCTGAGGTTTTGTCTGCACAGCACAAGCAGCTACAACTTCTCTGCTGTAAGATAGGAAATACATCTGGAAACAAAGAGGGAATTTGCACCATCCGGCTGGCTCTTTGCAGCCAGCTATAAAATGATTAGCAGATTGAGGACCAGGGATATAAATCAGTGCGTAGATCTTACCACGTGTTGCTTTATTTCTATTTCTGTTCTTGGGAATGAAGCTAGTTGAAATTCGGTGGCATCAGATGAAAAGATAAATTTATTGTTCAATCGGGGTCAATAATGTGAACTTTACAAAGGTTTCTATTGCAAGACTATTTCATTCAAGTGGACCAAAGGCAGTTGAGCTGAACTTCGTCAGTGGCATTGATCAAAGAGGTAGGCTGGTCAAGAGGCCTTTCTTATTCTGGTCTGAATATACTGCAGGTCACTGGGGGCTATAAACCTGCTGAGAGAAAGGCAAAACAAAGTCCTGTAACTGGTCTGTCTGTGATGTTGAACTTTTGATTTCCTAATAGTTGCAGCTGAGGGAGAGTCAGCTTCACTATTAATGAAGTCTTCCACGCACGTGACCGGTCGTTGACAAATACATAAACTTTGAAGAGATTGTTTAGATGGAAAATCTAGAATGGAAGAAGCTGGTTTACAGCCTTCCTCTCTCCTCTTGCGAGAAAAAATTAATGTATGAAGAGAGAAGAGGTTGGAACTTGTCATCTAGGAAACTGTGTGTGCCTATCCCTGCTTGTGTCTCTTGGTGAATGTGCACAGCTTCTAGCCAGTAAAGTAGAAGTGGAGTTTGATTTTTGGAAAATAGGCAATACTGTGCAATACTTTTCCTGTCATTCAAGGGAAATAAGAACAAGAACCTATAAATATTGCTTCACCAGAAAGAAAGATAGTGCAGCAACTTTCACAGGGACATACAAAGGAGAAAATACCCTTTTTTTTTTTTTTTTTTTTTTCTTTCTGTATAGCAGCACTGTGAATAAGATACTGTGGTCTTGTATTCAGAGAATATAAACATAAACCATCCAAGTTTCTAATTTACCATTCTTGGGGTATTTCAGCTTAATGACGGTGGCAAGGCAGCGCGAGCACACGTGGGGATAGGTGATGTGGTTCTCACCATTGATGGGATAAGCACGGACGGGATGACTCATCTAGAAGCGCAAAACAAGATCAAGGCGTGTACAGGCAATTTGAACATGACTCTGCAAAGGTAAGATACCTTTTTTTTTTTAAAAAAAAAAAAAAAGAGAATTAATCGTCATCGTAACAGTTGTTTGGAGGATAAAAACATGTAAGTGGTTTGGCAAAGTGCATGGAGTTAAGTGGCCACGACTGAAAGATATGCTACTGTAGCCTGAAATGTGTCTTGAGTAATAGCATTTTAGAAAACTTACTAGATGTTAATTATGTGAGTTCACAAAGACCTTTTCCAACCTTCTGTCACCTGCTCTACATTGAATGAAGTCTTCTTCCTTTTGAGCGTCAGTTTTGTTAACACTTGTTTAATTAAAAACGGGTCTTATCCAGGCTTTTTCCCTCCCTCTCCCCTGACTGACTAGAGGCACTTCCTTTTTGGGTCAAGTCCTACATTGTAATTTTTATTAGCAAACAGAATGATGCATTTAAACAGTTAACCTCTGAGTTACGTGTATGAAAATACTGCATGTCAGAGTCATGGCGAGATGTTTCCCGAAGTGGCAGTACCGTTTCAGAAAGTAGAAGCCTCCCTTTGCTAATTGCAGCATCTACTATAAAAGTTACAGCTTGGTCCAGTCTCCCCATTTCTGAAACACACAGTTTATTGAATCTCAGCATACCGCTGTTAGCCTGGGATATGTTTTGCGAGGGTTGGAAGAAAGGAGCAGGATGCTCATGTGCAGGTTATTGGAACTGAAGAAGGAAGAACAGCAGCACAAGCAAGAAATTCCTTCAAGCTCTCAAAAGTCTCCCAGGGCTAAATATTGGCCTTTATTAGAAGATAGCTATTTTTATTTAGTGATGTGAGTGAGCGTCTTGGAGGAGGATTGGCCTCTGAAGCCATCACACAACGAGAACCATCTTTTCTTGTTATTAAAGAAAACAACAGCAGTTGCACCCTGTGATTGCTGTTCGTGCCCACCTTCAGCAGTGCAAAGTTCCTCGATGAGTGTTGGTTGAGGCCCATAACAGTATCTCTTCACCAGTTACTGCCTTTTCTGGCAAATTATCCTGCCCTTGATGAAAGGACCACCTCTCTCTGAGAGTTCATCGGTATAAGAATAAAAGAGATTACGTGGTTGTAGGTCTGACAAACGTCCAGCTTTCCAGGGTGGTGGTGCTTGTTCCCAGCCCTAAGTGATGTGTAGTTGAATGGCTGTGTGAGTGCTTTCTTTTCTAAGAGGCTACAGTTCAGCCCTTGTTTCTTGTTTTTCCTGTTGTCTTTCTGTACTTTGGTCATTAGCTATCCTTAATAAGGGATTCCCTTTGCTCAGCCTCTGAGGAAAGGAGCATCTTGTGGCGTGGTTCACGCCTAGGGCATCTTCTCGAGTGAAACTTGAAAAGTTGGCATTAAAAGTTTCTTGATGAAACAGAGGTGTTATACCAGCTCATCAGAAGAATCACGCATTGTATCTAGTGTGTCACTTACTTTTCTGTCTCCCAACGAGGCATGCAGGTCGTTTAGAAATGCACTTTCCATGAGCCCACTGAGTCATTGCAGCAGGCAGCTGGGAGTGTGGGGGTTTGGCCCACTTTCTCCCGTCACCATAAGTTGATGGGCAGGGTTAATATCAGATAGAGGAAAGGAATAGCAGGTGTGTCTCGGTCAGGCAATAACTTGTCTGAGTCTGCTTCTGGTGCAGGGATGAGTGGTTTGAAAATCGAATTAATCATGAGTTAGCCTGGTCCCCTCCTGTTCTCACCCTTCCTACCCAGCATAGCATCTGACTCATCAGCGTCGGCTACCTGACAGCTGAAGGCTAAGTCAAGATCAGACTAGCAGAGATCAAAGGAATAGCCTCGGTCCCAGCATCTGGGGGTGGGACAGATGTCCTGTCGTGCGGCTCTGCTGGTCTGCAGTCCCATGGTCTCAGCTGTTTCTAATTCTGCCTGGATCCCATGAAACCAAAGCCATAGACAGTGCTCTCCCGGCTCCTCTGCCTGTGAAAACTTCCTTGCTCTGATTGCTTTTAGCAGGAGATTGGCTTCAGTTGTTTATTTGTTCTTTTTAGCCTGGAAGAAAGTGCTTCTTGGAGTCAGACTGGCTCACGCTAATTGCAGATGCTGGCTGCCCATGGGAAGGACAGCTTGAGACTATAAGCAGGGTGGCAAGATAAGCCATTTAAATATTGAGGGATCTCCATAATTGTATTCTTCGGATCTTGTCTTTTCTCCCAAAACAAAACCAAAGTAAATTAAATATTTTGAGCCGTTGTTGTCCATGTGCGTGCAAGGTTAAAGAGATGCTGTCAATGTGAAACTATGTTGGCTTTCAAAATAGAAGTTGTTGCCATAGATAGGAAAATTTAAGACAGATCTAATTTTTTTTTTTACTGCTTTTAATTATCTTTAGGGTTTTTTACACTTCCCTGAGCTTTTATCTACTTCCACACAGACTACTAATAGTTTGAACTACAATGCAAGAATTTTGAGGTTAGTCTTGAAAGCATATATAAATTCTTCGATACTGCCCTCGTTTCCTGCTGCTTTAAAGGAACACAATGATTGGTTGGTTAGTGGTGTTACTCTGAGGTCCAAAAAAATTGGAAGAGCATTATGGCTTGAGCTAATGGCTTTTGCACTGTGACCATGTTCATGTGCTGTTTTATGAAAGATGTGAAAGAACTCAGTTTGATGAAATTAGTCTTAGGAACCAGAATGTGTTTTGTAAGTTCAATTTGGTACATTTGTGGTGGTAGCACCGAGTGACATTTATTCATGATAAATTGTAAGAAGTACTGTGCACTCATCTATGGATGCCTGCTTTACTCTTGATCAGTTATAATTTGACACAGATTCATGTGGAATATGTGAAAATTAATATAGTGGTGCAAACTTAAGTGTAATGTGAAAATAATGGCAATATGGGGAAAAATGGCGGGGTATGCCACTAGCCTCATGGCATGTCAGAGATGGGGCTGGCTGTGCTGTTTGCTAGGGAGGGACTAACCAAGATAATCAGTAGTTATTTGACAAAGAAGCAGGGTCTTGCTCTGGCTTTTTAGTTTTGGGGTTTTTTTTTTGTGAGGATCAAAATGATAGTTGATAGAAAAGCAGTGGTACACCCTAGGGATTAGTAGGCCGGTGAACCCAAGTGGGTCCCATCTGAAGTTGGGGGGCTCCAGCATCCCAGTTTGCATAGTGGCCAAGGCACGGAGGTAGCCTGCGTTTTAAAAGCTACGAAGGAAACTTTGAGAGTCTATGTGGCAAAGTGAGAGAGGAAATTCTTTATGATTAGTTTCCTTATTATAAATAAAATATTTTAACTTGATATGCTTAATACTGCTGGTCAGGTTTTCACTTGACTTCTCCTATTTTTTATGTGCAAAGTGGAAAAAATAAAATGAAGAGAAATAAAATAAAGGGCAAGAAGTAGCTTGTCTGTGAGGTTGGAAGGGATATTTAAAGCAATGGCTTCAAAAGCTTTACTTACAGGTTTAAAGCACTATATTTATGGAGGCAGATGTGCACGTACCTCTTGTGGAAAACGAATTTAGATGTTTTGTAACTTGTAAATATTTGCAGGGAGAATAAAAGGTCCCTTTTTTCCCTGTGTAAGGCAATATCACATGTTGGGTTTTTAAATATGAAATTGTACTCTGTCCCTTGAAGGAACTGGAATTACAGCTGTCACAATTGCAAGTCCACTCTGCTTAAATAGGAATAGATAAAATTGTGCTTGCCAGCCATGTAGGGTAGTAGGTGCCTAACATTTGCATGTGTTGTCAAGTATTTCAGGTATATGTCTTTAAAATTAATTGGTTCTCTGAACAACTCTCGCTGTTTATTATGAAGGTTATAATTTTTAAATTGTGAAATAAAAAATATTTTTTGGTGTGTTATTTGCTTATTTTTAATATTAGATATGGCTTAAAATTCTAGGGGGATTTTTTAGTTTTTTCTTTTTGTAACATCCAATTTTAGTTTCCTGATAGTTGTTTTTTTAAACATTAAATGCATTTCATAGGGAATTTTTCTTTGTATGCTCCCTCCCTGAAATCTTGCTCTTTTGCACCCCAATATTTTATTTTCAGTTCAAGCCCTTTCCTGGTTCCCATGAGGGCAGATGGAAACCAGATGCTTGCTTTTCGGATGTATTTTCAAGTTCAGTAACTTAGCATGGACTTCCATAAATAAATCTGTAAGTTGCTGAAGAGCTAAGAGCCACCACCTATTTTAAATATTGGTTTTGGGGACTGTTTCTCCAGACTCCTGCCTTAATGATTCTTTGGAAGTGAGAAGGATAAAGAATTGTGTATTCTTACATGAGATCATGATACCCATGAAACTCCTGGAAAAAGTGTCCGTGAGCAATACAGGGATAAAAAAAATACAGAAAAGCCTGGAAAGTGGTTTTTTTTACTTTTATAATATAGAACTTATTTACCTCTCTATTTTGTAAAACAGATCTGCACAGCTATAGTGTGCTTTTTCAAGGAATTTCTCTCACCTCTCCCTATGAATTCAGTCATTTACGACAAAAGGCATTGGGATCGCTGGGCTTGGGAAGTGAAAGGAGGATTCTCAAGGTTGTTTACCTCTCTTTCGCTATAGTGTGGTGCTTCAGAAATGTTTTTGGGTGCTGTAGGTCAGCAATGAGCAGTTACTACAGTTCTGCTTCCAGCTCTTCAATGGATGTC